>NW_004443996.1:9451313-9463314 GCF_000243295.1 Trichechus manatus latirostris
AAAAAAAAAAAAAAAAGAGGTTGAGAAGTTAGAGGGTTGATATGTTGTGGGGTTGTTAACCAATGTCATAAAACAGCATGCATACTTCTGTTTCACGAGAAACTATTTGTTCTGTAAGCCTTCACCTGAAGCACAATTAAAAAAAAAAAAAAGACCTCTTTAAAGTATTAAAAAGCAAAGATGTCACTTTAAGGACAAAAGTGTACCTGACCCAAGCCTTGGTGTTTTCAATTGCCTCATATGCATGTGAAAGCTGGACAATGAATAAGGAAGATGGAAGAAGAATTGATGCCTTTGAATTATGGTGTTGGTGAAGAATATTGAATACACCATGGACTGCCAGAAGAATGAACAAATCTGTCTTGGATGAAGTACAGCCAGAATGCTCATTAGAGGCAAGGATGGTGAGTCTTTGTCTCATGTACTTTGGACATGTTACCAGGAGGGTCTAGTCCCTGGAGAAGGACATCATGCTTGGTAAAATAGAAGGTCAACGAAAAAGAGGAAGACCCTCAACGAAATGGACTGACACAGTGGCTGTAACAACAGGCTCAAGCATAACAATTGTGAGGATTGTGCAGGACCAGGCAGTGTTTTGTTCTGTTGTACACAGGGTTGCTGTGAGTTGGAACCAAGTCAACAGCACCTAACAACAACAAAAACAAGAAAGTGAAGAGAAAACCTACATAATGAGACAAAGTATTTGGAAGCCATGTCTCTGATAAGGGCTTAATATCAAAAATATATAAGAAACTCCCAAAATTCAACAAGGAAAAGACAACCCAATTAAAAAATGGGAAAAGGACATGAATAAACATTTATCAAAAGAAGATCCACAAATGGCAAATAAGCACATGAAAAGATGTTCAATGTCATTAGTTCTTCCAGACAACCAAACCTATTACTGTCGAGTTGATTCAGACTCACAGTGACCCTATAAGGTTTCCAAGGCTGTAAATCTTTATGGAAGTACACTGCCACATCTTTCTCCACGGAGCCACTGGTGGTTTCGAACTGCCAACATTTTGGTTAGCAGTTGAGCACTTAACCACTGCGCCACCAGGGCTCCCTCATTAATCGTTAAAAAAAACCCAGTTGCCATCCAGTCGGTTCAGACTCATAGCAACCCTATATAGGGGACAGAGTAGAACTGCCGTATAGATTTCCAAGGAGTGACTGGTGGATTAGAACTGCTGACCTTTTGGTTAGCAGGTGAGTTCTTAACCACTGTGAAACCAGGGCTCCTCATTAGTCATTAAGGAAATGTAAATGAAAATCACAATGAGATACCATTTCAGACTCACTAGGATGGCTGTTATCAGAAAAGCAGAAAATAACAAATGTTGGACAGAATGTGGAAAACTTGGAATCCTCATGCATTACTTCTGGGAATGCAAAATGGAAAAGTTTGGCAGTTCCTCAAAAAGTTAAACATAGAATTACCACATGACCCAGCAATTCCACTCAGAGATATATACCCAAAAGAATTGAAAACACTGACTCAAACAGATACTTGTACAGCAATGTTCATTACAGCATTATTTATAATAGCCAAAAGGTGGAAACAAGTGCTCATCAACAGATGAATATATCAACAAAATGTTGGTATATCCATACAATAAAATATTATAAAGCCATAAAGAGAAATGAAATTCTGATAAATGCTACAACACGGATAAACCTTGAAAACTTTATGCTGAGTGAAATAAGTCAGACACAAAATGACAAATATTAAATATGTGGATAAGGCAAATGCATAGAGGCAAATGTTTATTTGTGGTTACCAGGGGTTTTGGGAAGGGGAATATGAGGAGTTTCTGTTTAATAAGTACTGAGTTTCTGCTTGGGGTGATAAAAAACATTTGAAAATGGATAGTGGTGATGGTTGTACAACATTGTGAATGTAATTAATGTCACTGAATTGTACACTTAAAAATGGTTAAAATGGGAAATATTTTGTAATATATATTTTACCACAATAAAATTTTTCTAAAAATGTACACCTGCATCTGCTAAAGGCTAAACTAATCCATGGTCTGAACGCTTTAACAGAGATAAAGCTTCCCTTACCATCAGAGAGCAAGAGCGAGAACCAGAGCGAGAGCGGAGGCAAAAGAAGAGAGCTGGGTATCTATAAGGTCTGAATTTAGTAACAGATTCAACAGTTCAGGGTGAGTATCAACTAAGCAGTAAAAGTCTTGCTGCTCAGAAAGGCTGACAGCTATTCTACATTTCTTTTCCAGAGGACAGGCAACATCATCTTCTTTGTAATCATCATCATCACTACCATTTACTGAATACTTACTGTGTGCCAAGCGCCACGTTGAATACATCTTAAACATCATCAGAATGATTCTATGATATGTAAGTACTACTATTTACCCCCATTTTATTAACTGAGGTAACTTAGTTTTAGAGAAAATTAAATGACTCTTAAACAGTGCTGTACCTAGTAAAGGATTTTAGAACAATATGAATGTATCAAGAATACCTATAACAATAATAATAACAAAAATAACAATATCAGATAACATTATTGAACAGTTAACTGTTTCAAGCACTGTGCTAAGCATATTATCTCCTTTCAACTTTATAACATCCAGGTGAGCTAGGTATTATTGTCCTCATTTAGAGAGGTGTGTGTGTGTGACTACACATACACACACACACATAGTATATGAACATAGATATATATTCAGCTAGACACTATACACATTATCTCACATAATTTCATTTGCTAGTGCCCAGAGAATATTGCTATCACAGCCTTGTATTCAAAGCTGCCACTTTTACAACTGGGGTCTTCTAACAGGTTGGCATTAGTCTGTATCTGACAGAGTTCTGTAAACTACAGGGCTCTGATTCTCCTGGAGACATTACCACTATAACCTACCAAAGGTTCTTGGTAAACTACAAAAGGCTACAGAAACAAAACCTAAGGAGACTCTTGCAATTTAAATAAAAAAGTATTCACACCTTAATATCAAAATAACCTGATCAGCATGGTATTCTAAAACCTAAATGACAAGTCATTTTTTTTAATTGTTAGCAATTAATTTTGCACAAGTTGGATACTCCGTTTTGAACGTGACTATACTCAGCTTTTTTTTTTCCTTTTTTTAATAATAGTGGTTAAAGGGCTTGGCAGCTAATCTAATTGTCGGTGGTTCAAATCCACTAGCCGCCAATCGTCGGGAGAAAGACGTGGCAGTCTGCTTCCATAAAGATTTACAGCCTTGACAAAGACCGCCCTGACAGGGAACACAACAGAGAATCCCTGAGGGAGGAGGAGGAAAGTGGGGTGCAGAACTTAAATTCTAGTAAAAAGACCAGACCTAATGGTTTGACTGAGACTGGAGGGACCCTGGAAGACATGACCCTTAGACTCTCTGTTGGCCCAGAGTTGAAACCATTCCCAAGACCAACTCTTCAGACAGAGATTAAACTGGACTATGGGACACAGAGTGATACTCATGAGGAGTGTGCTTCTTATCTGAAGTAGATACATGAGACTAAAGGGACAGCTCCTGTCCAGAGGCAAGATGAGGAGGCAGAGAGAGTCAGGAGCTGGTTGAATGGACACAGGAAATCCGGGATGGAAAGGAGGAGTGTGCTGTCACAGTATAGGGAGAGCAACTAGGGTCACATAGCAATGTATGTATAAATTTTTGTATGAGAAACCGACTTGAATTGTAAACCTTTACTTAAGGCACATTAAAAAAAATAGAAAGAAAAAAATTTACAGCCTTGGAAGCCCTATGGGGCAGTTCTACTCTGTCCTTAGGGTCGCTATGAGTCAGAATTGATTCAACGTCAGTGGGTTTGGTTTGGTTTTTTTGGTTGGTGAAGCTTTACACAGCAGTTTAGGTTCCCATTCAACAATTTCTACAAGTTATTCAGTGACATTGGTTATATTCTTCACAATGCGTGAACATTCTCATTATTTCCATTCTAGTTGTTCCATTTCCTTTAATCTAGTTTCCTTGCCCCCTTACATTCCCGTCTTTGTTTTAAAGTAATTGTAAGCATTTGGTCTCATATAGGTGATTATTTAAAGGACACTACTTAAGGTGATATTCATTACGTTTTGAGCCAATTTGTTATTTAGCTACAAGGTGACCTCAGGGGTTAGTTTCGGTTCAAGGTTTGAAGAGTATCTCAGGGCAGAAGTCTCAGGGAGTCCTCCAGTCTCAACCAGTCAGTAGGTTTTTTTTTGGGGGGGGTGAGGGGAAATTTGAGGTTCTGTTCCACATTTTTCTCCCATTCTATCAGGGTTCATCTATTGTGACCCTGATTAAAATTGTCAGTAGTGGTAGCTAGGCAACATCTAGTTCTGATCTCGGGGTAGATGAAGCCATGGTTCATGTAGACTACTTGTCCTGTAGACTAGTTTCTTCTCTGAGTCTTTGGTTCCTTCGTTTTCTTTTGCTCCGGACAAGTAGAGACCAATAGTGTATCTTAGATGGCCGCTCACAAGGTTTTAAGACTCTAGACACTACTCACCAAACTAAGGTGTAGAACATTATTTTATGAACTATTATTATGCCAACTGACCAAGATGTTCCATGAGACTATGGTTATAATCCTTCAAACTCAGAAATCCAATCCCATGAAGTGTTTGGTTATGTCTAAGAACTATCCATAACTGTGCCCTCTATGTGTTTTATTATATACATATATATTTGGAGTCCTGATGGCACAGTGGTTAAGAGCTTGGCTGCTAACCAAAACGTTGGCAGTTTGAATCCACCAGCCACTGCCTGGAAACCCTAAGGGGCAGGTCTACTCTGTCCTATAGGGTCACTATGAGTCAGAATCAACTCGACGGCAATGGGTTTGGTTTTTGGGTATTTTTTAGCAGTTGGAAGAACAAGCCCTGGTGTCACAATGGTTAAGTGCCTGGCTGCTAACTGAAAGGTTGGGGGTTTGAACCCACCCAGCGGCTCCATAGGAGATAAGCCCTGGTGATCTACTCCCTAAGATTACAGCCTAGAAAATTCTATGGGGCAGTTCTACTTTGTCACATGGGGTCGCTATGAGTTGGAATCAACTTGAGGGCACTGAAGAACAGTAGTTGGAAAGAATTAGGAATCCCCCTTCTAATCAGCTATATCAACAAATCAATTGCTTGCAAGCAGAGGAAATAATCCTGTAACACAGTTTACTACTTAGATTAGGTCCTAGGTTCAAACGGATTTGATTAAAAAAAAAGTAAGCAAGAAGATACCCTAATTTGTCTGTTTTAAAATCAAGTGATACTGACGCCTTCAAAGGCTAAACTACATGCAATATGAAATTCAACTCTCCTCATTAAAAAACAAAAACAAAAAAGCCTAACGACACTGTGCTTCACAGCTGTTTTGAAAGATAAACTGAGTTAGGAGTGATGAGTAGTCACTTGACTCCAAATTTACAAATAAAACTTCACCTGCAATTCCATCTTTCTAGATATGTGTGTGGAGAAATGTGTCATTCTTATTGGCAGAAAACTTTTCCTACAAACTTAAGAGTGAAGAAAGTTAGTGTTCACAGGCTTCTATTTAAATAATCTTTAAGCCTATTACTATATAAAAATTTTCCAATGGCAATCCAACCTGGTTTTTCTGAATTCTCTCCCTAAAGAGCCACAGACCAAAAACTAGTGAACATATTTGCCTTATTTCAATACATGGTTGCTCTAAGGAGCACTGAACTGGGAATCCAGAGACCTGCAATCTAGTCTCTGAGCTGTAGTTCTTTATACATATAATGAGGTATTTGGAATAACGAATTTATAAGGACACTTCTTACTCTGTCATGCTGTTGCTCCATGAAGTCTTCCACTTCAATAGCCAGATAAACCAGAAAATATAAGTGATTGTTCACTTCTCCTTAATCTCTATCTCCTCTAAAAACTAGTTAGAAAAGTCTCTTTTTTTACCTGATGAAATTGTGTACGCTCCACTGTTACAAAGAGCTAAAACTCTGCAACCTATTGTGACCTAATTAGGGACTCCAAGGTACAAATAATCTCATCTGGGTAAAAGTACAACAGAAGAAACCTAGGATACTTTTCATCTTAAGGCAAGTGAACTAAACCCAGCTCAGAGTCAAAGCACAAAGCACAAATACAGGAATCTGCAGGCTGTTCTTCCACATCAAAGGTCAGTTGGTTTTGTTGTGTACATTTTTACTACAATAATAATAAAAAAGGACTTCCGGGCAACATGACACTGTAGGCAGAAGCACCACGCCATCCCTCCACAGCAAAGATCCGAAAAACTAAGCCACACAGAAAACAGCAATCCTGAAACCCTAAGCATCAAATGAAGACATAAAGAACTCAGCCAAGCACCAAAAGGAGTGAGAAACTGACAGAGAAAAGAGAGAGGAGAGATTCCTGCAGAGGTCCCCTATCAGCTAACACAGTGTGAATCCGCCATCTTGGACTTCTATAGGACACCATCAAACAGGGGGTACCAGAAAGCAGCTTCACGGAGCTTCCAGCAGGAGACAAAACAACCTGTAACCAGCAATATATGCTTTCCCACCCCCGACACTTTTTCACCCCCACTCAGCCTCCTCTGCTTCCCACGGCCACATTCTCTTGGCCAGTAAGCACTGGCTTCTTGGATTCCACCCGCCTGCACCGGCCGACTACCTGAGTGTCATTTGTTGGCTGCTGGTGTTGCTTTATTCCGCTTCTTTTGATTTCTTCCTTATCTCTCAACACCTCCTTCTCCTTTCTCTCAAATACCTGGCTCCCTGCGCCATCTTTGCTTCTTCCTGAAAGGCTGTGAAATTCCATTCAACTGTGAAACTATTTCCCGGCCCGTGGTGTCATGCTGGTGGGATCCCAGGGCTTTTTGTTTCTTTCTTTGCTTAGAATTGTTTGTTTGTTTTATTTTTCTTTTGTTGAATTGGGAGCCAGTTCTAGCCGGGCAGTATTGCACGGCTTGGGATCTACCCCCTCTGTCTGTGCACAGCAGCAGAGGGATCCCTGAGGGCATTTCTTTTTTTGTGGTTTTATTTTCTGTTTTTTTTGGGGGGGGTTTCTTGTGTCTTTTTTTAATTCATTTTATTCTCCTTTCCCTCTTTTTCCATTTTTGTCTTTCTTCATTACTCAGTTTCTCATCTCTCTATACTTTCCTTCTCTTCATGTCCCCTGAATACCTGGTGCTGACACACCTCTATGTCTTCTAGCCAGGCTGTACTTCAACGCCTGGGAGCAACTTCCCCAAACCTTGTAGCCGCACCGGTGGGACACCTAGGACCTTTGCTTTTCTTTTTTCTTTCTAATTTTTACTTATTCACTTTTCTTTTCTTTTCTTCTTCTTCTCTTTTTTCATTTTTCTCCATTTTATAGTCTCTCATCTCTCCACTCCAACGGCAAGCTCCCTTAGAACTTTTTTTGTTTGTTTGTAAGTTTTTGCTTCCTGTTCCTCTCACCTCTCTCCATTACCCATCTTAGCTCCACACATCACAATTTCCCCTTCATCCTGCCTACCTGCACAATGCACTTAACTCACACCACCAAGCAGCACAAGAAAACGTACCAGAACCTGCCCTGCACTGGTTACAAGGCCCGCCCTGGTGTTTAGTAAATGACACAAACATCCCATCCCAGCAACTCCTCTTCAAGTAGACCTGCACTGCTGTACCATGTCTGAGCCCTACCAACTGGAGAAGGAGGCAAAAAGAATCATGCCCACAGACAAGCAAACAACAAAGAAGACACAGGTGCCTGCTCAGACACAGCCAAATTAAAAAAAAAAAAAAAACAGGATGAAACAAACAAATCTACAATCAATAAATGAGAAAAATAACTACTGAATGCCCCGAAAACAGCAGACAATAGCAAAACATTTACAAAAACAGGACAGGATAGTTCCAATAGGTGTCTGAAATAAAAAAAAAAAGGTGGCTTTTGAGTAGAAGAAAAGGCACTAGAACAACCTGATAGGGAATTCAAATCTCTAATGTTCAGCATTACCCAAGAGTTGAAGCAAAAAGCAGACAAAAATGAGGAAAAAAATAGACAAACTCATGGAAAAGGCAGACAAATTCATGGACAATACAGACAAAAAATGGAAGAATTCAGGAAAATAAAGCAAGAACAAAATGCCAAAATAAATTCACAACTTGAAATCATAAAAAAACAACAATTAGAAATCCAAAAGATAAACAACAATATTTCAGAAATGGACAGTCTCACAGAAGGGCTGAGGAGCACATCAGAAACTGTGGAAGACAGGATAAGCAAAACTGAAGACAAACACTTGGATATAATGCTGTTTGAGGAAAATTCAGAAAAAAGAAAAAAGAAAAATGAAGAGACCCTGAGAATTATCTGGGGTACGATCAAAAGCAAAAATCTGTGAGTGATTGGAGTTCCAGAACAAGGGGAAAAACAGAAAACACAAAGAAGATAACTGAAGAACTGCTGACAGAAAACTACCCCAAAATAATGAAAGACGAAAAGCTGGCCATCCAAGAAGCTCAACAAACCCCATATAGGATAGACCCCAAAAGAAAATCACCAAGGCATTTCATACTCACACTCGCTAAAACCGAAGACAAACCAAGAATCCTGAGAGCAGTTCGAGAAAAAAAGTCATACAGAGGAGAAACAATAAGACTAAGCTTGGTTATTCGGCAGAAACCATGCAGGCAAGAAGGCAATCTGATGACATATATAAAACCTTGAAAGAAAAAAATCGCCAGCCAAGAATAATATATCCTGCAAAACTCTCGTTCAAATATAAATGTGAAATTAGGACATTTTCAGATAAACAGAAATTAAGGGAATATGTGAAAACCAAACCAAACTTACAAGAATTTTTAAAGGGAGTTCTTCGATCTGAGAACAAACAACTCAGGTCACAGGCTGAATCTAGGACGCAGGATCGTACCAGTCAGATACCAATCTAAGAAATGAACTCTCAAGGACTATCCAATACCAAAACAAATGCTACAAGGAATCAGAGCAGTTACTCTGTAAATGGCAACAACATCAGAACAATAAAAGAGGGAATAAACGGTGTAGGTATAGAACATTCTAATGGAGAGGAAGGCAAGGCGATACCAAGTAATAATAGACTGCTTCAAACTTAGAAAGATAAGGGTAAATTTCACGGTAACCACAAAGAAAGTTAACAAACATACTCATCAAAATAAAGAAGAAAAACATAAAGTCTCAGTAAAAACAAAAGAAATGAAAAAAATGTCCACAAACAAAAAGAGTTCAGCACAGCAGAGTAAGAGGAACAAAGAAAACGTCAGCACCACAAAAAAGCACTACAAGATGACAGCAATAAACTCACATCTGTAAACAATTACACTAAAAGTAAATGGCCTTAATGCACCCATAAAGAGATGGAGAGTGACAGAACGTATAAAAAACAGGATCCTTAAACATGCTGTCTACAAGAGACACACCTTAGAAACAAAGACGTACATTTATTAAAAATGAAACGTTGGAAAAAATATATCAAGCAAACAACTACCAAAAAAGAGCAGGAATTACAATACTAATCTCAGATAAAATCTCAGATAAAATCCACCATAAAAGACAAAGACAGACACTATACAATGATTCAGGGGATGATCCATCATGAAGACATAACCATAATAAGCATTTACACACCCAATGACAGAGCTCCAAAATACATAAAAGAAGCTCTAACAGTACCGAAAAGAGAAATTGACAGCTCCAAAATAATAGTAGGAGACTTCAAAACACCACTCTCAGTAAAGGACAGAACATCTAAAAAGAAACTCAGCAAAGATACAGAAGACCTAAAGAGCACAATCAGCCAACCTGACCTCATAGACATATATAGAACACTCCATCCAACAGCTTCAAAGTACACATTCTTTTCCAATGCACATGAAACATTCTCCAGAAAAGACCACATCTTAGGCCACAGAGTAATCTTCAACAAGATCCAAAACGCTGAGATAATACAAAGTATCTTCTCCGACCACTATGCCATCAAGGTAGAAATTAACAGAAACAGCAAGGAAAAAAGAAATCAATTACATGGAAACTGAATAACACCCTGCTTACAAACCACTGGGTAATAAAAGAAATCAGAGATGGAAGCAAAAAATTCCTAGAATCAAACGAGAATGAAAACACATCATACCAAAACCTGGGGAACACAGTAAAAGTAGTCCTCAGGGGACAATTTATAGCAATAGATGCGCACATCAAAAAAAAAAGGGACAAAATTAAAACATTAACTACACAACTCAAACAAATAGAAAGAGAACAGCAAAAAAATCTCACAGCCTCCAGAAGAAAGGAAATAATAAAGATCAGAGCAGAAATAAATGAAATAGAGAATAGAAAAACAATAGAAAGAATCAACAAAACCAAAAGTTGGTTCTTTGAAAGAATTAACAAAATCAACAAACCACTGGCCAGACTGACAAAAGAAAAACAGGAGAGGACACAAATAACCCAAATAAGAAATGAAATGGGGGACATTACAACAGATCCAAATGAAATAAAAAGGATCAAAACAGAGTATTATGAAAAACTATATTCCAACAAATTAGAAAACCTAGAGGAAATGGATAAATTTCTAGAAACACACGGCCTACCCAAACTACAACAAAGTGATGTTGAAAATCTGAACAGACCCATAACAAGAGAAGAGATTGAAAAGTTAATAAAAAAACTCCCAACAAAAAAAAGCCCTGGCCAAGATGGCTTCACTGGAGAATTCTACAAAACATTTACAGAAGAGCTTGTACCAGTACTACTCAAGCTATTTCAGAACATAGAAATGGAAGCGACACTTCCAAATTCATTCTATGAAGCCAGCATAACCCCGATACCAAAACCAGGCAAAGACCCCACAAAAAAAGAAAATTACAGACCAATCTCTCTCATGAATATAGATGCAAAAATTCTGAACAAAATTATAGCCAATAGAATTCAGCATCATATCAAAAAAATAATAAACCACAACCAAGCAGGATTCATACCAGGTATGCAACGATGGTTCAACATTAGAAAATCAATCAACGTAATCCACCAGACAAATAAAAGGAAAGAAAAGAATCACATCATCATCTCAACTGGCGCAGAGAGGCATTCGACAAAGTCTAACACCCACTCCTGATAAAAACTCTTAATTTAATAGGTATAAAAGGGAAATTTCTCAACATAATAAAGGGCAGCTATGCAAGAACAACCACCATCATCATTCTTAATGGAGAGAGGCTGAAAACATTCCTCTTGAGAACAGGAACAAGAAAAGAATGCCCTTTATCACCACTCCCATTTAACATTGTGCTGGAAGTTCTAGCTAGAGCAATAAAGCAAGGAAAAGAAATAAAGGGCATCCAAACAGGTAATGAAGAAGTTAAACTGTCCCCGTTTGTGGAAGATATGATACTACACATAGAAAACCCGAAAGACTCCATGAGAAATCTACTGGAAGTAATAGAAAGATTAAGCAGTGTAGGCTACAAGATAAACATACAAAAATCAGTTGGATTCCTATACACCAATAAAGAGAATGATGAAAAGGAAATCAGGAAAAGAATACCATTTACAATAACTCCGAAAAATATAAAATACTTAGGAATAAATCTAACCAGGGATGTAAAAGACCTATACAAATAAAACTATAAAACACTAATGCAAGAAACCCAAAGGGATCTACATAAATGGAAAAACATACCATGCTCATGGATAGGTAAACTGAACATTGTGAAAATGACAATTCTACTCAAAGCAATTTACAAATACAATGCAATCCAGATACAAATACCAACAACAATCTTCAAAAAGATGGAAAAACTAATCATTAACTTCATATGGAAAGGGAAGAAGCCCCGGATAAGTAAAGCACTACTGAAGAAGAATAAAGTAGGAGGACTCACATTACCAGACCTCAGAGCCTACTATCCAGCTACGGTAGTTAAAACAGCCTGGTACTGGTACAACGACAGATACACTGTCCAACGGAACAGAATTGGGAATTCAGATGTAAATCCATCCACCTAC
>NW_004443996.1:9464747-9520640 GCF_000243295.1 Trichechus manatus latirostris
ACTCCACTGGTCTCACCCCTTCGGGAGCAAGGGAGAATGAAGAGAACAGGATACAAGGAAAAGCTCAGTCCAAAGGACTAAACTACACAGCCTCCACCAGACTAAGTCTAGTATAGCTAGATGCTGCCCGGCTACCACCACTGACTGCTCTGACCGGGATCACAATAGAGCGTCTTGGACAGGACTGTAAAAGGATGTAGAACACAATTCTAACTCACAAAAATGACCAGATTTACCAGCCTGATAGAGACTGGAGAAACCCCGAGAGTACGGTCCCCAGACACCCTTTTAGTTCAGTGGTGACGTCACTCCTGAGGTTCACCGTTCAGCCGGGGATTCGACAGCCCCATAAAACAAAATGGGACTAATGAGGCACAACAGTCCAGGGACAAGCACTAGAAGGCAGAATGGGACAGGAAAGCTGGTGATAGGGAACCCAAGGTTGAGTAAGGACACTGTTGACATGTAGTGGGGTTCTTAACCACTGTCATAGGGCAATATGTATACTGTTTAATGAGAAACTTTTTTGTTTTGTAAACCTTTATCTAAAGTGAGAGTAGCAGTACAACTCAAAGAACGTAATCGACGTAACTGAATTGTACATGTAGAAATTTTCAAAATGGTGTATCTTTGGCTATGTATATTTCCCCTCCCCCCAAAAAAGTGTCTTCCAAGGCTGAGAAGGGAGTGCTTTGACATGTCGTGGGGTTGTTAATCAATGTCATAAAACAATATGTGTACTGACTGTTTAATGAGAAAATATTTGTTCTGTAAACCTTCACCTAAAATAAAATAGAAAAAAAAATTAGGAGGCGGGGCCAAAATGGCGGAGTAGTCAGACAGCTTCCTATATCCCTCTTACAACAAAGACCTGGAAAAACCAGTGATTTGAATGTATATGAATATCTAGGAGCCCTGAACAAGGCAAAGTTGAGGAACTGGACTGAGTTGCAAGGGGAGAGGGAGACGGTTCTGAAGAAGCGAGCAGTGCCAGAGCGGCGGCGGCTGGACTGCAGCTCTTCAGCGGCTTGGGGTCTGCAGTGAAGCAGGCAAACAGCCATGCCCGCGCTCCGGAAGTAGTTTCCACATGGAGAGTAGCAGAGATTCTGCTTGGACACTCCAAACCAGTGAAAAGCAGCTCCCAAGCAGCTAAAAATAAGTACATGCGTGTGGCCTTTCCCAGGGATTTTAAAAAAAAAAAGCCCATTTGGGAAAAGCCTCTCTCCCTTTTACCTTCTCCCTCCCCGCTCTGCACCAGGAGTCCACTGGGCTGAAAGTAGATCCCAAAAGGTGCCCTGACCCATCCTCCTGGCCTTGGAGAGGGAACAAATAAGCTACTGTCTCCCCTAAGCCAGGAACTCAGGGTTGGCACAGCTCCTTTGCTAGGCACAGGCATAAGGGATCTGCAGATTTTGAGTACCTTACACCCCTGTATAGACTTGTGGGGACCCATCTCAAAAGCGTTAGCCCTCGCTACCACAGTACAACAGGGCAAACATCTGAAGTTTAACTTCAACTGTTTCAGCTGTGAAGTGGCAGATTTGTGACCCTCGAAACAGCCCTGCCCCTTAAGTAGGCACCTTTAGAGATCCGCAACAGGGGCTTGAGGACTGGTCACCTAAGCCACCTAGTCATCTACCACAGGAGTCCAAGAAAAAGTAGTGCCCTCGAGTCTTTACAGCCAACAGAGTGGTGTGCTCATACACTGGCTGCAAAACTCACCTACCTACTCACCCTAGGGAAATGGGACACGCTTTCCTTTCGGACTCTCAGAGGCAGCCGTCAGCCCCTGCCTGGCTCAGTGTGTGATCCCCTACCACAGCCAGATACCAGTGCCTGCACCAATCACTCATGCCTCTCTAAGACTGTAGGTGAGAGCCTGCACCACACACTTGGTGACTGACTGCCTGGTCACCTGAGCTGAACCCATATAGGAAAATTTAACGGACTCCTGTGTGCACATACTTAGTTACAGAACTAACTACCTGGTGACAGGATGTTAGAGCTTCAAAGTTGTCAATAATCAAACTAGTGCACACGAGCAGCCTATTTGGGCTTATCAAAACAAAACAAAACATGAAGCTAGGACTCACTAAACAAATGTAAAATAAAATTATAATAACTTACTGATGGCTTAGAGACAACAGTCAATATCAAATCACATAAAGAGACAGCCCATGATGGCTTCAGCAAGCTCCCAAAATAAAGAATCAATAAATTTTCTGGAGGAAGAGAATTTCTTGGAATTACCAGAGGCAGAATACAAAAGATTAATATACAGAAATCTCCTAGAAATTAGAAATGAAATTCATCGAAATGTACAAACTGCCAAAGGAGTGTGCTGTAGCAGAATGTGGTGAGCAATTAGGGTCTCATAACAATGTATGTATAAAAATTTTGTATGGGAGACTAACTTGTAATGTAAACTTCATTTGATTACAACAATTAAAAAAAGGAAAAAAATTAAATAATAACAATAATAAAAAGAGTCAGTTGGGGGCCACACATTACAGTAATGAAAGAACTCAGGCATATTATGTTAATAATAATAATAATAATAAAACCCATTGCCATTGAGTGGATTCCAACTCTTAGCGACCCTACAGGACAGAGAAGAACTGCCCCAAAGGGTTTCCAAGGAGTAGCTAGTGGATTTGAACTGCCAACCTTTCGGTTAGCAGTCATAGCTTGCCATAGCTCTTAACCACTGCGCCACCAGGGCTCCATGCTAATAATAGTAATGACAATAATACTACCATCACTTTAAAGCTTGTAGAGGATTTTAGAGTTTATAAAGTTTGCCATTGTGCTCTCAAAGCTCTATTTGATCTATCCTCTGACTTGCACTTCAACTTTATCCATATTATTCAATTTTCTCCAGCCACACCAGGAATCACCTGTATTCCTCAAATATGCCAAGCTCATTTTCTCCTCCAGGTCTTTGCAGATGCTGTTCCTCTGCCAGAAATGTTCTTCTTGCATATCATCTACCTGGTTCTTTCTTCTTTCCTTCATTCCTCAACTTAAATATCACCTCTATCGTTGCTCTATCCCTGGCCACACTATCTAAAGTTAGTCTCTTGTTATACTCTCACACTACACCCTGTCCTTTCGTAGTACTTATCACGAGTTGTAATTACATATTTATTCATGTATTTACTTCTTTAATGTCTGTGCCTTCCACTAGACTGTAAGTTTAATAAGATTAGGAGCTGTGTCAATCTTGTTCCCTGTTGAACCCCCAGGGCCTAGCACAGAGCCAAGCACATGTAAGATGCTCAAAATATACTTGTTGAATGAATAAATGTATCAATATATATTCACTCATTGTTTACAACAACCTCACACAATAGGCAGAGCAAGTACTGGTATACTCATTTTCTAGTTGAGGTCACTGAAGTTCAGAGAAACTAAGGGACCTATAACACAGCTATGAATGGTGGACCTGAAACTCAACCTCTGAATTTCCTATTCCAGGTCCAGTGTTCTTCCCATTACATCACATGTCTAGAAATTCCCTAATTACTTGTATCCCCATGTCATTTAATCATTGACAGCTGCTCCACAGCCTCTGGAAATGAATTTTAGGCAGCAGAGATAAATACAGATCACAGACTTCCTTAAGAGAGAGTCACTCAATTAGCTATGTTCTTTTCAAAAGAAGACTGCCAATTCATACAGGCCACTCAAGATTCCCAGACTTCAGCAATAGCTAATCGTAAAACCTCTGGATCCTATATGTAACTCACAAACTATAACTCAGGTGTCACAGCTATAAGGTATCTGTGGCACGGGGCACGGGGCCCTTAATGTTATTTTGGTGAGAAAAGGAACTTGGAGATATACACCTAAAACATACAAACAATGTAACATGGTTTAACTATATACCATTTGTTAAAAAGGACTACTCTTCTATGTGCACACATTAATATCAACCACCATTAGAAAATGCCTACACATATTTATGTGCAATCACTGTACTTATATTATCTAGAGCCTTCATTTCTAAAACTGCCTACTTGATGTGATACAGAAAAGCAGGAAGCAACATGGTCCCAGTTTCCTTTATGAGAACTTGTGTAAACTGCTAGAGAGTGCTGAAATTCAAGAAAGGAATGAATTATGTTTTGATTTGGATTAACACACCAGGCATTAGTTCACCATTCATTGTATTCAGCCCACTCTTGGCTTAGGCTATTTAAAAGCATGTCCATTTTACAAAATTTTTTTTTATAAAAATTCCATGAATTGAAGGGCATTTCCAAGTAAAAGATTATTATTATTTAAAGCTTAAAAAGCAAAATGAAGGCATTGTGCCTTTTAGGGACTTATCTGGATAACAAGTAAAAGAGAAGTCATTTCTAAAGCAAAAGTAAAAACATCAGATAACTGACTTCCTTTGGCTAGGAAGCTGTCAACCATCCCATCTGATAAGTTTGTTTGTTCAAGAATTTTTGCACCTTCTTCACATAGACTCAAACCCCCAAAGGTTTTTCAAGCAATGAGACAAGCTCTCTGTTCTGAAATAGACCCAGCAGTGTCAGGTCATATGGTGGTGGGAAATGCACAGAAGAGAATATTTAGTTGTATTTAAGTAGAAAAATGAAGTGGAACTCAACTGGGAGACTGACTGATTCCTTTAGCCACGGCTCTCATGGTCTCCTTCAGATCAAAATAAAATGTGGCAGTTTTAAATTCATGAAGTAACTGAAAAATACACCACATTTCTAATTGGTGTGGGGTCTCACAACCAATTATTCAACATTTGGTCCTCCATTATCCAAAATGATAATATTCTTTTGAGAAGCCCAAAACATTAATTTCAGGTACAACTTTACAAAACTCCTCACAATAGGCTTGAGAATTCTGTAATATAGGTGATGTTAAACCCAACCTTACTTAAGAGGAAGAAAAGCGGTAACAGAGCTAAGTGAATTGCCCAAGTATACATGACTATCAATGGCAGAGAAAGGAATTGTATTAGTTTCTTACTGTTGTTGAAACAAATTACCACGAACAGTGACTTACCACATACGTATTCTCTTACAGCTCTGGAGGTCAGAAGTCGAAAATCAGTGTCACAGGGCTAAAATCAAGGTGCTGGCAGGGCCTTTTCTAACTTCTAGAGACAGCCTGCATTCCT
This sequence comes from Trichechus manatus latirostris, assembly GCF_000243295.1. Lineage (NCBI taxonomy): Eukaryota > Metazoa > Chordata > Mammalia > Sirenia > Trichechidae > Trichechus > Trichechus manatus. The sequence goes on from NW_004443996.1 coordinate 9,469,891, forward strand.
TTGTTTTTGAGTCCAACTTCTTGCTTCCATTATCACATCTCCTACTTCCTCTTCTGTCATCAAATCTTCCTCTGTCTTTCTCTTATAAGGATACTTGTGATTACATTTAGTTCCCACACAGGTAATCCAGGATAATCTCCCCATCTCAAAATCCTTTATTTGATCACATCTGCAAAATCCCTTTTGCCATATAGAGTAACATTCACAAGTTCCAGGGATTAGGACCTAGATATCTTTGGGTGCCATTATTCAGCCTACTTTAGGAATAAAACGCAATCCAAATACATTCATGCTTCATCCACTAAACCAAGTATGACTTGCCTATAGCTATACGGCTGCTAGAGGCTATTCTTGGTTTCCTATGTGACTATGGGATTCTTGGAGTCCTTGGGTGGTGCAAACAATTGACTCGCTGAGCTGCTACTGAAATATTGGAGTTTTGAGTCCACCTAGAGGTATCGCAGAAGAAGGAATTGGTAATCTACTTCCAAAAAATCAGCTATTGAAAAACTGATGAAGCACAGATCTACTCTGACACACATGGGGTTGCCATGAGTCAGAAACGACTCAATAACTTTTTTTTTTAAATGGGATTCCCACAAACAAAATCTCTCTTACTCACATACACATTTTTGAGACAGAATATTGATGCTGCAGTTTAAAATAAAATGTTCTTTTGAAAGAAGTATTTGAATCAATTAGCAACAGAGCATTTTCACAGTAAAAAAAATTACATTTTACTAAATTCTAACTTCAAAATGGTCATCAGTAGACTATGGGGTATAATAAAAGCAAAAGCCAAGCCTATATTAAAAAAAATGAAAAGGAGGGCTGGTAATTACATAATGACTTCAGATATTGCAAGTAAAAAAAAAAAAAGATTATCCAGATAAATCCTTATTCCTACCCCACTCCATCCCACATCAAAAGTATTTTTACTTTCATAACTAAATTAATTCTGGAGACTCTGTCTAATTATAAAGATTGGTTTTGACATCAATTTATGGGAAACTTCATGTGTTCTGCCAGTAATGTCAATAGTGAGCTGTGTGACCTTGGGCAAATCCCTTCATCTCTCTGAGCCCCAGTTTCATGTGTGAAATGAGTTTAGACGAGGTAACATTAAAAATTCCTTCCAGATCAAAAGTTATAACCATGAATGACATAAACCACCACCTAAGAATAGATATTGTTATTGCAGTGAAAGATGGTACAATCTAAAATACTCCTTGAAACTATAAAAATTCTAATTTTCATGCTGCTACTACTTCTCTAAGAATGCCAGGGCTAGTCATTTAATATCATCATAGTTTTCTGCCATTCTCTGATGCATAATTCACCAAAAAAAAAACTGCCATCGAGTTGATTCCAACTCATGGTAACCCCGCGTGTTTCAGATTAGAACTGTGCTCCATAGGATCTTCAAGAACGTGACCTTTCTGAAGTAGACAGGCAGGTCTTTTTGATGCATCTCTGGATGGATTTAAACCTCCAACCTTTCACTTAGTAGGCAAAATCTTAACTGTTTGTGCCACTTGTTGTTGTTGAGCATCGTAGAGTCAGTTCCAACTCATAGACACCCTATGTACAACAGAATGAAACACAGCCTGGTCCTACACAATCCTCATAATCGTTATGCTTGAGCCCATTGTTGCAGCCACTGTGTCAATCCATCTTGTTGAGGCTCTTCCTCTTTTTTGCTGACCTTCTACTTTACCAAGCATGCTCCAGAGACTGATCCCTCCTGATAACATGTCCAAAGTACGTGAGACAAAGTCTCACCATCCTTGCTTCTAGGGAGCATGCTGGCTATATTTCTTCCAAGAAAGATTTATTCGTTCTTCTGGCAGTCAGTGGTATGTTCAATGTTCTTCGCCAACAGCATAATTCAAAGGCATCAATTCTTTGTCTATCTTCTTTATTCATTGTCCAACTTTCATATGCATATGAGGCTTTGGTCAGTTGCACCTTATTCTTCAAAGTGACATTTTTGCTTTTTAACACTTTAAAGAAGCCTTTTGCAGATTTGCCCAAAGCAATGTGTTGTCTGATTTCTTGACTGCTGCTTCCACGGGTATTGATTGTGAATCCAAGTAAAGTGAAATCCGTTACAACTTCAATCTTTTCTCCATTTATCATGATGTTGCTCATTGGTCCAGTTGTGAGGATTTTTGTTTTCTTTATGTTGAGGTGTAATCTATACTGAAGGCTACAGTCTTTGATCTTCATCGTTAAGTGCTTCAAGTCCTCTTCACTTTCAGCAAGCAAGGTTGTGTCATCGGCATATTGCAGGTTGTTAATGAGTCTTCCTCCAGTCGTGATGCCACTTTCTTCATGTAGTCCACCTTCTGGGATTATTTGCTCAGCATACAGACTGAATAAGTATGGTGAAAGAATACAACCTTGATGCACACCTTTTCTGATTTTAAACCACACAGTATCCCCTTGTTCTGTTCAAACTACTGCCTCTTGGTCTATGTACAGGTTCCTCATGAGCCCAATTAAGCATTCTGGAATTCCCATTCTTCACAATGTTAATCATAATTTGTTACGATCCACACAGTCAAATGCCTTTGCATAGTCAATAAAACATCTTTCTGGTACTCTCTGCTTTCAGCCAAGATCCATCTGACACCAGCAATGATGTCCCTTGTTCCAAGCACTGTTCTATATCCAGCTTGAATTTCTGGCAGGTACTGTCGATGTACTGCTGCAACTGCTTTTGAATGATCTCCAGCAAAATTTTACTTGTGTATGATATTGTTCAATAATTTCCACATTCTATTGGATCACTTTTCTTTGGAATGGGCACAAATATGGATCTCTTCCAGTCAGCTGGCCATGTAGCTGTCTTCCAAATTTCTTGGAATAGATGAGTGAACTCCTCCAGCACTGCATCCCTTTGTTGAAACATCTCAATTGGTATTCCGTGAATTCCTGAAGCCTTGTTTTTTGTCAATGCCTTCAGTGCAGCTTCAACTTCTTCCTTCAGTATCATCGGTTCTTTATCACATGCTACCTCCTGAAATGGCTGAATGTCAATCAATTCTTTTTGGTACAGTGACTTGGTTTGTGCCACTACCTTCATACAAATTACATATTTGGTAGCTAATGTGCTTCATAAAGCTTTGAGAGGAATTAATAAGGCAATTATTATATGGCATGCTAATTGCCTAAGATATGACAGATATATGACACTTTAGTGTATTTACAAACATCTTAGGCATAGAAAAATGGAGAGATTTTTCTTAAAATCTCTTTTATGGCAGGCAACCATTGGGATTAAACTTCAGAACAAGCCTGTTTTGTTCCTTCTGCCAAGCTGTCTCTAAACCAGTTGCTGTGGAGTTGATTCTGACTCATGGCGACCCTACGTGTGTCAGAGTAGAACTGTGCTCCATAAGGTTGTCATGGCTGTGTTCCTTCAGAAGCAGATTGCCAGATCTTTATTCTGAGGCATCCCTGGGTGGGTTTCAACCCTCAACTTTTTAGTTAGTAGCTGAGTGCTTAACCATTTACACTGCCCAGGGACTCATAAACTGTCTCTACAACTATGTTATATAGTCAGAAAGTGTTCATAAGAGGATTAAGTTATAAAATACTGACTCTGCCCAGAGTAGTGTGTCTCCCTCAAAAAAATAGGGAAACAGGCACAATTCCTATGATGTCTCATTAGATATTCTAGGATTGATAATGGCCACAGACAGATAATTGCAAAATGAGCAGATGATTGGACAAATGTTCCCTTGTTCCCTATAGGAATCTCATCCTGCTTCTTCATCACTGGTAATATTCTAGAACCTCCTATTTTGAATTCTCTATACTATGTCAGGAGCCCTGGTTGCTCAATGGTTAAGTGCTAAACAAAAGCTCGACAGTTTGAATCCACCAGCCACTCCTTGGAAACCCTGTGGGGCAGTTCTACTCTGTCCTATAGGATTGCTATGAGTCAAAATCGACTAGACAGCAACAAGTTTTATACTACATCAGGGGAAACTGAGACTATCATATTGAACATTAGTATATTTGTTTCCTATTGCTTCTGTAACAAATTACCACAAATTTAGTGGCTTAAAAGAACACAATTTTTTTTATCTTACAGTTCTGGAGGTCAGAAGTCCAGAAATGGTTTCACTGGGCTGAAATCAAGGTGTCAGCAAGACTGTGCTCCTTTCTGGTGACGCTAGGGAAGAAATCACTCCCTTGTCATTTCCAGCCTCTAGAGGCTGCCTGCAATCCTTGGCTAATGGACCCTTCCTCCATCTTCAAGCCAGCAATGGCCATTCAATTCTTTCTTGCATGGTATCACTCTGACACTGACTCTTCTGTCTCCCTCTTTCACTTATAATGAACCTCGTGATTACACTGGACCCACCCAGATAATCCAGGATAATCTTCTATCTCAAGATCCTTACTTTAATAACATCCACAAACTCCCCTTTGCCATGTAAGTTAAGATACTGACAGATTGCAGAGGTTAGAACGTGGACATCTTTGGGGGTCATTATTCTGCCTACCACAACTGACCCTAACACTAATAATTAATACACTGTGATTGTACAGATATTCACCCATGTAAATTCACCCAATGAATTTACCCAGTGAATCTAGCTATAGTAGTCCAATGATCATAAGAAGGCCCTTCTTTTTTCCACTTAACTATAAAACAGAAGCACAGCTCTTACCTCTGTCATAGCATTTATTCCAGGTACCATCAGAGTGTCTCTCAGCCACCATGGCAATTGGAGGACACTGTCTGTCTTAGTATTCATTTATGTTCTCAGAATTTTAAATACATACATGTATATATCGTAGACTACACTGAAGACTTGTAGTAAAAGTTTTAGGATTAAAAACTTTAAAAGAAATTAGTGAGATTCATATTAGAAGGTGGCAACCAGGATGGTAAGGGTCATAAAATATATGCATCATATGGAGTCAGTCTGGACATGACAATTAAACTTGTTTTCTGCAAACTACAGGGAGACATGACAAGGGTTTTACCTTATGTGAAGGGCTCTAATATGAAGGAAAGGATTTACTTCAAGATACAAAGACCGAGATCACTGCTTAGAGGTTAGAACGAATCAACTTTTTGCTTAATTTAAAATCCTTTCTAATAACTACAGTTGCTCAACAATGAAACAACCTATCTGAAGAAGTACTAACAGTGTCGATGGAGAAGATCATTACTTAAAACGCTATAAGAAAAGATGTTTGCACTGAGTAAAAATGTAGGACTAGACTGGGATATAGGTCTTTTTCACCTAGAAGATTCTGAGTCTAGAATTAGACTTTGCCAATAGATACAATTCTTTCCACATAAAACTTTACACTAATGTTCTTTATTCTATTAAGGCAGCAATATCACTAAGAAAAGTAACACAATCATTGGTACTAAGCATCTTTTGTGTTGCTAAGAACTGAAGACACATATACGACATAATCCTTGTCCTCAGCAAGTTTAACAACCTAATGGAGTAATCAGAATAACAGCCACAAAAAAGATAACAGACACTATGATGAACATTCCTCATAGAAGATATACGGACAATAAGTGGTAAAGGAGTTTAGAGACAAAGAGAACTGCTTTACATGAAGTAGCCAGGAAAGATTTCATTAGCGAGGAGAGGTAAAAAATGGATGAAACCAAAGCATGTGGAATGGGGGGAGAAGGATAATTCGGGGGGAGAAACACTGAACAAAAGCACTAACGCTGACACCTTCAGATCTATTTAAATTCCACTACTGGATAAGCCGGATACTGCATAAATTCATTGAATACTCATGTCCTGAATCTTAACAAGGGTCTCCAGAGACAATTTATTCCATCAAGTCTTAGTCCACTTGATCAGTCTTCTGCAGTTCCTCTGACTATCTTCCTACCTGGCACCTCTCAGAGGCAGCGCTTCAAAAATCAATTAACAATACTTTTTGCCAACCACCATTTTTATTCAATTCTGTTTTGATGCAATCTATCCAAGGGAAATCATTTACATTTTAATCTCTAAACCCCAGGCACTGACTTAAATCTATAACCACAGAAGATCCAGCAAAGTTATGTTTTCTTCAGCAACACACAGTGACTGGTACTCTTCTATACTAAAAGAAACTATTTACTATACAAAGTTTGGGGTCAAATCCATAAAACTCTAAGTTAAAAACTCTTCCTCCCAAAAGTGCCAATAAATCCTTAATTCCTAATTTCCCCATAAAGCAGTCAGGGCCCTTGATTTTTGACAGATCTTATAAAGACAGTAAATTCAGAGAATGCTTGATTTTTCTTCCAATAAAAGATAAAATACCAATTTAATTCAGCGGGGATTTAACCTGTAGGTATCAGAAATACACACATTATCAGATGGATGCTGAGATTTCTAGCCTTGCCCTCCTATTTCTCAAGTTTTAACATTATTAACACAACCTAACTCATTGTTAAAAAACAGCAACTGTTATAGGGGCAAAAGTTCAACTAATTTTTGCAAATCCTTGGGTTTTATCAAAGAATACCCAAAAGAACCTTGGGCTGCATCCAGGTGTCTAAAAATCTGACTGAGGCCTAATCTAATCAAGAAACTTTATTTTTCAGAAGAAATATTAATTTACTTCCCACACTTAGATCAAAACATAGCATTCATCTTTCTGAGGCCTTGACTTTATTTACAATATAATTAGTAGTGGCCCATAGTTTTGGTTAACAGTTCTATGGGATCATTGTGTTTCCTTTGTCTTAATTATATCAAATTAGTAAAACTGGTATTGGTGGTAGCATAACTTACTTTAGGCTTGAAAGGCTTTTAAAAAATGCCAGGATATTGAGTGAAATATAGTCTATACTCGTGCAGACCTTTTATGAAGAAGCCAGCTTCTTTAGCAAAGACTGAAGTTGACTCATCTTTAAATCAGCAACCTCCACGAAAAAAAAAAACTATAACATCCCCCTCACAACGTCTCTAGTGACTGTTTTATCTGTGTTCCCAATCCCAGAGTTGAGGAAAACAAAAGACTGTTGACAAAACATGGTCCCATTTACTATAAGATGTCAAAGAGTGAGGTTTAAGATAAATGCAGTGGAATTATAAGTGAGACTCAAAAGAAACTTTTGGTATAAAATTAAGTTTGTACATACAAACCATTTTAATCTCATAGTTTGTGACCTGACATAACTTCTTCTAATATCTGTTCTTAATTCACTCTCAAACTTGCCACCAACTATATGGTTTTTATTTACGCATATAACCTGTTCTTAAGCTTATCTTCCTGATTTGTAAATTGTATTTCAAAGAAGTCATATGTTGGGTATACATAGTGGCATTTCACAAACTTTGTTTATAATTTAGGATGTGTCTAGAGCCTGGGAACTACTGAAAATTTGCATGAAATAGTTGAAAATACCCAAAGAGTATCAATTTTTAATATTTAAAAAATAAATATAAGGACTATTAACTAATAGATTCAGGAGAAATGAAGTTTGGGGAGGAAATCACATGAAAGAGTGATAAAACCATCAATGAAAAGAATGTGATCATTTTCAATAGCATAGGATTCTCTTTCCAGAAAACAGTAAAAAGTATACAAAAGGCTTCATGCTGACAGGAGTCCCTGGGTGGTGCAAACAGTTAACCACTTGGCTACTAACTGAAAGGTTGGCAGTTTGAATCCACCCGGAGGGACCTCAGAAGAAAGGTATGGCAATATACCTCTGAAAAATTAACCACTGAAAACTCTATGGAGCACAGTTCTACTCTGAAATACATGGGGTTGACATGAGTTAGAACTGAATCCACAGCAACTGGTTTTGGCTTTATATGTGACAACTCTAACTTGGAAATGTGAATGTCACAAGCAGTATATCAGCATATTTGCAGGAGTTGCAGGTCCTATTTAACCTTTCCTTAGTACCTTTTTCCTTACTTAAAACACAACGGCTTTGGGGCACAAACTTTGTTATTAAATGTCACGTTCAATTACCTCCAAATCACTGTGCCTTCTTACAATGACATAGAAAAGAACTCGACTGAGAGAGGGAGAGAGTGCAAGAGCAAGAACATGAAGTCTGTAACAATATTTCTCCTTAGGAGAAGAATTCACTTTCAATGGAAAGGGAATAATAGGTAGGATTCTGTTCTGTGCCAATATTATTATTTCCAACCAAAACAAGGAGCTGGGATTCTCCTGAAGCCTCACCTGGGACTATTAAAAGCAAATGCACAATTCCAATTATAAAAACATGGATGAATCTGGAGGACATTATGCTGAGTGAAATAAGTCAATCACAAACAGTGTATGTGACCACTATTATTAACAAGAAAAGGATTACACACAGAAAGAAATATTTTTTGATGGGAGGGAAATCACTAACTAGAGAGTAGACGTGTTGAATTTGGTGAAGGGAAAAGCAGTACACAATATGGGGGAAGTCAGCGCAACATGACCAAGGCAAGGGTAGACACTGAGAGGTACGCAAGAATAAAAGGCAACAACTGTAAATACTATAACATATACAATCCTGCAACAACAGTAATTACAAACAATAATTTATTAGCAGATACACAGACATGTATGCTGAATAGGTGCAGGAGGGTGTATGGCAGCACATTCACATGCATATACAGGTTTGGCTGTGGATGTTTCTACACACATATTTCTATGTGCAACATGTATATGCATATATTTATTAGAGCACACAGGGGGCACAGTCATGGAAACATCCTAGACACAAACAAACACATTGTGGTACTGAGTTACTGGGCTTGAAGGCTGGGGAAAATAGTCTAGGGGGACATCTAGGTCAACTGGCATAACACAGTTCATAAAGACAACGTTCTACTTCCTAATTTGGTGAGTAGCGTCTGGGGTCTTAAAAGCTTGCAAACAGCCATCTAAGACACACTATTGGTCTCTTCCCATCCGGAGAAAAGGAGAATGAAGAAAATCAAAGACTCAAGGAAACAACTAATCCAAAAGACTAATGGACGACACGAACCACAGCATCCACTAGCTTGAGACCAGAAGAACTAGATGGTGCCTGGCTACCACTACTGACTGTTCTGACCAGGAACACAACAGAAGTTCCCGGTTAGAGTGTGAAAAAATGTAGAACAGAATTCAAATTCACAAAAAAGCCCAGATTTACCTGTCCAACAGAGACTGGAGGAAGCCAGTCTACGGCCCTTAGACACATTTCTAACTTGGCACTGCAGCCATTCCCAGATATCACCTTTCAGCCAAATTATAAACAGGCCTATAAAATGAGGAAAGTGCTCCTTAGAACAATCATCTATATGAGACCAAAAGGGAAAGACCTTTCCAAAGCAAAGCTGATAAGGCAGGAAGGGGCAAGAAAACTGGATGAATGGAAATGGGGAACTCGGGGGAAGTAAGGAGAGTTCTGACACACTGCAGGGATTGCAACCAATGTCACAGAACAATTAGTGTACAAACTATTGAATAGAAAACTAATTTGCTCTGTAAACCTTCACCTAAAGCAAACTAAATAAATTTGAAAAAGTCCTTTCTTGCAAAGGAACTCAAAATACGTGCTATTAATCTCATTTTTAAAAATCTAACTAACATTCCTGTGACATAGGGAAAAAGCCATTTCCCCTATTTTACAGAATGGAAAAAGGCAGAGAGGTCAATCCATTTCCCTAAGGCCCTCTACTCCCCAATCTAAGGCTCCCTTGTTGATTAGTACACTGAGTATGGGAAGAATTCCAAACAAACTACCGTTAAACAACGTTAAAAAGTCACGGCCCTTCAGTTCTAAGTTCTAAAACAGCTGCGTTCTACAATAGTAAGCAGTAAAATTCATAATTTTGTTATAGTTTTTTCCTCTGGAAATTGAACCTTTAAAAGGCATTCCATCGAGTCTTACATTAGCCAAGTTATGTGATTTTCTTCATCAATCACACCATCCACTATCATAAAGAATGTCAAATACTTACGTAGCCTTTAGAGAATCATTGATTAAAAACTATTTAACAAGCGGCTAACAGACACGAGGAAATGCTCGAGATCACAAGCCATTAGAGAAATAAAAATCAAAACCACAATGAGATACCATCTCACCCCGGCATTACCGACATGAATCAAAAACACTGGAAATAACAAATGTTGGAGAGGCTACGGGGAGATCGGAACTCTTATGCACTGCTGGTGGGAATGCAAAACGGTACAACCATTTTGGAAAATGATATGGTGCTCCTTAGAAAGCTAGAAATAGAAATACCACATGATCCAGTAATCCCACTCCTAGGAACATATCCTAGAGAAATAAGAGCCATCACATGAATAGACATATGCACACCCATGTTCACTGCATCATTGTTCACAATAGCAAAAGATGGAAACAACCTAAATGCCCGTCAACAGATGAATGGATAAACAAACTATGGTACATACACACAATGGTGTACTACGCAACGGTAAAGAATAATGATGAATCTGCGAGGTATCTCACAACATGGATGAATCTGGAGGGTATTATGCTGAGTGATATAATTAATCACAAAAGGGTAAATATTGTATAAGACCACTACTATAAAAACTCACGAAAAGGCTTACACACAAAAAGAAACAATCTTTGATGGTTAATAGGGAGGGAAAGGGCGGGGATGGGAAAACACTAAATAGACAATAAATAGGTAAGTGGTAACTTTGGTGAAGGATAAGACAGTACACAATACTGGGGAAGCCAGCACAACTTGTCCAAGGCAAGGTCATGGAAGCTCCATAGACACATTCAAACTCCCTGAAGGACCGAATTACTGGGCTGAGGGCTGTGGGGATCATGGTCTTGGGGAACATCTAGCTCAACTGGCATAACAGTTTATAAAGACAATGTTCTACATTCTACTTTGGTGAGTAGTGTCTGGGGCCTTAAAACCCTGTGAGCGGCCATCTAAGATACTCCACTGGTCTCACCCCGTATGGAGCAAAGGAGTAAGAAGAGAACTAAAGACACAAGGGAAAGATTACTCCAAAGGATTAATGGACCATAACTACCACGGCCTCCACCAGACTGAGTCCAGTACCACTAGATGGTGCCTGGCTACCACCACCAACTGCTCTGACAGGTATCACAGTGGAGGATACCGGATAGAGCTGGAGAAAAATGTAGAACAAAATTCTAACTCACAAAAAAAGGCCAGACTTACTGGCCTGACAGAGACTGGAGAAACCCTGAGAGTATGGCCCCTGGACACTCTTTTAGCTCAGTAATGAAGTCACTCCTGAAGTTCACCGTTCAGCCAAAGATTAGACAGGCCCATAAAACAAAACGAGACTAAAGGGGCACACCAGCCCAGGAGCAAAGACTAGAAGGCAGGAGGGGACAGGAAATCTGGTAATAGGAAATGCAAGGTCAAGAAGGAAGTGTTGACATGTCATGGGTTGGTAACCAATGTCACAAAACAATATGTGAACTAGCTGTTTAATGAGAAGCTAGTTTGTTCTGAAAACCTTCATCTAAAATACAAAAATAAAAAAAGGAAAAAACTATTTAAAACACTGATTTTGAAATTAGATTTAATAAACTGAGAGTCTCATGAAATAACCAGTATTTCCTATGGCATGATTTCATAGTGCACTGATCCACAGGCATGACCAATTCCAAGAATGAGGAGGTACAGAAGAGAAGAGAAAAAGTTATCAAATCTATTTTAAGCTTTTCAAAGCAAGACTCTAAGCTCTTTTTCCCCCTACAGAGCTGAGTATTATATCAGCAGGTGTTAGGAAATACATGTTGAAATGATAACTGGTGAGATTCTACATATTGTACTGTGCTTTACTCCCTCTGTTCCCACAGTTTCAAGAAACTGATCTCCCTCTTCACCACACAAGAAAAGTAAAAATATCCTTCATTGATCACACAGATTTCCACAATAGAAAGTAGTACTGCCTCATATTACCAAGGGAAGTTGTATATTTCCTTCTTTGGAGAGTTTACTAAAAGAAAACTGATTACCATCTTTCTGGGACAGTTCACAGTCAGTCCTTAGATGGAGGGATTGGTTGACCTCCCATGATCCCTTCTAGTCAGATGCTTCTAGTATTTTATCTTCAGTATATGTTTGTTGCTGATAAAAATGAAAGAGACAGAAAGCCAATTTCTATACAATAGAGAAGGGACTTCCAATATTATGCTCAAGGCTTCTTAGTAACAAGTTGTATTTATAATAATAAAAAGATTAATGTCTTAATCCATGCCCTTTATACCTAGATGTAGTTGTTTTAGTCCATTTAAATCCATTGCCGTCGAGTTGATTCTGACTCATAGCAACCCTATGGAACAGAGTAGAACTGCCCCGTAGGGTTTCCAAAGAGCAGCTGGTGGATTCGAACTACCAACCTTTTGGTTATCAGCCAAGCTCTTAAAAACTATGCCACCAAAGCTCCTTAGTCCACTTAGAGCACCATTAATAAAAATTCGAAAGCCGTAATGCTGTTTCCAAAAACAACCTTAGTAATAGGAGAATATTTACCCACCAGAACAGTAGGGCTCAACTGGATTCTGATATTTATTAACTCTTGATAATAAAGCCACCGTTCTTGACAGGGTTCACATGTTTGTGGTGGGGAGAGTTAGGGACATACTGGAACAGGGAGGGGAAGAGGGAAAGAGGAACTAAAATTATCCTTACTTGTCTAACGATTTGGTGGAAGCATAAGGAGAAATATCCATTTATTCCAGCCCTTAGCCTTTGTGTCATATGCTTGGCCAAAGACAAACATATTGAACAGCCTCCCCCCCGCCCACACACTGGGAAGTCTGGCTCAAGAGATGATCTTTATCAAATTTAATTGTTAACAGTAGTGTGAACTAAATCCAAAGTAAATGAAGCAAACTGGTACACAAAACCCTGAACCAATCATCAGATCAAATTCTTGAGAAACATATAAGCCTTGGAAAAGAAAAGGAAAGATCCAAGGAGAGCAGGAAGGGGGAGACAAATATAAGATAGCTGGGGCGTTGTAAAAAAAGGAGTTAATGAATACACCGCAGATTTTTGTAAGGCATAACTGTTTACAAAATACAGACCGAGGCCAAGGTAAGGGTTATAGAGAAGTCTAAAGGCATTACCCAGATAATGAAAATGGGGCTTAAGGTGATTTGTTCCAGAATCCCAAGGTGACTGATAGAAAGAGTTAGGCAATGATACCACAAATCTTCAACTTGTTGTCATTACTACTATTTTTGGCTTTAATCAGAACTATGTAAAAGTCATGCCTCCACAAAATGTTCAAATATAAGAACAAAGTACACATTGTGCTTGGGATCTACTTCCCACATCATTCTCTAGGGAAATGGCAGGAAAACCAGATAAAGGTTGAATTGAAGCAATAAACTATCACTGTCTTCAGAATAGTTATTCAAGGAGGAGACCATTGTCAAGGTGACTTGCAGGGGTTGGCAAAGTACATTTGGACTTTTATTGGGGGGGGTGGGGCAGGAGCTGGCTGACTCCTGTGAGACAGTTTATTAACCTGCAGGCATGTGGTCCCTAAAGTACCTCTGCCTTTGAGCAAGGATATATGCCTCCTTGTTTTTCGTCAATACACCTTAATCCCCAAAATCTACTTCCCCTCTTACTCCGGCTCAAGGGGGGAACATGAGGAATCTTTATTCCTGGTCCTTTCTTGACCTTGAAAACCTGAGTCCAGAGTCTAGCCCAGTAGCTGGCAATAATTATTTTCTGAATGAATGAATGAATTTGGGAGTAAAAGGAAGAGAATTCCCAGCACAATCCATAGATAAATAATTGGAAGGACTTGTCTACATAATCAAGTTAAATTGTCCACCTGGCGCAAGGTTCTTCACATGAGCATCTCTGTCAAGTGTTTAAATGATGCGTGTGTGTGTGTGTGTGTGTGTGCATATTATTCTTAGATCAACATAGAAATATTGAACCAGCGCTCCATAGTCTCTAATGCAGCATTTAATAATTTCATTTATGTGGAGTCCCAAATGTCTAATATAATTCTATTTATCTTTGTCTTCTTTCTTAGAATGCATTCACCAGATCCCAAATCAGCCCAAAAATCTTAATGGGGGTTATCTGCCTACCAACCTCCCAATCCTACACTCCTTCCAGCCTTCTGGAAGCTGGATTTGGATTAGGGGAAAGGTGGCAGATTAAAAAAAAAAATCAGATCGATTATACTTTCTTATGACTGAAATAACCTACCTCATATTAAGAAGTTAAAGCATAGAGATCAATATTTTCTAAAGAGTCAAACTGGTCTTTACTGACATTTGGCAAATGGGGGTAATGGAAATTGTCCAGCTGTTCTTCATACTTTCTGTAAGAATTTCAACTTTTCTGCCTATTCTCTTATAAGAGTAATTTAAATTTGCCACTAAAAATACTTTTTGTTTCATGGTCAACAAAGACTTTATATGGTAACTGAAATGGGGAAGGCATTTATACTCACAGTACTTTCTGAAATAATTAAGATTTGTCTTAATAGAAATTATGCATTGGACATTTTCAAATAGAAATAAAATTAATGCGCTTATTTGGTTTCATTGTTTCTATTGCAAATATTCATCTGGTCTTATATGTGGAATTTTTTCCAAACTATTAATTTTTTAAATATTTCAACAACCCGTTATTGAGTTAGTTTAAAGTTGATTCTATGGAGAAATAATCAACAATTATCTGATAATCTAGGCTGGAAAAAGAGAGAAACAGGATTTTTCAGGGCAAAATTCTAGTTAATTTAGTTTTGTTCTTTTTTAATAGCTCTGGAATAACATGATTTTAACTGTTTTCAATGATTTTATCCTTTCTTTTCACTAAACTATTCAAATATTAGTCTACATACTCACCTCTTCCTCTTTCTGCACTTCTTTCCTTAACCCTTCCCAGCTGTGCTGCTATCCTCACCATTCCACTGAAAGTGCTATTTCCAGGGTCACTAATAGTTTCCTTATTTTTTAATTCAATGGCCTTTTCTCATTTTCCACTATTCCTGTGTGGCACTAGCTTAAAATATTTCCTCCCCTATTTTCTTTAACAAGATGCTAGTCTGGTATTTTCTAATGAGTCTCCCTGTTTCCTTCTGCTCCATAAATGTTAATGTCCTTGTTCTTAGCCCTCTTCTCATCTCACTCGATAATTCCTCCCTCCAGGGGAGCTCATTCTTGCCCATGGTTTCAAGCATGACCTCTCTGTCAGTGACTCCCAAATCTACTCTGCAACCACCATCTCTCCTAAACTCTAGTCACACATTTCCATCTAGCAACTGCATGTCTCTGCTTGGATGAGCTGTTTGCACTTTAATTTAAAAGTGTCATCCATTCATTCATGAATAAATATTTACTTAGAAACTTACCACGTGTAAGTATATTCTGGGCAATGAGAGGCTCACAGTCTAGTGGATGCAGTACATATGTTGTTCGTAACTGCTTGTGGAATTTTGAAATAGTACTAAAGTGGATATCTACAAAGTATCTTTAACTTTCAACAGACCCATCAATAAGTGAGGAAGAAAGTTAGGAATTAAACAGTAAAAGTATTGACCTGGCCTCAAAATTGGCTCTGTTAGGTACAAAAATATGATTTATGTGACTTCAAACAGTTACTCTTCAGAAAAAAAAAGATTTAATGCTATTATATGCAACATGCCATCTGTCTTTTTTATCATATGCTTTTACATAGAATAACAGCTCACCATTAATCACATGCAATGAAAATTGCATGAATTTTTACTTAAAAAACGGATGTAAATCACTGCCCACCATTCCAACTTCAAATATTTTCAAGAAATCTCACAAGGACAGCAAAAGGTGGTCATTTTTGCAAGTGTAGGTGTATAATTAGGTCACAATGATCTCATTCATTGGGAGATAGTCTACTTTTTCTTATAATATTTGTTGGAACAATCCATGTTTTGACAAACCAAGGACTCAGATTTTGCTATTTTCTTTCCCCAGAATCTCTTAGCATGAGCTTTTGCACAATATAGTATCTCATTTTTGTATCAATATCCCATTTTAAGGTGTTCTCCACATAGTCCAAGCAATATAATGTTCATGCACTGTTTCCCTACGTTTATACATTAACCTAAAAGTACAATTCTAACACTTCCCTAAAAAAAAAGAACCAGTTGCCATGGAGTCGATTTTGACTCATGGTGACTCCATGTATGTCAGAGTAGAACTGTGTTCCATAGGGTTCTCAATGGCTGATTTTTTGGAAATAGATTGCCAGTACTTTCTTTGGAAGCGTCTCTATGTGAACTCAAATACCCAACCTTTTGGTTAGCAGCCAAGTGTGTTAACCATTTACACCATGGAGGGATTCCAAGACTTCCCTACCTTAACCATATTATGCAGTGAAAAATATTCAAATACATGTATCTGTAAATGAGTGATTTTCAAAAAATAATTAGATATTGATTTGTACTATGTAATTTGGACATAAATTATTCAGTTAAGATTCTGTTAGATGCTTAGGATTTTAAAGTATCATATTGTGTATTATTTTTCATGAAATTTAGAGTGACTGACTATTGAAAGTACACATATGCTGTCTGCCTGGTGAGACCTCTCCCAATTAGTCCCTGCCATCTGAGCAGCATAAGGATCCTCTGGAATATATAGTTTTAGTTCTCCAGTTCAACATTTTCTTCCATTATAATCCTGTGAAGATGATGGGAGGCAAAGAAAAGTTTAGTGACCTACTCAAATCACACAAAACAAAAAACAAACAAACAAACCAAACCTATTGCCATCGAGTCAATTCCGACTCATAGCGCACCACAGGACAGAGAAGAACTGCCCCATAGGGTTTCCAAGGAGTGGCTGGTGGATTCAAACTGCCGACCGTTTCATTAGCAGCCAAACGCTAAACCACTGTGCCACCAGGGTTTTCTCTTATCTACTTTTATTTAGATTGCTTTACACAAGATAAATTTCTTATATTGGGACAAAGGGTACATACTCTGCATTCTAATAGTATACTGAGCTATTATGACTTCAGTTTACTGCTCTGAAGAATTCTTAGTTCTCTACTTGATATAACAGACCACCAGAATTGTTCTTAACACTTCTATACTCAATTTATTAAGAAGTACTTTCATGATTCTCCAGGCTTAGCAGAAAAGCAGTATTGCAATTACTTGTAAATTAGTTTCAGAGCCACATTCCCAGTAATTAATAAACATCAGTCAGTACACAGAATAGCATAGAAGTTAAGATCATGATAAACCTGGGGTGTCTTGCTAGCTCTTTGACTACCTCTCTGAGCCTGTTCCCTCTTCTTAAAAATGGGGATAATAGGAGAACTGATTTCACTGAGTTGTCATGAGAACTAAATGGTATAATACATGTAAAGTTCTTATGGCGTATGCCCGGCACATTGTAACTGCTCAGTGAACAGTAGTTCTTAATATTATTATCAACTAAAATTTACAAATTATTTACATAAGAAATTAAAGTAAGATGATGCATCCTTTTTTTTTCTTTTATTTATTATTGTTGTAGTTTAGATGAAGTTTACATTTCAAGTTAGTCTTCCATACAAACATTCATACATACATTGTTATGTGACCCTAATTGCTCTCCCCATACTGTGACAGCACACTCCTCCTTTCCACCCGATTCCCCATGTCTGTTCAACCAGCTCCTAACCATCTATCTCCGCCTTCCCATCTCACCTACGGACAGAAGCTTCCCGTTTAGTCTTTTGTATCTACTTGAGCCACGAGGCACACTCCTCATGAGTATCCCTTTATGTCTCACAGTCCAGTCCAATCCCATCTGAAGAGTTGGCCTCGGAAATTATTTTAGCTCTGGGCTGATACAGCATCTGAGGGCCATGCTTTCCAGGGTTCCTCCAGTCTCAGTCACACCATTAAGTCTGGTCTTCTGACCAGAATTTGAGTTCTGCACCCTACCTTTCTCCTACTCCATCAGGGACTCTTTGTTGTGTTCCCTGTCTGGGCGGTCATTGGTGGTATCCAGGCACCATCTAGTTCTTCTGGTCTCAGGCTGATGAAGTCTCTGGTTTATGTCACCCCTTCTGTCTCTTGGACTAATACTTTCCTTGTGTCTTTCGTGTTCTTCATTCTCCTTTACTCCAGGTGGCTGGGACCAACTGATGCATCTTAGAGACACATCATATTTTTAACATATTAACTGCCTATGCTTCTTTCCTTCTAAGTTAGCTTTGAAATATCACACTGGATAGAAAGGTTTCCATTATCATCCAGCTACTATAAAATATATACTTACAGTTATGATTTTAGCATTGAGAAATATGATGAAACTGGCTGAGTGGTGGTGGTGAAATAAACGGACAAAATTTTCTCATGTAACCGTTACCAGGATGAATATTCTCTGGTGTTTAAAAGGTGGAGTTCTATTTGTCTTGACTCACTGTTGGAGATCCCCCAAGCAGAAATGTATGGCTCCACTCAAACTCTGTGATAGGGTCTCATTTCCATAAAGGACTAAGCCAAAGGAATAGACCTCAAAGACTAGAGTCCAAAACCAGAGTTTACAAGTTATAACAGTACTGTCTTCCTGATGAATTTATAAGATTTACAGAATCATAAAAAGCCACCTTTTAATTATGTTGTCTATAGCCAAAACCTTGAAATCTTTTTTTTTTTTTTAATTTGTGTGAATCAAAATGTCCAACTGAGTCATCTGGTGAGTTTCTCAACAAAAGGATACAAGAAACACGTAACAGAGCTGCTCCTTTTGAAAACCGTTTCTACTTGGTGCTGATAAATTTACGTCTTGCTTTTTACTAGGTTGTTGATTTTTTCAAATCCTTGGATATTCACAGAAGTAGAAAAATGTGTCACGTTTCTGCGTGCCACTTGGCTGCGTTTTCAGAAGCTGATAGGAGTGCTATATGAAGCCCTTAACTTAAGTTTGAAATGTTAAGACACCAAAAGACCTAGCTGAACCAATTCCATCTGAACCAGTCAACAATTTTATTGTTTCCTCATCTCATGTAAAAAGGATTTATTTCATAGTAAGAAAAAATTGAACTAGAGTGAATATTAGAGGAGAAAGCTTTAGATGTGATGCTGTTGCAGGGCTCAATTATGGATTACATGACTCCCTAATGAGGGGAATCTGACAATATCTTCAATGTTCCTCTTGATTTAATCATTTGATTTTGAACCCAAGATTGATCAGTTCAAATCCTTTATTAACCAGTAAAAGGCATTGTTGATAAAAAGAGAAAGATTGAAACTACTGTTTTTCCACTTATATTTAATCCTCTCCAGGTATATTTACTGATCTTTAATTGAAAATATTTCTATACATTAATTTGAAGCCAGGATATCGACATACCTACTGACTTAACCAACTCTTCATGGTTTTAACCAGTATTGTAAAATAGTCCACTGGCTATATGTATATTTTTATACATATTTATTAAAATATTACTATATTCTATTTTCTTTTTGCAATGTAGTTTGGCACCTCTCCTCAGGCCTTTCTAAATTTTCCTCTGTTCAAGCCTTAGAATTTATTGTAGTTCACTGCTGGTCAGTCATCTGGTTCACAAAGAAGCTGGGGCAGCGAAGAACACTTCCTCCATCCAGCCAGCCCTGAAGTTCATTGACTAATAGCTCTGACAGTCCTCATTAAATGGGAGCCTGGGCTTATCAGTACAGCCAGGCGAAGGCCACCTTACAAAAGCCTACTGGCTATATGAAAACAAACAAATTGTGAGAGTCCAGGCTGGCAGTCCTTTCATAAAGTAGATTCAAATGTTCCCAAATTATGCTATTTTTTGCCATCAGCCTATGGGCAAGTTCATAAATCATTGCTGGATCTGAACCAGTGCTCTCTTGTATAACTATAACCACTCAATCCAAAAGCAGTTAACTCTTGAGAACTTAGTGGACTGTCTTCAAATGGCTTGATGTGGAGAATGAGTCTCAAAACTTGGCCTAAACTGTTTATTTCTCATGTCTCATGAAGTTTCTATACTATAATGCTCATCTAGCTATGGTTACATGTATGTTTGCTATATTCATTTTCATAAGGAGGGGATCTTGATCTTACTATTGTTTCCTATGATTACATAAAATGCTGTTCTCTTTAACATAGTTTTGCCTTTGTTATATGTATACAGTTTGGGGACATAAGAGTATTACATTTTCATTTCTGGATTTACTATACAGTGGTCATCTAACATACTAAGTTGGTACCCTAGCCACATCCATAAAAGATGAAATACCTGTAAGATCTGAAACAAAGGGAACATGTAGCTGTCTGTTACAGTACATACCGGATGACAGAAGCACAGCTTTGAAAGTCATGCCAACACTACGAAACGATAAATACCATCAATATGCACAGTCTCTTTATTAGACAAAAATACGTTCTTTGAGACATGAAATGAGAATCAGACTAAAGGAATCATGCAATTGAAAGATGATTATATGCATAGGAATGAAAAGATGAAATATTCAAAGAAGGTGGCTACTTTATTGTGAGGCCCATCACTTTAACCTCAGATGTTCACAGTGCCTACCAAAAAGTGATCTAAAATAGGGCAAAATATTGAAATTATGAATGGAAAAAAAGGGTGAAAATGTATATTTCTTCAAGAAATATTTCTAAGTGCTTTTGTGTGATTCTCCTATAGTCATTAAAAGCACTGCTTTATTATTGAACTACCACTTGAAAACAATTACTTGATTTTTGACTAATTTCACTATATTCTTATGTAATTAATTGATTATTTTAAAACTTACTGAATAAACTTTGTATTCCCTCTTAAAAAAAAGATGTGGCAGTCTGCTTCCATAAAGGATACAGCCTTGGAAACCCTATGGGGCAGTTCTACTCTGTCCTATAGGGTCAATATGAGTTGAAATCGACTCGATGGCAATGGGTTTGGTTTGAGTTTATAGCCATATGAAGATATAAAGACATTTTTCAAGGAAGAGATTCAAAATCATAAAAGTTTAATATATAGCACAGGCCACCATAAGAAAGGATAGACAAATACCATAAAAAATGTGCCCTTGGTTAAGTAATTTCATACAATAAAACTAAGTTGTGAAAGAACATGGTGTTACTAACCACCAGGAGTTCGTGCTTCAATTACTCCTCCCTACCAACCCACCTAACCCCTAAATGCAAGTTATGAATAAGGACACAATTTGCCTCTTTAGGCTTTATCCAGTCTTAAATGCCAATTATAGATTCCAAATCACTTGGCATGACAAGATTTTAATGTACTATTTACATAATTTGTATTCAATACCAGCACAAAGAAGAAGTGTAAATAACACAGTGTTTAAGAGTGGATTCTGGAATCAGATCAACCTGGGTTGTAATCTCAGCTCTGCCATTTCTAGCTCTTAGATTTTGACCAACTTACTTAATGTTCCTGGGTCTTAGAGATGCCAATTACATAAAATGGGGCTAATAATAGTACTTACTTCACAGGGTTTTTTAAGGAGGAAAATAAATGAAACAATGTATGTAAAGCACTGAGCACAGTGCCTGACTTGTATGATGCATAAATAAATGTTATCTTTTATTATTATTAGCGTCAAATCACGATTAGCCATGCTAATGGAAGAGTAATACAACAACAAAAAATCTAGCAGCACAATACACAGTTTTTGAATGTCATGATACTTTAAAACTTATAGTTGAATTTTTCCTGATGTTCTGGCAATCTGCAACTCTTCAAACTATTAAAGCCAAAATGTGAGGGACTGGACTAGAAAACAATCCCCTTGCTCAGAATTCTTCTCTAATGGTCAAGCATAAAGAGTCATCTTTGCCTCTCAGATTAATAAAAATTGATAGTGACGATGGCTGCATAACACGATGTATGTAATTAATGTCACTGAATTGTACATGTAAAAAATGTTGAAATGGCAACTGTTTTGCCATATTTATAGTAACATAATAATAAGTAAATAAATAAACTGCCCCATCTCTCTAAATATATTTTTATCTCTGTCTTGTTTGGAGGAAGCAACTAAATGCTTGGGTTTAAAAGGCTTTCAGCAAAGCAGAACTGAAAGCAAACAGATGGTCACAAACAGATTCTTAATCTCTTTAATTTCATCAATAACAAATTAAATACAAAATTCCCCTTGGTAATTCAGTTAAAGCAGAAAATATTCTGTAAACAATACATGGTTGATTACACAATATGTATTTTAGAAAATATTTTAGAAATTAACTACAGAGAATTAAACACTCAATCTGAATGTGTCTGCAGCTTCAATTTATGTTTTTCCAGGCCAACACAAGTGGAGGGTTGATCTTAAGGTTTATTGATCAAAGCCCTTCCTCACCAGATAACTAATTCTAGTCAAAGAGCTAGAGATGAATCCATTTTATCTTTCCTCCTACCAGATTTTACTCAACTTCCACAATACATACTTTGCTACAATCATTTGACTTTTAAGCATCTTTTTAAATATCTCAAGAACCATCACCATTGATACCTGTGTTTCCCTAGCCTCTTTAAGTTGGGTCAAATTATTTCAACGGCATGGCCATTGCTCTGAAATTTAGAAAATCAGCCATCAAATACTGGGTGCAAAGTTGCAAGCACAGATATTGAGTTCACGCATTTGCCACGTGAAAGTTGCCATTCTCCACTGTTTATGGCATCAAAAAAACATGTCCACCACATTCTGTTTATCCATTCATCTGTTAATGGGCATTTAGGTTGTTTCCACCTTTTGGCTATTGTGAATAATGCTGCAATGAACATTGGTGTACAAGTCTCTGTTTTAGTCTCTGCTTTCAAGTCTTTCGGGTATATACCTAGGAGCAGAATTGCTGGGTTTTATGGTAGTTCTATTTTTAGTTTTTTGAGGAACTGGCACACTGTTTTCCACAATAGCTGTACCATTTTGCATTCCCACCAGCTACGGATAAGGGTTCCAATTTCCCCACATCCTCGCAAACGTTTTTTATTTTGTTTTTTTTTAATCTTAGCCATCCTAGTGAGAGTAAAACGGTATCACACTGTGGTTTTGATTTGCATCTGTCTGATGGCTAATGATATTGAGCATCTTTTCATGTGCTTAGTGGTCATCTGAATGTCCTCTCTGGTGAAATGCCTGTAGAAGAATCCTGTTCAAAAGGGAAAAAATGCATAACAGAATTTCAAATTCTCATGGACTCCACTTCCTGGAGCCATGGGGGCTGGACGAACCCATGAAACTATTGCCCTGAGATAATCTTTAAAATTTAAACCAAAAATATCCCCTGAAGTCTTCTTAAAACCAAAAAATAGTTTAGCTAAACTAATAAAAAATGTCTGCCTTGAGCATTATGCTCTTTTAAGAACTATCTATATGGGATCAAAGTGACAATAGCAACTCAAAACACTAGATGGGAACCTTGGCGGGTAGTGAGTTTATGTTAATGGGGGAGGAACAACTCAGAAAAGGAGCGTTAGAATGGTGGCAAACTCAGAAAATGTAATCAATGTCACTGAATTGCACGCGTAGAAACTCTTGAATTGGCGTACGTTTTGCTGTGGATATTCTCAACAACGAAATTAAAAAACAAACAATAGTTTAGATTAACTAGTAAAGAATGTCTTCCTTGATCATTGTGCTCTTTTAAGATCTATCTATGTGAGATCAAATTGACAACAACAACTCAAAAGATCAGATACGAAACTTAGTGAGCAGTGAGTTTGTTAATAGAGATGGGCCAACTCAGAAAAGGGGGTGAGAATGGTTTCACAGCTCAAAGAATGTAATCAATGTCACTGAATTGCACATGTAGAAATTGCTAAATTGGTGTATGTTTTGCTCTGTATATTCTCAACAACAAAATTAAATTAAATAATATATAAAACAAAGTTCCAACAGTCATTTGGTGAACAGTTTCTGATTCTGGTCTTTGAGGTAATTTATGAGCACCTTTAAATACCATTCAAAAAAAACCTTGGCAGCTATGACAAAGACCACGCATACATCAAATCAGTGTTCGATTTATAAATGCAGAGACATAGCAAAACATTCTGTCATCTAAGACAAAATTACCTCAGTCAACCACACAGATGAAGAGCTGTGGCTTGCTATTCTATATCGATATTACCCAAATGAAGAAAACACTAGTCTTATTAGGTAATCACATGTGTTGGTCTTATTCATTTGTTTTTATAACCTGTGCACTGAGTACCAACATGGATGAAAATAACGTACACTGTATTTAATTTAGTATAGGGACAATCCAAGTTACAACTAGCTTCTGCTCTAGAAGTCATAAAAGAAATCATTTTACAGAAGTTATTACACAAATAAAACCCTCAGAAACCATTCATGTACCACAATCTTAAAATTTCTACACCAAGGCACACCTAGAATGCATAGAGGCCATGAAATGGAGATCATTATTGATCTAGGCAGAGAATAAGTAAACACTACCAAATCAGTTAAAATTCCCCACGCTATTATCCCTCTAAAATCCTCATGAACGGCCAATGCTGATTTTTGTTAAAAGTTATTGCAATGTAACGTTAAATAGGCAAAATATGGCATATGCTACTATGTGACAGCAGGTCAAGACACACATGAAGAATTGTGAACGGGCAGAAATTACTTCCTTTTTTATTTTATTGTTCTTTAGGTAAAAGTTTATAGTGCAAATCAGTTTCTCATTCAAAAATTTATACACAAATTGTTTTGTGACATTGGTTGCAATCCGCACAATGTGTCAGCACTCTCCCCCTTTCCACTCTGGGTTCCCCATGTCCATTTGTCCAGTTTTCCTGTCCCTTCCTGCCTTCTCGTCTTTGCTTCTGGGCAGATGTTGCCCATTTGGTCTCACGTACTTGACTGAACTAAGAAACGTGTTACTGTTTGTGTTTTAGGCGTGTCTAATCTTTGGCTAAAAGGTGGACTTTGGGAGTGGCTTCAGTTCTGAGTTAGCATGGTGTCTCGGGGCCACAGTCTCGGGGGTTCGTCAGACCAGTAAGTCTGCCCCTTTTTTGTGAATCTGAATGTTATTCCACATTTTTCTACCGCTCTGTCCAGGACCCTCTATTGTGATCCCTGTCAGAGCGGTTGGTGGTGGTCGCCAGGCACCATCTAGTTCTTCTGGGCTCAGGCTGGTGGAGGCCTTGGTAGTAGTGGTCCATTAGTCCTTTGGACTAATATTTTCCTTGTGTCTTTGTTTTTTTTTTTTTTCATTCTCTTTTGTTCTGAATGTGATGGGACCAATAGATGCATCTTAGATGGCCACTCGCAAGCTTTTAAGACCCCAGACGTAGGATGTAGAAATGTTTTTAATGAACTATGTTATGCTAATTGACCTAGATGTCCCCTGAGACTATGGTCCCCAGCCCTGAGCACTAGTATCTTGGTCCCTCAAGGTATTTGGATGTGTTTAGGAAGCTTCTATGCTTTGACTTTGTCAGGTTGTACTGACTTCCCCTATATTGTGTGTTGCCTTTCCCTTCACCAAAGTTAACACTTGTTTTCTATTTAGTTAGTGATTTTTCCCTCAGAAATTACTTCTTATAGGCAGACAAGTTGGGAGCTGCATTCCTGTTAAATGATTTTCATCAAGAGAAACAGTATTAAGGCCTGAACTTCCATAGCCTGACTTATAAAAGAACGGTTTAGGCTTTCCAAATGTGCATGACTTCTTTACCTTCCTGCTCTTGGGTGAACAGTCATTTAACCCACTTATTGACATTCAACCGTTAAACATAATATCCCTCCCTGACACTAGTTCCTCATTTTTATATTCCCCTATACACACGTGCCCAGGCAACTCTCTTCCACTTAGAGGACTTACTCCTTCCCATATGTCTCACACCATGTTCACATTTATCTCCTCATGCCTACTAACTGTCAAGCATCACTGAGAAAATGTATTTCTATTCTACTTGGATTCACAACCAATGTCCATGGAAGCATCAGTCAAGAAATCAACCAACATACAGCACTGGGAAAATCCGTGGCAAAAGATCTCTTCTATGTTTTAAAAGAGCAAAGATGTCACTTTGATGACTGTTATGGATTGAATCACGTCCCCCCAAAATATGTGTTGTAAATCCTAACCTGTGGTTATAATCCAATTTGGGAATGGGTTGTCTTTGTTATGTTAATGAGACAGGATTAGTGTAGGATGTGTCTTAAGTCAATATCTTTTGAGATATAAAAGATATTGAACAAGCCACATGAAGATCGCCCAAGAGCAAAAGCTCAAAGAGACAAGGACCTTCTTCTAAGCTGACAGAGAGAGAAAGCTTTCCCCCAAAGCTGGCACCCTGAATTCAGGCTTCTAGCCTCCTAAAGTGTGAGAAAATAAATTTCTGTTTGTTAAAGCCACCCACTTGTGGTATTTCTGTTACAGCAGCACTAGATAACTAAGACAATAACTAAGGTGCATCTGACCCAAGCCATGGTATTTTCAATTACCTCATATGTGAAAGTTGGATAATGAAAAAGGAAGACAAAAGAAGAATTGATGTATTTAAACTGTGATGTTGGCTAAGAATATTGAATATACCGTGGACTGCCGAAAGAATGAACAAATCAGTCATAGAAGAAATACAACCCGAATGCTCCTTAGAAGCAAAGATGGCAAGACTACACCTTGCTTACTTTGGGCACATCATCAAGACAGATCAATCACTAGAAAAGCACATCATGATTGGAAAAGTAGACAGTGTAAATGAGGGAAACTGTCAATGAGATGAATTGACACAATAGTCACAACAATGAACTCAAACATACCAAAGATCATGAAGATGGCACAGGAGTGGGCAACATTTTGTTCTGTTATACATAAAGTCACCATGAGTCAGAGCCAACTCAATGGCAACTAACAACGACAGCAATGAAACACATGTTCTTTGAATGAAAACAGCTTGCATTAGATACAAGGGCTGCAGCTTACTAGTTGTGTAGCCCTGAGAAACCCATTCAACCTCACTGAACCTGCATTTCTTTATCTGAAAAATAGAGATAATCATAGTATCTAACTCACAGAACTATTTTCCAAAATATATATATATTACTTGACATACTTTAGTGTTCCTACTCACAATCATTATTAAGTCTACTATCAGGAAAGCCACTTCAAAGACAAACATACTCGCTTTCATTTCTAAACTTTTGGGAAGCAAATGCTACTCCTCCATTTAGGGGCAGAGTTTAGTACCAGCATGAAAACAAATATTTTTAATTGGGTTATGAGTGACAGAAAGTCTTGGGATCAGGGGCAAAATAAATTAATATCGCCTTGCCAATTGTCACAGGTCCTCACGTGCCTAATAACATCTAACATTGGCTATTTTTGAGAATCAGTATTGCTGTTGTTGTTGCTAGTTGCCATTGAGTCGATTCTACTCATGGCAACCCCATGTGTTACAGAGTAGAACTGCTCCATAGGGTTGTCTTGGCTGTAATCTTAATGGAAGCAGATCACCAGGCCTTTTCTTCCGAGGTACCACTGGGTGGGTTTGAACTGCCAACGTTTAGATTAGCAGTCAAGCACAAACCATTTGCCCTACCTAGGGACCTTGACAATTGGTAGGGACTCAGAAAACAGCCAGAAATTACCAATTCAAAGCCAAAAGATTTTAAATATTTTTCAGACAACTGCATTTAGTCACTTATAGAACTACCTCACTTTGTGCAATTGCTGGGTTTCTGTCAGGATATTTGTCCCCGATTTTTTTTTCTGATTCTAAATCATGTGTTGAAAACAACATAGCAGCAATCTTGGAGGAAAATTCTAGTATCACAAATCGAAGAGTCCCTTTCGGTAATAAATAATCACCACCCTACTTATGTTATAAAAGAGTTCTTCCTGAAGTACATTTACTTTGTACTGTTTAAAAGTACTGTAAGATTATAATAAAATAAAGGGTTAATCTTGGCAATATACAGTAGAATTTTGATAACAGGTTTATAAAAACTGTAATTACTGCAACAATAGAAAAATCAGGAAATTACAAGAAAAAAATCAATGAAACAAAATACAAATACCATAAACTTCTGCCATTTGCATAGTCTTCAATAAGGAGTCCAATAATGGAAATTATAAAAGACAGCAGTCATTTTTAAGGCTCTTAGAAACGTGGGGCTTAACAAAGGGAGAAGTGCAGTTGTTCTTACTCGAATAGAAATTCTGAAAGCAGTTTCTTCTGGAATCTGCTTTTGGGGGAGGGGTAGAAGGAGAAAGCAAAGAATAAATAGCAGTATTGAAACTGCATGTCCCCCAAACAGAAAATAACTGCTGATATTTTTGGTTTAATCAGGGGTTTGACTAAAGGCATTAAGCTGGTCTTTGAAAATTTACAATGATTATATTAGACTTGAGACTGACTAACTCAAATTTTACCTTGAAATACCAGAATTAATATCTATGGGAAATAATAAGGCAAGAGGCTCGTAAACGGAGGTCCAAAGGAAATATAAAAAGTTTTCTTTTTTTTTAACCTAAACTTGCCATAAAAAGGTAAGATTAAGCCTTATTTTATTTCAGAACTTTCTAAACACATCCCAAATGGTGGCCAGAGATACAAAGTTTGAGGTTCAAGATCTGTGATTTCACAGAACCTTCAGTTCCACTCCAAATCCTCTTGGGGTAAATAAACAACCCAACAAACAAAAACCCACAACAACAAAAACAACAGAATCCTGGAATGGCTGCTGCTCTAAATCCCAAGGAGCGAGACAGGGTTACTAAATCCTACATCCCAAACTCACACATCTGCTCTTGCCACTGTTAGACTTCCTCTTGGTTTGTGAAAAACACAAGCACTTTCCTTTCTTACGGAAATACATTCAGCCTTCATGCCAGTGTATCCTACTGCTCCCTACAACTACTGATAAATTGTTATTCTAAATTAAGAGCAAGTGAATTGGTTGGGGGAGGGCTTTCTATCATTAATGCAGCAGCAACTCAATCCCTCACTACACAAGAAGCCATTTGTTAGTTTCTTTTCCAGTTCTCAATACATTCCAAGCACTATTAGATATAAAATCTTTTGAAAGGGAAAAAAAAATCAAGGTAAGGAAATATGGGGAAAAAAAAACTTCGGTGTCTTATCACATCAAGTTAAAAAAAAAAGTTTGTATCATTGTTGCCAACTTCCCTTCCCATTCCGTCTAGTTCTAACAGGCCTTTAAGTCAAGTTAAAACACTCTTCTCCTACACACTCTCAAAGTAACTCCCCTATTGCATGGGTCTCACTCTCCCAAAATAATCACAATACTTCAGGAGGTCTCTACTGAATCACCATCAGTTACAGATGTTATCCCTATCCTTTACAGATGTGCACTCCTTCCCCTGGTCTCAGTTCCTAGAGTACATATGTCAAATACAGCACTCTTAAAACTCAGCAGTGTGTGATTTTTCTTGACTTCTTCACCTAACCCTAAAGACTCTATACCACCATCTCCCACCTACCAAAACTCAGTAGTTTCTTTTTCCTTCAAAAGAGAAAGGTGACCCTAACATCACAAGGCAAAGAATGCTAAACTACAAGGAAAAATGAAACAGATGCAACAAACGGAAGAAAGAGAAGAAGTGGGGGTGGGGCGAGAGATGCTTCTGTCTTCCGAAGGAGAAGCTGCCAGACAAACTTACGCAATTTAACGGTTCTGGGGCAGGAGGGGACTGATGTGTAGGAAAACAACAAAGGTGGGCTCTCCACTCTCCTTACCGCCGTAGAACCAGAGGAAGATGCAATATACACACGAATCACCATCCTGGAACAGCGGCTTCTGTTGTTTGGGTCCCGGAAAGGGCTGCGAAGCAGCTTCGGCAAAGGCTGGAATCGAGCTAAGGTCCGAACAGAGGTTAGAAGAGGAAGGTGGGGGAAGGTGGAAGGGGAACTAGCCAGAGCCCCGCCTCCTACCCTAGCTCTTTACACTGTGCTTGGAGCGCTGCGGTCTCAGCCCCAAACCCCGGAAGGCACGGGCTCGTTTGCATCATTTCTAATTTTTTTTTTTAAAATAGGGAATCTCGAATAGCACCGCGAGATCTGTTGAAACATTTCTTTCTACTTCCTTCCCTAGGGGAGGGACAGAAAAAGGAGAAAGAAAAGAAAAAGAAAAGGGAAGCACTGGATTGACTTAGATTGAAATAAAGGACCCTTTCCCAGGAGTCTAAAAGTTCTGCGCATAACTTCCTGCTCAGAAATGTATGCAAATAAAGAGGACAGACTTTCCTTGAAAGAGGAGTCTACGTTGGATCCAGCGAAACCAAAAACAAACCCACTGCCATCCAGTACATTCCGACTCACAGCGACCCTGTAGGACAGAGTAGAACTGCCCCATAGGGTTTCCAAGGCTGTAAATCTTCAGGGAAGCAGACTGCCACATCTTTCTCCCTCAGAGCTACCGGGTTCTAACCGCTGACCTTTCGGTTAGCAGCCCAGCGCTTTAACCACTGCACCCCAGGGCTCCTGATCCAGCCACCTTGTACATTTTAAAACCTCTATTATGTAGTGATTTTTCTGATGTTAAGGTGGTGGCAGGAATTGAGCGTTGAAGTGAGAAATGCCGTGGGGGAGGGGAGTTTGAAGAAAAGTTTCAGGTTTCCCTAAACCCAGAAATGGCAGAATTGGTTTTCTTTTTTAGGTTTGCTTTTTGTTAAAATAGAGGACCCTGCTTCTGTGAGAATTCACAGGAGGCCTGATGGACTGGCAAACTAAAAAACAAGAGCAAGAAATTGCAAACAAAAACCTGAAAATACAGAGTAAGAAAGTGAGTGATTTTTGTTTTGTTTTTTAACTGACCGAGAAAAGGCAGTTTAAAGGATATGTTGCACGGAATGTTGAAATAGTGAACAGAGAGAGTAGATAGCTATTTATAGCTCTAGGGAAAGGAGCAAACAATTGATGAAGTCCATCGAGGGATCCTGTACTTCAAAACGTAGTTTCACATTCCCAGATTATGTCAAATGAACAGAAAAAAAAAAGGAACTTGCAAGATGAATAAGAGTGGACAGAGAGAGTCAGTCAGGGAAGTCAGTGCTTCTTCACTTTTCGCTTGCACTTTGTCTTCTCTCTCTATTCTGGTTGTCTAGGCTCAATAACGGCAATAGTTGTTTCCTGCTCCCAGGTTCTCCCTTCTCCAATCTAGCTTAAATACTAATTCCAAATTAACCTATTTTTATGTGATTCATACAACAAACTTGAGAGCTGGGTACTATTATATCCATTTTACAGATTAATTTGCCCAAAGTCATATAACTAGTAAATTCCAGAGTCAGGACTTGAGCTGACTTGAACTCAGGTCAACCAACTCCATCATTTTAACACATTGCCTGGAACAGGGAAAGTACTCAATAAATGTAAGATATTTTTCTTCCTAAAATATCACTTTCATATGTCACTAAAGATAATATAGGCTGAAATACTTAAGGTAACTCTCCACTAATTTTCAAGCCAAACCTAAATTCTATTTCTAAGGTGGCCCCATCATAATCTGACTCTACAATACTATACAATCTTACTAGTTGCTCCTTCAAACTAACTTCACTTCATAATCATTGTTGACCCTCCATGCTTATTTCCACTTTCATGCTTTTGCTCTTCCTGGCCCTTCTTTCACCTTTCCCCAAAACCTCATATTCTTGTATGCCCTCTCCACTCATATAAGTCCTACCTTTTCTAGACTCAACTCAGACACTTTATACAATTGACAGAAGTAAGTCAGGGTGATCTAGCCACCCTCACTGTCAACATCAGGGTAACTGTTGTGCTTCATAGCCCATACGACAGGAGTCTCTTCCTTCTAGTTTTGGTTTGGTAAAATGCACGTATTTGTCTTACCTAAGATAGTCCAATCTCCCTCTCCTCAGTGCTCAGCATGTATTCTATTTGAACCTACGGTCTCTTTGAACTGATGAAGGTAAAAAATGAAAGAAAAAAAAACCTTTCTATTTATTCTACATATGAACATGACAAAATTAATTTTCCTCAGAGAACCTGAATGGCAGGATTAACAATGAGTCTAGTGGGCCTTATCTGAAACTTGAGAATTGGGATGTTGATATATTTTCTTTTAAATACAGATGTACTAATCTAAGTGAAAATTTGCCCAATAAATTGATTTATAAACAGAATTTGTTGATAGCATATGGGATATATTTGGGGGAAATTTTTTACCAATATTTCTACCCTAGAAATTAGCATTATACATTAACATCTTACTACATTCAACCATCCCTGGAATGTATATTCTAGAATGATCATTTCTATTTCATTTCAATCGGTTATAGAGCAGGCCCCAAAACCATTTACTCATATAATTTAATTAGAAAGGTTAAGACTTGATTGAAGTAAGATGGATCAAAAGGTTTTCAAACAGTACTGATGACCTATAAGCCATAGGAAATGTATTTATTTATTAACCAAATGTTAATACTTTTCAAAAATTATCAAATAAATGTATGCTCTGTGTAGAAACACTGAAAAGAAAAAAAATCGCCCATCCTCCCAGTATCTGGAGGTAACTACTATTAATATGTGGGTGTAAGCCCTTCCAAACCTATTCAGAAAGATAGATGAGGGTGAGGGTGAGGAGTGGAGTGAAATGGAAAGGAGGGCAGAGAGAGTGAAAATATTTTTAAAATTATATGTATCATAAGATATGTACTATTTTGTAACCTATTTTGACACTTAGAAAATATATTTTAAAAAATTTTGTCAAATATGATTCTACAACATGATTTTTAATGTCTTTACGTTATTCCATTTTGTAACTGTACCACAAGTTATTTAAATAATTCCCTATTATTGAATATATAGATTGTTTCCAATTATTCTGTATTGTAGTTAATGCTGAAATATATATCCATCAATAGATCCTTGCCCACATCTCTGATAATTTCTTCAGAATAAATACCTAGATGTGGAATTTCTGGCAAACTGGATAGGCACTGATTAGCTACAGCCTATAATTTGGGCCCACTGTTGCCCTGGTCTAGAGTGGAAAAGAACGCTGATTTTACTGATGAACTAGCTAGCTGATGTTACACCAATGACAAAAGCTGGGGTGTGAAGGTGTGTAAGGTTTCAGGTATGGGTTAAGTTTAATTTTTTTCCTAAATGACAGCCAATTATTCTAGCGCTAGTAATTGAAAAAACACATCTTTTCTCACTGCTCTGTCACCTTTGTTAAAGATCAAACGATTACACATGCGTGGGTCTGTTTCCGGTATCTCTATCCTGTTCCTTTGGTCTGTTTGTCTACCCTTGCACCTATACTTCTTGTTGTTAGTTGCTGTCAGCTGTCTAACAAGTCTGGCAAGTCACTCCACCTCTTTGCACCTCAGTTTCCTAATTTGTATGATAAAGACAATAAAACGAACTCTATAGAGTTTTCAAGAAGATTAAATGAGCTAAGGTATTCTCTCATTCAATAAGTATTTTTTAAGTACTTACTAGGAGTCCCCGAGGGCACCAACAGTTAAGAACTGGACTGCTAGCCAAAAGATTGACGGTTCAAACCCACTCAGAGGCACCTTGGAAGACAGGCCTGGCTACCTGCTTCCAAAAGGTCCCCCCAAAACACCCTTTGCCGTCGAGTGGATTCTGACTCATAGCCACCCTGCAGGAGTCCTGGTGGCACAGTGGTTAAAGCACTTGGCTGCTAACCCAAAGGTTGGTGGTTCAAACTCACCAGCCACTCCACAGGAGAAAGATGTGGCAGATTGCTCCCTTAAAGATTACAGCCTTGGAAACCCTATGGGGTAGTTCTACTTTGTTCTATAGGGTTGCTATGAGTCTAAAAGATTACAGCCTTGAAAACTTTATGCAGCAGTTCTACTCTGCACACGTGGAGTCGTCATGAGCACCAATACTACACTATTGTAATTACTAAACTTTAAACATCTCAAAATCTTGTAGAGAATGTTCTCTTACTTTGGTGTTCTTCAGCAAGTATCCTGGCTATTTGTGGACCTTTATATTTCCTTTTTAAAAAATTAGAATTAGCTTATTAAGTTCCACAAAAGAAGACCTGTTGCAATTTTGTCTGGAATTGCTTTGAATTTATAGATAAATTTTGAAATAATTTATCTTTACAATAATGAGTAATTAAATATATGAACATGGTATATTTCTCCATTTTTAAGTATTCTTTACTTCTTTTTATAATATTTTTGCATAAGGTCTTGAATATTTTATTAGATTTATTTCTAGATATTTGACTTTATCATTTTGATGCAATTTTAAATGGCACCAGCTTTAAAATGTCATTTTCTAAATATTTGTTACTGCAAATATAAAAATGCAATTGCTTTTTCTAGAGTGACTTATATCCAGCAACTTTTCTAGACTCACATGTTAATATTAATAACTTATCTATGCATTCTTTTTTATTTTCTCTTTACACAATTATATCATCCACAAAAAAATAACAGTTCTCTTTCTCCATTTCCTAACTTATACCTTTTTAAATTTTTCATTTATTTATTTCATTGCCTTATTGCACTGACCTCTCCAAAGCACTCATTCCTCTTACTATTGCTGTGTAACAAACAATTCCAATCTTAGTGGCATAAAACAACCTTTTTACTATGTTCACGGATTCTGTGGGTCAGGAATTCAGACAAGGCACAGTGGTGACTACATATGTGTTCTCTACAGTATCTAGAGCTTCTTCTGGGAAGTCTTGAAATCAAAGGGTCACTTGATGGCTGGTGGCTGGAATCACCTGGAGGCTCCTTTATTCATGTGTCTGGTGCCTGGGCTGAGATGATTCAAAACACTAAGCTCAGCTGCAAACGTTGACTAGAGTGCCTACATGTGTTCTCACCCTGTGGCCTAGGTTTTGTCATGACATGGCATCCTCTGGTAGTTGATCTTACACTGCAACTCAGAGCTCCAGCAAACAAGACAGAAGCTATGTTGCCTTTTATGAACTTACTTCAGAAATCACATAACATCACTTCTCGAAAGAGCTATACTGCACAAATAAAGGGAACTAAAAATTGACCAGAATCCAAAGGAACTTTGGTTAGATTAAGATAATCTGGGATTGCTAGTGACCCTACCACAACCATTTTCCAAAAGCAGAAGTAATTCTTCTTTGGAATAATATAACATCACCCAGAGCCTTGTTAATCTGTACAATTTTTCATGTACAATGTCTAGTACTTAATCAAAAATAATCCTATTTAAAAAATAGAAGGAGAACAAAAAGCACTAGGCCTACAGCAGTTCCAGATACTGGAACTATCAAATATAGACTTTAAATTACTATGCTTCATGTTAGTTCAAGTTGTCTCATTACATAAAAAATTAATGAAGTTCATAAACTATTGTAGAAATTGAATCAAGAGAATGAGAGAGAGAAGAAGGGAGAGAGAGAATAATCAGTATCAGGAACAAAAAAGATACATCAAAACATATCCATTCTGACGATTCCTTCCATTGTAAGTTGGTTCTGATGTAAATGGAATACCTCTTATTTTTTTTTTTAGTTTTTATTATTTTTGCCTTTTACTATCAGTATCTTTTTAAATACTATCTTTGTTTGTCTTTGGGGGTATAAACATTACATATAAATTTACAGGTATACTTTAATACATACATACATAAAAATATATACAAATCATAAAAATTTACTCCAACGATGAAGAAGAGCTGGATGACGTTGGCATTTTGTCAGTTTTGGTAATAATTCCACTTGTGGAAGGTTGGATTATCCACAGGCATGGGGATGGCATTTCTAATCAGAAAATTAGTGAGACTTGTCTATATGGTCTTTTTCTTTTTTTCTTCATGTATTTAGTAGTAACATATCACGGCTTCCCAAATTTGCCTATCAACTTTAGCAAAGTGATTAGCGTTTGGGCTCATGTTTTCAAGCAACTTAAGCCCCTAATTTAGTTTAGAAAAAACTCCAGCTAATCCTTTCACTGTAAATTTTTTTGACAACTTCTCTCCTGCCCCTTCCTCATTATTTATTTCTTCTTCAGCATTTCTTTCCTCTTTAAAATCCATTAAGTCCTAATCTGTCAATTCCCCTTTTTCATGATTTATGAGCTGTTCCACATCGGAGATATTAAGTTCTAAATTCAGAGTTTTTGCCTTATGGATGATTTTTCTGCCGATCTCTTCCAACATATTATCCTGATCAAATGCTTGGAGTGTGTTCACATAACTCAGCAATTTTTTCCATATCCCCTGCATGTATTTTCCAGTAACTTAATTCCAGAGAGATGTATTAAGGATAAGATGTACCAAAAAAAAAAAAAAAAAAAGATGATCGTAAGTGCAGTTCTTTGTAATTCCAATATGTTGTAAGTCAAAGACTACCTGTATATATTTTAAATAATTTTATGCCAATAAATTAGATGAAATGGTCAAATTCTTAGAAAGACACAACTTACTAAAATGTACACATGATGCACTAAAATAATTCTTAATATTCCTGTAACTATTAAGAAAATTGAAACTGTAATTAAAAATCTTCCCTTAGGGTAAACTACAGGCCCAGAGAGCTTCATTGGCAAATTCTACCAAACATTTAATTAATAAATAATGCCAATTTTACTCATATTCTTTCAGATAACAGAAGGAAAGGGTATATTTCCCAGTTCATTTTAAGGTTTTGTCATGACGTGGCAGCTTCTTGTCATGACAAGAGCAAAGCTGCTAAACAAATTAGTATCAAACCAAATACCTAGTGATAAATATTTTTGTTGAGATAGCTAGTGGTTACACAGGTGTGATGGTTAAGGCTGTTGTCTTGGATTGAACTGTGTCCCCCATTAACACGTGTATCAATTTGATTAGGTCATGATGCCCTGTACTGCAAAATTGTCCACCATTTTGTCATCTGATGTGATTTCTCTAAGTGTTGTAAATCCTATCTCTATGATGTTGATGAGATGGGATTAGCAGCAGTTATGTAAACTTAATCTACAAAATTAATCTACAATTTAAGCCAATCTCTTTTGAGATATAAAAGAGAGAAGCAAACAGAGATCCAGGGGACCTCCTACCACCAAGAAAGCAGTGCTGGGAGCAGAGCGTGTCCTTTCGACCCAGGGTCCCTGCATCTGAGAAGCTCCTAGACCAGGGAAAGATTGATGACAAGGACCATACTCCAGAGACGACAGAGAGAAAGCCGTCCCCTGGAGATGATGCCCTGAATTTGGACTTCTAGCCTACTAGACTGTGAGAAAATAAACTTCTGTTTGTTGAAGCCATGCACTTGTGGTATTTCTGTCATAGCAGCACTAGATGATTAAGACAGCAGCTATGTCTTAGCTGGCTGGACCACGATTCTCTGTGCTTTGCCAGTCGTATGATGTTGTGATCCACCTCCATGATGGGATCTGCTGTGAGTAGCCAATCAGTAGAAGGGGAGTTTCCTTGGGCATATGGCCTGCATAGACTATAAATGGACATTCTGGCAAGACTCATGAGCTTTTTGCTCACGCAGGATCCTGCATCTAGCTCCTGTTCGCCTGACTTCTGGTTTTTGGCACTTGAGCTAGCAGCTTACCTGTGGTCTTGCCTGCCCATCTTGGGATTCATGGATCTTTGCAGCCTGTGATCAAGAGCCTTGCTCTCTGATCTGCCAATCTTACATTCGCCAGCCCCTGCAGTTACGTGAATCAGGAAAAGCCTCTATCCTGACCCATGCAGTTGGGACGTTCCATCCTCTGCAACTGCATGAGCCATTTCTTTGACATAAATCTCTCTCTCTGTATTTTTGTATGCATTAGTGGTTTTACTTCTCTAGAGAACTCAGCCTAAGACACACAGGTCTGGTTACTTTGTGACAGTTCATCAAGGCACATTACTTTATTCATGCACTTTTTGTATATATGTTTGTCTTGGTTATCTAGTGCTTCTACAACAGAAATACCACAAATGGATGGCTTTAACAAAAAGAAATTTATTCTCTCGCAGTCTAGAAGGCTAGAAGTCGGAATTCAGAATGCCAGCTCCAAGGGCTTTATGAAGAAGAACCCGCCATCAGGATTAGTTGCTTTTCACTTTATAAAAATTAAAATACAAAAGTTGGACTGCATTTAAACGCAATAAAGTTAAATAAAAAGTAAGCAAAGGAACAATAAACACAGGATTCAGGGCAGGTGACTCGGGAATGACATGTTGGGTGAAAATACATGGTTAATGATAAGTTATTGTCAAGGTCTAGGGTTTGTTTTAGGTGTTGGGTTTGTGGGTGCTTATTACACTATGAAAACTGATTTACTAAATAACTAAAAGTAGTACAAATATGAGATCAATGAAGAGAATATGTAATACAAAATGATTACAACAATGCCCGTTCTTTGCACCTAGATCCAAATTTTTTAAATAATTAAAAAATTAAATTATCATGAAAACGGTTTCATATCAACTTTAAAATGTATGCGGGTATATATAAACTTTCAAAATTCTTTTAGGATTTATGCAAGCAAAAATATTTGAAGACCCTGATCTAGAAGACATGTTGTCATCTTGCTTACATGAATAAAATGAAAAAATTTTTCAAATGTCTTATAAAAATTGAAATATATGTCTGCTCATTCTCCATTATACTACCCTAGTAACTGTATAAAGAAAGAAAATTAACTTAAAATGAAACAGCATTTCCAAAATTATATCTTACAGTACATTAATTTGCATAATGTTAATAAGTAACACACACACACAAGCACACACAATAGTTCTATGCTCAAATACATTTGGGAAAGGCTGGATACTATATTACCTTATTGAAAATATGTAATAACATTTACAGTGTAAAAAACTCTGAGAAGTCCTGCAGTAAAGACATATGAAAACATGTGTTTAACTTTGCTCAATCTCAGGTTTCCGAAATTTAGAACAGTTTTTTTTTCCAGCAACAACAGAATTCTATTAACATTCACTGTTTTGAGGGGCACAGGTTTTGGTAACACTGGCCTAGCATAATATATTGTTAGTGAATCCATACTGACTTTAAGTGATCACCATTTCCTTTTCATTTAATTAATTCAATTGTTTCATTCAAATAAAATATAGCATGATATTCTCACATCATCAGTCTTTATGGAATCTTTTATTCTTCTCATTAAGATTACTAATAATCATTAATCAATTTAATTCACTAATTTTCTCACTATTCTAAGTCTTTCCCACATGCTTCAGGGACAAGAGTGAATGTGTCAATCCACACATTACTATCTGTAAGTATTTAGAATAAGTCCTTATACTACAGTAAAACAGATGGATTAAAATAAACCTTTTGGAGAATAATTCTATTTCTAGACTAAGACTGAAATAAACACTTTTGGAGTTCTTATTATGTATGTGCCAAGCACTATGCCAAGCACTGTATGCACATTATTTCATTTAAATCATCACAAAAATCCTACGAAATGGCTATCGTTATTGCTATTTGACAGAGAACGAAACTGAGGCACATTGTTTATGTAACTTGCTCAAGGTCACATAACTAGTAAATAGAGAAGCAAAGTTTCAAAAATAATTTCAAAAATTATCCATGTGCTCTTAACCACTATACTATACTGCCTCCTTGAGGACAAATACCATATTTTATTTATCTCTTAATACCTCAGAATATCTAGAATAGCAGTTGCTCAAAAATATATTTGCTGAATGAATGAATAAATACATTAAATTAATAAACAAACAAATAAATACATTTAATATAAATGAATACATTTACTATAAATACATACATTTGAGCTGGCTCAACGGATTTTAATGCATTCAAAGAATTTATGTGTTCCAGGAAATATCTCTATCAGTCTTGGAAGTTTGATTCCTATTTATTAATGTTGTTCTACCTTTACCAGTCTATGGAACTCAGTCTAAATACCATTAATGTCTTTAAAAATTAATCCTTGAAATTCTGAAAGCTAAACCAAAAGATTTTAAAAACAACCGATTTCTGCATACCCTTGAATAAAAGACGATAAGATCGGTGAGGTTTCTGTGGATAAATGCATCAGTGTAACCAACGAAGTTTGTTTTTTTTTTTTAAAGCTTTGACTCTTATTTTCCTCTAATGAAACTCTGTTATTTTACTAGAGAGTAATCGCCTTAGATATGATTTCACTGGCATCGTTTTGTTACTGGGTGGAAACTCAAGGTTCTTGCTTGGCATAACTCGTATTGGCCAATAAACGAGAGACTAAGGTGGGAGAACAGGAAAGGCACCTTTATTTCATGGTGCAAGGAAAAGGAGACGGTCAGAGCTGCTGCTGCCAAGACTACTTGCCAAGGGCGGGCAGGCAAGTTACTTTTAAAGGGGTTTACAAGCAGGGAGTTCATACAAGTTACGTCAGCAACATTCTTAATCATACTACCCAGGCGCAATGGGATATACATATAACCTCCAAGCAAAAGCAGGATTCAAATGCAAAGCTAGGGGGAGGAAGCCCAGCAAAGGAAACAGAATTTTTCAATACAACACTATAGGGGAGGAAGCCAGGCAAGGAAAACACGATTTCTAATACAGCACTCTGGGGGCTCTGTCTCAATTTGTTAACTTAGGAAGAAAATGAAAAATTATTTCTAACTTTTCAAGATCTGTCAGTTCACTATCCTAATTAAATACCACTATATATCTCCAAAGAAGGGGCCCTGATGGCACAGTGGTTAAGTGCTTGGCTGTTAACTGCAAGGTCAGTGGTTCGAACCCACCAACCTGTCCATGGGAGAAAGACGTGGCAGTCCACTTTTGTAAAAGATTTCAGCCTTGAGAACCCTATGGGGGCAGTTCTACTCTTTACTGTAAGGTTGTTATATTCAGAATAGACTCGAAGGCAGTGGGTTTGGTTTGCAAGTCGTACTCTTTTTTTGTAAGCTGTGCATTCAGGTCCTTTCCCCACTTTTCTATTGGATTGCTGGTCTTTTTCTTATTAATTTCTATGACATCTTAATAAAGTAGGAAGATGAGCTCTTGCCTGTAATATCAGTTGCAAATATTTTCCAGCTTTTCATTTTTCATTATTTTTATTTTAATGAATTTTTTTTCATGCCCATACCCATTGCCATCTGTTCCAATTCATAGCAACCATATAGTACAGAGTACAACTGCCCCATAAGGTTTCCAAGAAAGAAGGAGCAGTAGTTGGAAAATATGGCCTTGGTGATAGAAACAGCACCAGAGATCCCATGACAGAATTTTGCAAGACCAACGACTTCTTCATTGTAAATACTTTTTTTCACCAACATAAACAGCGACTATACACTTGCCTGGTAAAGTAGAGGATCAGCAAAAAAGAGGAGAAACCCTCAAGGAGATGGATTGACGCAGTGGCTGTAACAATGGACTTAAGCATAACAATGATTGTGAGGATGGTGC
Source organism: Trichechus manatus latirostris (assembly GCF_000243295.1). Classification (NCBI taxonomy): domain Eukaryota; kingdom Metazoa; phylum Chordata; class Mammalia; order Sirenia; family Trichechidae; genus Trichechus; species Trichechus manatus. Next base: position 9,511,171 of record NW_004443996.1, read on the forward strand.
AGGACCAGGCAGTGTTTTGTTCTGTTGTACATAGGGTCCCTATGGTCGGAACTGACTCGACAGCACCTAACAACAACATACACATGGACCTGGACAGATGGAACGCACAGGAATCAGATTGACTACATCTGTGGAAAGAGACCATGGAAAAGCTCAATATCATCAGTCAAAACGAGGCCAGTGGTCAACTGTGGAACAGACCATCAATTGCTCATATGTAAGTTCAAGATGAAGCTGAAGAAAATTAGAACAAGTCCACAAGAGCCAAAGCATGAGCTTGAGTATATCCCACCTGAATTTAGAGACCATCTCAAGAATAGATTTGACTCATTAAACACTAATGAACAAAGACCAGACGAGTTGCAGAATGACATCAAGAACATCATACATGAAGGAAGCAAAATGTCTCTAAAAGCACAGGAAAGAAAGAAAAGACCAAAATGGATGTCAAAGAAACTCTGAAATTTACTCTTGAACTTTGAGTAGCTAAAGTGAAAGGAAGAAATGATGAAGTAAAAGAGTTGAACAGAAGATTTCAAAGGGCAGCTCGAGAAGACAAAGTGAAGTATTATAATGAAATATGCAAAGACCTAGAGTTAGAAAACCAAAAGGGAAGAACACACTCAGCGTTTCTCGAGCTGAGAGAATTGAAGAAAAAATGCAAACATCGAGTTGCAATACTGAAGAATTTTAAGGGAAAAATATTAAACAAACAAAGAAAGCATCAGAAGAAGGTGGAAGGAATACAAAGAGCACCTGTACCAAAAAGAATTGGTCGATGTTCAGCCATTTCAGGATGTAGCATATGAACAGGAACCAATGGTACTGAAGGAAGAGGGCCAAGCTGCACGGAAAGCACTGGTGAAAAACAAAGCTCCAGGAATTGACGGAATACCATTTGAGATGTTTCAACAAACGGATGCAGCGCTGGAAGTGCTCACTCCTCTATGCCAAGAAATTTGGAAGACAGCTACCTGGCCAATCACTGGAAGAGATCCATATTTGTGCCCATTCCAAAGAAAGGTAATCCAACAGAAAGCAGACATTATCAAACTATATCATTAATATCATACACAAGCAAAATTTTGCTGAAGGTAATTCAAACATGGTCGCAGCAGTACACTGACAGGAAGCTGCCAGAAGTTCAGGCCAGATTTAGAAGAGGACGTGGAACAAGGTATATCATTGCTGATGTCAGATGGCTCTTGGTTGAAAGCAGAGACTACGAGAAAGATGTTTACCTGTGTTTTATTGACTATGCAAAGGCATTTGACTGTGTAGATCATAACAAATTATGGATAACATTACAAAGAATGGGAATTCTAGAACACTTAATTGTGCTCATGGGGAACCTGTACATAGACCAAGATGCAGTCATTCGAACAAAACAAGGGGATACTGTGTGGTTTAAAATCAGGAAAAGTAAGCATCAGAGTTGTACCCTTTCACCGTACTTATTCAATCTGTATGCTGAGCAAATAATCTGAAAAGCTGGACTGTATGAAGAAAAACGCAGTATCGGGTTTGGAGGAAGACTTATTAACAACCTGCAATATACAAATGACACAACCTTGCTCGCTGAAAGTGAAGAGGGCTTAAAGCACTTATTGATGAAGATCAAAGACCACAGCCTTCAGTATGAATTGCACCTCAACATAAAGAAAAAAAAATCCTCAAAACTGGACCAATAAGCAGCATCATGATAAATGGAGAAAATACTGAAGTTGTCAGGGATTTCATTTTACTTGGATCCACAATCAACGCCCAAGGAAGCAGCAGTCAAGAAATCAAATGACGCATTGCATTTGGCAAATCTGTTGCAGAAGGCCTCTTCAAAGTGTTAAAAATAAATAAAGTGTTAAAAATCAAAGATGTCACTTTGAGGGATCCCTGCTGGCACAGTAATTAAATGTTTGGCTGCTAACCAAAAGGTCAGCAGTTCAAATTCACCAGCTGCTCCCTGGAAACCCTGTGGGTCAGTTCTACTCTGTTTCATAGGGTTGCTATGAGTTGGAATCAACTCTATGGCAATGGGTTTGGTTTTTTGGTTCGGCACTTTGAGGACTAAGGTTCGCCTGACCCAAATCATGGTGTTTTCAATCACCTCATATGCATGTGAAAGCTGGCCAATAAATAAAGAAGATCAAAGAAGAGTTGATGCCTTTGAATTATGGTGTTGATGAATATTGAATATACGATGGACTGCCAAAAAAACTGAACAAATTTGTCTTGGAAGAAGTACAACCAGAGTGCTCCTTGGAAGCGAGGATGGCGAGACTTCATCTCATATACTTTGGACATGTTATCAGGAGAAACCAGTCCTTAGAGAAGGACATCATGCTTGGTAAGGTAGAGGGTCAGCGAAAAAGAGGAAGACCCTCGACGAGATGGATTGCCACAGTGGCTGCAACGATGGGCTCAAGCATAACAATGATTGTGAGGATAGTGCAGGATGGGGCAATGTTTTGTTCTGTTGTACATGGTGTCACTATGAGTCGGAACCGACTCGACGGCATCTAATAACAACAACAATCTTTACAGAAGCGGACTGCCATGTCTTTCTCCCAGGAGTGGCTGGTGAGTTCAAGCTGCCGACCCTTAGGTTAACAACCGAGCACTTTAACTATTGTGCCACAGGGCTCCTCTTGCACTTTTATTTATTTTTTAAGTAGTTTACATTATCAATCTTTTCATTTTGGTTTTTGGATTTTAAACTAAAATGACCTTTACTGTTCCTAGATTATAAAGAAATTCACCCATGTTTTCTTGTAGTCCTTTTGTGAGTTCATTTTTTATACTTGAAGTTTATTCTGGATGTTCAGTGTATGTTATGTAATCTCTTTTCATCGACTTACTCACTCTTTTTTTCTGAAGTATTTGAAAGTATATCCCAGACATCATGTCAGTTTACCCCTAAATACATCAGTATGCATATCTAACTGATTATGACTTATTTTTACATATAAACACCATGCCATTACCATACTTGACAAATTTAACAATAATTCCTTGATGGATATTTTCTCTGCTTATCTCAAAGATGTATTTTTACAACTGTTAATTTTTTTCTCTAACCAATATCCAAACAATGTCCACACATCACATTTGGTTGTTATGTCTATTATATTTATTTTATTCTATATCCCCGTGGTTTTTCCCATTAGGTACTTTAAGGAGCAGACAGAAGAGAATCAGAAGAGTGCAGTGTTGTTCTGTAAAAGTGACTTTAGAGCCTTCTCAGATTCTTTGGAGAAATAAATAGGATTGAAACAGAAATAACATTTAGCTTTGTCCAGCATATTTAATTTTATCAAGGCCCATGATTCATAAAAACTAACTTGTTTCTGATAAATCTCAACTTTATTGCATTAATCTAGGGTTCTTCAAATACTTCATTGTGAGCATAATTTTCAGTTCTCATTTTATATGTTTGTTATATTTGAAAAGTTTTCTAATAGGAGGATGAAATACTTTCAGTAAAGTATCATAATTTGGGTACAGTATGTACAATGACCCTGAGCCAGTGTGGCTAGATTTTAGTCAACAGGGTTTGAGCGACTTGAGATGAGGTGGCAAGAGAGAAGCAGATGCCAAACTAGGCCATTAATAATGAGTTTCGTTTTTATCCTGAAAACAATGGCAATCATTGAAAAGTTTTAATTTTGAAGCTGTACAGCTTCCACTCAGGGAAATTATGAATATTTCTATGTGTGATTAACTAGTTCACATAAAAATACATAATGAAATGTAAGCTGCTTGACTCTTATCCACCAACGTGAGTCACAACTGAGTGAATTATGTTGTCAAGTCTATGGATATGTGAACATTTCCGTTCACACTTCCACCAACTCTCAAAGTTTATGCAGAACTAAAACTGACCTGCCACCTAACATGTAAGAATTCTGGGTTCAAAAGTTTCTACTTGAAAAGAAAAAAATATATATTCATGAAAAAATAAAATTCATACAGTCATATTTTAAGATGTTATTTTAATGTCCTTTTCCTTCCCGCTTACCTAAGATGCATGTTTTCTCTATGCTGAAAGCCACAGTTTCATCACCGTTGGCTGGTCCATTTATAAAATCTCATTTCTTATACGCAGATCTCCAAAGTATATTTTATCAATCACTTTAATATTCCCCAAATGAGACTCAATTTACTTGTAATACACAAACTGGATGTTAAAATAAAAACAGATTCTTCCGAATCATAATAACAACATGCAGTTTTTGTGACAGCTGTACACATTTTTCCCTGCTCATTTCAATTTCTCATAATCGACCTACTTGGAAAGCAGCATATTTTAGCAGAGAGACCATCAGGATTGTAGTCAATCAGAACAGGATCGTAACCTCAATTCCACCATTTATTTGTAGTATACCTTGGGCAAGTCACAGTCTTTTTAAGCCTCAGTTTGTTTCATCTATAGAATGGGAATAATAGCATATAACTAGCAGAATTGTTGTGGGGATCAAGTGAGAAAGTTTACATAAAGTGTCTGGCACACACTAGATACTCAATATAATTAAGATGTTTTCTATTGTGGTAATAGTACACTTTTTTTAAATTTTATTGTGCTTTAGGTGGAAGTTTACAGATCAAGTTACTTTCTCACTTAAAAATGTATATACATATTGTTTTGTGGCATTGGTTGCAATCCCCACAATGTGATGGCACTCTCCTCTTTCCACCCTGGGTTCCCTGTGTCCATTTGTCCAGTTCCTGTCCCTTCCTACCTTCTAGTCTTGCTTTTGGACAGCAGCTGCCCATTTGATCTCGTACATTTGATTGAACTAAGAAACATCTTCCTCACATGTGTTATTTTTTGTTTTATAGGCCTGTCTAATCTTTGCCTGAAAAGTGGACTTCAAGAATGGTTTCAGTTCTGAGTTAGCAGAGTGTCTGGGGGCCATAGTCTTGGGGTTCCTCCAGTCTCGGGGCTTCCTCCAGTCTTTGTCAGACCAGTAAGTCTGCCCTTTTTTCCTGAATTTGAATTCTGTTCTATGTTTTTCTCCTGTTCTGTCCAGGACCCTTTGTTGTGATCCCTGTCAGAGCAGTTGGTGGTGGTAACTGGGCACCATCTAGTTCTTTTGGGCTCAAGCTAGTGGAGTCACTGGTTCATGCAGTCCTTTAGTCCTTTGGGCTAATATTTTCCTTGTGTCTTTGGTTTTCTTTATTCTCCTTTGCTCAGGACAGGATGGGACCAATAGATGTATCTTAGATGGCTGCTCGTAAGCTTTTAAGACCCTAGACACTACTCACTAAAGTGGGATGTAGAACATTTTCTTTATGAACTATGTTATGCCAATTGACCTAGATGTTCCCGGTGACTATGGTCCCCAAATAATACACTGTTAATGGTAGATTTGGGGGATTTGAGATATATTAGCATTTTGCAGTATATATGTTATCAGTTAGCTGATAATCTCTCATTGATTACTGATATATCTCATCATTGTTATATCTCACTGACAACCTCTCATTGATTGCGTTTGAGGGATCATTGATTTTACCCTATATCTCTAGTGCATCCTCTTATAGTTTTGTAAAGTAGGTCGTTAACTTCACTAGACAAACTGATTATGCCTAATTTTGCTTCATTTTCTTAATATATTGAGTTCATTTCCATTATAAATTTATTTTCTTACTAGAAAAATAATTTCATCATAAGTGACTTCCATTTCCCAGGCCACACCATCATGGATGTAAAAACAGTCACACTAAGAATCATCAAATGATATTTCTATGACTCTGGACCCATCTGCTTTAAAAAGTCTAGTGCCCACTCTGTCTCATACTACTCTTGACCCCAGTGCATCCCAAATAGGTTTGAATATCATAAGGGGACATCGCTCAGATGCCATGTGAACCTTTTGGCTGCCACACGGTACCTCCCATTTTCTTCCTCGTCTTGCTATAGCAATGCCTTCTGTCTTTGTCTATGCCAAAAAAGCTATGGAATTCATTGCCCCTTAAGGCACCACTCACTACTTACTGATGGCTGTTAAAAATTCTTAATGTTGCTGCTACTCCTGGACATGTTTACACTGAGGCTGCTGATGTCCACTGCCATTTCTTGCTAGGAATATCTAGACTGAAGATGCCATCTCCCTCGGTTGCTGACATTAATGCTCTTGATGCTTCAGTTGTAAGGCTTAAACACTTAATGTGTCATTAAAGTGTTGGTGAAACAGTTCATTACATTTTCACTTTTTAAAAATTTATTTTCGTATCCCTCTAGAACTGAAACGTGGGTCAGTGACTAATCCGAGTGATATATATCTGTGCTGTACTTGGAATCACTCTTTCAGAAGGGGCTGACCCATTGTCTTTAAACCCATCTTTAGTTCTATGATTTTTTTATTCTATTATTTTTCCAGGAAGTTTTTTGGCGCCTCAGGTAACTAGGCTCCTACCAGGGCTTTTCCACCAGTCTTCCAAGTATTCCCAGTCAGGCCCCCAAACCTAAATGGTACACAACTTGGGTGCATACTGAAACCCCTCCTCCTGGTAAAAATTTTTTAGTATAGGCAATCCCTGGTTTACAAACGTCTGCTTTACACGCAACCCATAGTCGCGAACCAACTCCCATAAAGCATATCACGAAAAAACTCACTCAGAATAAGCCGGAAAGGGAGGAGGGGTGGGCCGTTCAACACGTTCTAGCCTACCTCCTTTATATGGCCCTCACCCATCGACAAGTCGAGAGCTGCAAGCCTTCTCACTATTGGATGCGCAGCCTCATGTAGGCGGGCCGCTCAGTTTGTGGTGTGCTGATTGGCCAGGCCCGTCATGAAGAGCTGCAGTGCTTGGGCACATGGACAGGTGGTGCAGGCCCTTGCTGAGCTCTGAGGGAGGCCGACACGCAGCCAGAGGCCGCTCAAAGACCGACTGGGGCGCCTGCGCACGTGGGAGAAGCAGGGCACATTGTGGAAGCCTGCGGCCGAACACCGTGTACCTGCAGGTGGTGGTGGCCAGCGGCCAGAACGCAGGCACCACGCTCTACGTGTTCTCTGGGTATAACCGGTCAGTGTGCTCGACAGCACCCCCTTACTCAGCTTTGCCCAACCCCATGCCGCTGGGTCTTCTGTGTTTTGGGTATCTCTTCAACTGTGAAGGAGGTACATACAATGGTTCATAATAACAATCGGGTGCTATTTTGTGACTCGCATCAAAACATAATTATTATTATTACTGTATTATGTTAAAAATGTTTTAGTGTATCTGGAAGTATTTCTTTAATGTTTTTATGAATGGAGAGATATACTATATACTAAGATAAACATTTGACTAACTGATGTTAGATACAAACCGTACCTAACTGTTCTGACTTGCATACAAATTCGACTTAAAGACAGATTTAGGAATGGAACTCTTTCGCAGTCTGGAGACTGACTGTACATGCTACAGTCTGTATGTTCACTCAGGAATCAATACTTGAAAGGATGGGAACATAAGCAATCCTTTATCTGCTCACTCGAAGCTTGGTTTATAGGCGTAGATTCTTACGTACCAAGCAGTCCTGAACTTGGTTTGTGACATCCTCCTCTTGCACAACCAGGATGATAGAAAAGAGCTGGCCATAAGCCAGATTTCAACCCTGGTGGTGTAGTGGTTAAGAACTATGGCTGCTAACCAAAAGGTCTGCAGTTCCAATCCACCAGGCGCTCCTTGCATAATCCTATGGGGCAGTTCTACTCTGTCTTTTAGGGTCACTATGAGTCGAAATCAACTTGATGGGAATAAGTTTGGTTTTTTGGTTTGATGCGGTGACTAAGAAGCCCTGGTGCTGCAGTGGTTAAAGTGCTCGGCTGTTAACTGAAAGGTCAGCAGTTTGAACCCACCAGCCTCTCCATGGGAGAAAGATGTGGCACTCCTCTTCTGTGAAGATTTACAGCCTTGGAAACCCCATGGGGCAGTTTTACTCTGTCCTATATAGGGTTGCTATGAGTCAGAATGAACTCAACGACAATGGGTTTGGCATTTTGGTATGCTGTGAATTAGCACTCTTTTTCAGGATGAGTGTTTTCCCTCTGCCTCTGATCCTTTTCACCCTAGAGAAGTAGGCATGCCACTTCTTTGTGTCTTCAGGAACTTCCTGAAGCCTCCCTTGAGGAGCCACATGTTCAGAAAATACTGTCTGCTAGTAAATCGTATTGGTATGGGTAGATAGACTTCCTAGCTTATAATCACAATCACTCCAACCTCATCTGACTCATTCTCTACCCTAGCTTCTCTGTTTCCCTTGGAAATCAGACACAGTGAATTGTAAACTTTTCCTAGGCAGAGGACAGAGGCTTCATCTTCCTGCCTTAGTCCACAAGTACTGAGCTCACAGGTATAGGAAAAATACTTTCCCCCAATTCATCTACAGGCAATAGATGATATTTGTGGAACCTCTTTATTAGATCTACCCCATTTTCTGCAAGCTGTTTTTGCACAAGCAGTGGCTCAAAATTTAGCCCCACTGGATGGGGTATAAGTGTTCACCTGCCATTCATGTTACACTGGACAGGTAGGCCCAAACTCTGTAACAGTATTTTTCGCCTATCTTGGATACTCTGGAATCACACTTGAGCTCTGTACTGAGAGCACAGCTGGGGGCCACAGGAGTGTTTCATCCAGGAATTCCCTGTAGTTTCTCACTTCATTTAGCCACAGGTTAGATCAAGCTTATTGAATCTCCATTCTCAATACTCACTCTAAATTAGGAGTCTGTGGACAGGCAGGGCTCTCACAAAATATCCAAAAATGAAGCGTAAAGAAAGTGGCGTTTTCCTTAGAGACTCCATAGGCACATGCTAAGAGTGTCATGCGCTGACTCCATTAACACTTGTGCTCGGCCCAGCCCTTCTCCCCACCATATTTCTTACTATGTTCAGCAAAATCCAATCAAATATTTTAGGTTATGAATCTCCCGAGAATCATGGTGGGTTGGTTTTAAATTTTTGTGTACCGGTTACCTGGAATACTTTGCATAAGAGCCAAATAATAGTAATAATAATAATATCGAGAAACATTTCTTCCATAAAATCTAAGCAGTTGTGATTAGAGCCCTTTAGTCTTGGGCATGATGGGTGAAAGAATTAGTTTTCAGGAGTTTGCTTCAGGAGTTTCTGCAAGTTATGCTCTCTGGTTTCAAAAACAGGAAGTCTTTGTTCATTAACTCTGTGGGCTTGCCATTATGGATTGTTTCTAGACAGGCTGCCAAATTTGGTGGGTCTTTTGCAGTATGAAGAAATTTCACAGTGGATTCACTGACTTCAGTCTTCTTCAGTAAACAAAACAAAAGAAAAATCGGACACAAATTTGTTCTAGAATCTTTTTTTTTTTTAAATATTTTATTGTACTTCAGGTGAAGGCTTACAGAACAGATAGTTTCTCATGTAACAGTAGCACACATGCTGTTTTATGACATTGGTTAACAACCCCACAACATTTTAACCCTCTAAATTCTCAACTTTTTTTTT
>NW_004443996.1:9521590-9534313 GCF_000243295.1 Trichechus manatus latirostris
ACAAGGAAAGGTCATGGAAGCTCCATAGACACATCCAAACTCCCTGAGGGACTGAATTGCTGGGCAGAGGGCTGTGGGGACCATGGTCTCGGGGAACGTCTAGCTCAATTGGCATAACAGTTTATAAAGACAATATTCTACATTCTACCTTGGTGAGTAGCATCTGGGGTCTTAAAATCCTGTGAGCAGCCATCTAAGATACTCCACTGGTCTCACCCCTTCGGGAACAAGGAAGAATGAAGAGAACAAGGTACAAGGAAAAGATCAGTCCAAAGGAGTAATGGGCCACAGCTACCACGGCCTCCACTGAGTCCAGTACAGCTAGATGGTGCCTGGCTACCACCACTGACTGCTCTGACCGAGATCACAATAGAGTGTCCTGGACAGAGCTGGAAAAGGATGTAGAACAAAATTCTAACTCACAGAAACAAGACCAGATTTACTGGCCTGACAGACTGGAGAAACCCCAAGAGTATGGCCCCCGGACATCCTTTTAGCTCAGTGGTGAAGTCACTCCTGAGGTTCATTGTTCAGCTGGAGATTGGACAGCCTCATAAAACAAAACGGGACTAATGAGGCACAGCAGTCCAGGGACAAGGGCTAGAGTCAGGAGGGAACAGGAAAGCTTGTGATAGGGAACCCAAGGTTGAGAAGGGACAGTGTTGACATGTCGTGTGTTGTTAACCATTGTCATAGGGCAATAAGTGTACTAACTCTTTAATGAGAACCTATTTGTTCTGCAAACCTTCATCTAAGGTACCAAAAAATTTAAAAAAAAAGGAATTATCTATGTGAGATCAAACTGACAACAACTCAAAAGGTTTGATGGGAAGCCTAGTGGGCAGTGAGTTGAAGATAATGGTGATGGAATAATCTGGAAAAGGATAGTAAGAATAGCAGCACAACTGGAAGAATGTAATCGATGTCACTGAATTGTACATGTAGAAACTTTTGAAATGGTGTAACTTTGGCTGTGTATATTTTCACCAAAAAAAAAAAACCAACAAAAACGTCCTCCAAGGTCGAGAATGGAGAGTTGACATGTCGTGGTTGTTAACCAATGTCATAAAACTATATGTGTATTGACTGTTTAATGAGAAATTATTTGTTCTGTAAACCTTCATCTAAAGTACAATAAAAAATTTTTTTTAAAGTACTTAATACTAGTTATTCCCTTACAAAGTGGAATATTTTAAATTCAAAATTATTGTAACAGCCAAGTTTATTTCATCACATAGAAAGAAAAAAACTATAACCATCCGTGAACAAGAAATTTCTTTACTTTGTCTTTTCCTTCCTTCTACTTTCTTTGGGTGAGTGGCTAAAAGGGATTAATGAAAACATCTGAACATGCTGTTTCGCACTGATCTCACTTAGCCCTTTCTTCTGAAGTCCTTGACCCAGATAAAGAAAGATATGATTTCCAAATTCAATGAAAGCTTAAATTGGAGGGGAGAGGAAAATGCTATCTCAGCTCAAACTCTGATTTCTCTGCTGTCCTACAGTTGTAATTGTAAAATAGAGCTTCACTTAAAAATACCTCCCTCTGGGGAAAATGCAGAAAAGAATTTCAAATTCTCATGGACTCTAGACTTTCTGAAGCCATGGAGGCTGGATAAATCCCTGAAACTGTTGCCCTGAGATAATCTTTAAAACTTCAACAAAAATACCGGAGCTCTTTGTAAAACCAAACAGTAGTTTAGCTTACTTAGTAAAAATTGTCTGCCTTGAGCATTATGCTCTTTTAAGAACTATCTGTATGGGATCAAATTGACAACGGCAACTTGAAAGATTAAATAAGAACCTTAAGGGGGAAGTGAGCTTATGTGACTGAGGTAGGAACAACTTAGAAAAAGAGAACTCTAAGAATGTAATTAATGTCATTAAATTGTACATGTAGAAACTGTTGAATTGGTCTATGTTTTGCTGTATATATTCTCAACAACAACAAAATAAATAAAATTTTAAAAAATGGGCAAAGGACTAGAATAAACATTTCTCCAGAGAAAATATAAAATGGCCAACAAGCACATGAAAAGTTGTTCAACATAATTAGTCCCTAGGGAAATGCAAGTCAAAACCACAATGAGATAACCACTTCACCTCCACTAGGATGGCTATTATTAGAAAAACTGAAACTAACAAGTGTTAGGAATGTGGAGAAATTCGATCTCTCATCCACTGCTGGTGGGATTGTAAAATCGTGCAGTTGCTGCAGAAAACAGTTTTGCAGTTCCTCAAAAAATTTAACATAGAATTATCATGAAAAACCAAACCAGTTGCTGTCAAGTAGATTCATACTTAAGGTGATCCTATGTGTTACGAAGTAGAACTGCTCCATAGGGTTTTCTTGGCTGTAACCTTTGCAGAATCAGATCATCAGGCCTGGCTTCTGTGACGCCGCTGGGTAGGTTTGAAGCATAAACTGTTTGCACTACCCAGAACCCCTAGAATTACCATATGAGCCAGCAATTCCACTCCTAAGTACATAGGAGTATCAACTGCAAAGAATATAAAGCATGAACTCAAAAAGACACTTGTACACCTATGTTCATTGCAGCATTATTCACAATAGGCAAAAGGTGGAAAGAACCTAAATGTCCATCAACAGAGGAATGGATAAACAAAATGTGGTATGTACATACAATAGAAATATTCAGTCGTTAAAAGGAATGAAGCCCTGATGCATGCTATAACATGGATGAACCTTGAAACCATTATGCTAAGTGAATAATCCAGACACAAAAGGACATATATTGTATGATCCTACTTATATGAAATATCTAGAATGGGAAAATTCATAGAGACAGACATTATTAGAGGTAGCCAGGGGCTGAGGGGGAGGGAGAATGAGGAGTTATTGCTTAATGGGTACAGAGTTCCTGTTCGGGATTGTCTTAGTTATCTAGTGCTGCTATAACAGAAACACCACAAGTGAATGTCTTTAACAAACAGAAATTTATTCTCTTATAGTTTAGAAGGCTAGAAGTCTGAATTCACGGCACCAGCTCCAGGAGAAGTCTTTCTCTCTTTGTCAGTTCTGGGGGAAGTTTCCTTGCCATCAGTCTTCCCCTGGTCTAGGAACTTCTCAGTACAGGGACCCCAGGTCCAAAGGACGTGCTCCATTCGTGGCTCTTCTTTCATGATGGTATTGAGGGCCCTCTCCTCTTTCTGCTCCTTTCTTTTATATCTCAAAAGAGATTGACTCAAGATACAATCTAATCCTGTAGATTGTGTCCTGCATCATTAACAAAACTACCTCTAATCCTGCCTCATTAACATCACAGAGGTTAGGATTTACAACACAGGAAAATTACATCAAATCACAAAATGCACGACAACCACAAAATACTGGGAATCACAGCCTAGCCAAATTGACACACATGTTGGGGGGACACAATTCAGTCCATGACAGGGGTGATGAAAAAGTTTTGGAAATAAATAGTGGTGATGGTTGCATAACATTGTGGATATAATTAATGCCACTGAATTGTACACTTAAATATCATTACAATGGCAAATTTTATTTTATATATATTTTCCACAGTAAAAAATAATCTAGGAAAGGCATGATGTTAGATAGTGACAGAGAGTAAATTTATGGTTGCTTAGGGCTGAAAGTGGTGTCAGGATTGGGAAATAATTGCTAATGGGGCACAGGATTTTTTTTGTGGTGAGAAAAGTGTTCTAAGATTCAGTAGTGGTGATGGTTGCACCACTTTGTGAATATACTAAATTGGGTTGAATTATATACTTTAAAAGAGTGTATTTTATTTTATGTGAATTACATCTCAATAAAGTTGTTACAAAAAAAATCCAAATCTTTGGTAAGTTTATAGTCTAGTGAGTTTCTTTTAACAAAACAGGGGTTCCAGAGGTCTTCCCTGTTATAAAGCCTCTCGCTTTCTAAGAACCTCAATGCCCCCATCCTCAGTATTAGATGGAAATTCAACAAGCCATCTTATGCTCTTCCCTCGCCTCTCCTGAGCTTCTTTGTTCAGCATTGCATGTGACTTTAGCTTCTCTACAATTTGCCAGCTGCCTTGAAAAAGTGAAATAGATAATAAAGCAACCCAGAAATTAGTGAGTCATTGACCTTGGGTGAAAGGAAGGAGAAAGAATGTCTCAGAAAAAGCAATGGGAGGCATTCAGAATGAAATAAAATACATTATAGACACAAGTTAAGATAAATGGACAAAGAAATCTCAGTTCCTAGATTGACGCAATATTAAAAAGATTGGAAAATATAGCTACACAGTATTGGAGGAAGTAAGGGTAAAGGGGTGGTCCTGGCTTGAAAATGTCAGCATGTATTAGGAAGGAAGAAATAGAGGGAAAGGACATAGAATCACATAATCACCCTTCTGATTCTGTATATTTGGTCTTCTTATCTTGGACTCAGTTTTACTCCCATCAGGCAGCAAATAGATACATTGAACTAAAGTTTGGTGATAAAGCTTTAAAGTCTCTTAGCACCTCTGAAATAACCCTGTTGTGTGGAGGGGGAATCACTAACGAAAAGGGCCCAGTAAAATTTAATGCTATCTTTTCTGCTTCTCCTTAAAATAGTATTAACTGTGTGGGGCCTCTTACCTGCTCTTGTGCATATCTGACATACCAACCCAAGAAACACTTTTATTTTTAAAATAAATATGAAACTCTAAAGAATTATGTGACAACCTATGTGACAACATTGCCCTTTGCAATGTCCCTGGCTGCTGAGAAATGGACGCCTGCACAATATCCTGTCTCGGGGGATGCTAGTGTACCAATCAGTAAATCTTAAATGGAGAGTTCATAAGAATCTCCAGGGATTGAAGGCTTTTTCAAACTACACATACCCTCTCCCTACCCTGTGTAAATTATGATACATACCTCCTACCTTTACATCTAAAAGTCAGTGCTGTAGTGAGTTGTTGTTACATATGAGAGAGGGTTTCATCCCTCAGGTGTGTTAGGCGGGTAGAAAGATTGAAGAACTCTGACCTATTTGACATCTTTAATATAATCCACAGATATATCTGAAAAACTCCAGTTCCAAGTAGTAATGAGTTTTCCATAGCAGTACCATTTCCAGGCTAAAATGAAAAAATGCATCTTCAAAAGTCTAGAGACGGATTTCCTTGGTCAGGTCCTGCCTGGCTAGAACATTCAACTACCTGGTGTGGGAATGAAGAATACTCACTTTCAGGGCTTGTTACAACGACTAGTTCTGAGTAACAAAACACCTAAACTTTAGTGGCATAAAACAACTGATCATGCTGCAGATTCGGTGGGTTGGGAGTTTGGAAGGGGCGAAGAAGGAATGGCTTGCCTCTGTTTCACAATGCCTGGGGTCTCAGCTAAGAATACTGAAAGGCTGGGGGCTAAAATCGTCTGAAGGCTCACTCACTGTCATGTCTGGCAGTTGATACTGGCTATCAGCTGGAACCTCAGTTCGGCTGCCAACTGGAACACTTACATGTGACATCCTTCATGTAGCTGCTTGGATTTCATCACAGCATGGTGGCTGGGTTCCAAGAGTGGGTGTTTCAAGAGCCATGAAGTAGAAGGAATATCATCTTTTATGCCCTAGCTTTGAAAGTCACACAGCATCACTTCTGACATAGTCATAAACCCACTCAGATTGAAGGAGAGGGAACATAAACCCCACCTCTCAGTGGAAGAAGTATCAAAGTCACATTTTAGAAGAGCATGCAGCATATGGAATGCGAGATAGTCATCTTCGGAAAATACAATCTTCCACAGTCTGCCTATTGACTGCAACAATTGGCATCCTTCCTACTTGCAAAATACACTCATCTCCTCCTCAAGGACCCTCAAGTCTAATCTCATTATGACAGCAATTCAGTTATCAGATCTTATTATCTAAATTAGATCAGGTACAGATGAGATCCTCAGGTTTGGTTCTTTCAATACAACTCCTAGAGCAGTTCTTTCCCTGAAGACATACAAACTAAAGGTACAAATTATCTGCTCCCCATAACCAACACACAACTGTGGGACAGGCCTAGGATAACTGTTAGAGACACTCCCATTAAAAAGGGTGGGGGAGAATGAAAAGCATGTAACAGTCACTGGCCTATGATAATTCTGAAATCTAGGTGTGAACATGTTGCCAGTTCCTCACTGAGTCCTCTTGCCTGTGAGTTGTTTCTTAAAAAAATAGCTCATATTTGCACCTGAGTAATTTTCTCAGCCTCTATCTTACCTGTAGTAGTCTGGGAGTCCAAAGGACTCAGTTTTATACATTTCTATCCCTTTCACTCCAAGCTGACACAATACCTTGAAAAACTTGTGGACTTTCTGTGTACCAATTTATAACTCACTCCTTTAGACAAAAGCCACAACCAAAGATATCTTCAGACTTTGCTATTTTTCTCTGGCTTTGACTTCCTGTGAGACTGCTGTGGGACAACTCCCTAAAACTTCTTAGAAACCCTGTTGTTTAGCAGAAAGGATCTGTGACATATATCCTTAAGATCCTTAGAAGCGCTTTTGTCTGTCTGAAAGGATTTAGAAGGCACTATCTTAGAAGTTTTTGAGATTTTACAAATTATCTTACAGTCCCAACCGGGTTTCATCCTTGGCTTGCTGCCCTTTTTAATTTGAGAATCATTTGCTGTCTGTAGAGACTGGGAATAACAAGCAGCTTTTATTTTCAAAATCAGCAAAGTCTTAGATTCTTTATAATGTTGTTTTTAGGTGCTGTTGAGTTGGTTCCGACTCATAGTGACACTGTGTGTAACAGAACGAAACACTGCTCGGGGCCTGCACCATCCTCACAATCATTGCTATGTTTGAGCTCATTGTTGCAGACACTGTGTCAATCCATCGTGTTAAGAGTCTTCCTCTTTTCCGCTGACCCTCTACTTTACTCAGCATGATGTCCTTCTCCAGGGACTGGTCGCTCTTGATAACATGTGCAAAGTACGTGAGAGGAAGTCTCGCCATCCTGACTTCCAAGGAGCATTCTGGCTGTACTTTTTCCTAGACAGATTTGCTCCTTCTTCTGTCAGTCCATGGTATATTCAATATTCCTCGCCAATACCACAATTCAAAGGCATCAATTCTTCTTCAGTCTTCCTTATTCATTGTCCAGCTTTCGCATGCATATGAGGTCATTGAAAACACCATGACCTGGGTTAGGTGTACCTTAGTCTTCAAGGTGACATCTTTGCTTTTTAACACTTTAAAGAGGTCTTTTGCAGCAGATTTACCCAATGCAATGCGTCATTTGATTTCTTGACTGCTGCTTCCATTGGTGTTGATGTGGATCCAAGTAAAATGAAATCCTTGACAACTTCAACCATTTCTCCGTTTATCATGATGTTGCTTATTGGTCCAATTGTGAGGATTTTTGTTTTCTTTATGTTGAGATGCAATCTATACTGAAGGCTATAGTCCTTGATCTTATAATAAGAATTAGTTTTTTTAGCTCATCTCTCTTATTTCACATTTTATCATATGCAGCAGGAAGCCAGGTGGTGCTTTCAATATTTTGCCAGGATATCTCCATAGTTAGATCATTGAGTTCATTAGGTATATTTCCTATTTCCCACATTACTACAGAAGATGTTGCTGACTTTAGGCTACTACATAACAAGGGTTCCCTTACCTTACTTTCATTTAAACCCTCACCAATAGCTTCCTTAAGGCCCTGTAGGCTTTTTGTACTATTCTCTTCAAGGCCTGGTCCCAAAGCCAATGGTACACATTTTCAGGTTCTGTTATAGCAGCACTCCACTTACAGTTACTAAATTCTATTCCAGTTAAGCAATAAATTTAAGCAGTAAATCATCTCAAACTTAGAGGCACAAAACAATGACCATTTTATTATGCTCACTGATTCTGTGGGTTGGGAATTTGGAAAGGGCACAGTAGGGATGGCTTATCTCTATTCCGAAATGTCTAAGGCCTCAGCTGGAAATACTCAAAGACTGGGGGATGAAATCTTTTGAAGGCTCATTTATTAACATATCTGGCAGTTGATTTTTTCTGTTGGCTGGGACTTCATCTGGGACTGTTGGCCAGAACTCTTATATATAACCTTTCCATGTGGCTGATCTCTTCATTTAGAGTGGACACCTTGATGGCATCCACCATCATGTGTCCAAAGGGTCAGTCATCACAACCTGGAATGAGTAGACCAATCAGAAAACATAGCTCATGGCTGATGTAATGTGCACTGCTCTCATGGCAATTGAAGTTCAAAACATGCATGCAGCAGGTATCCAGAACCTCTGGGTGGACACATTATTATGCAAGCTTAGACAATATGGGATAATATAGGCCACTTCACTCCAAGAGAAGTGTTACAGTGATCCATCCACAGTTAGAAATAACTCATCAGATATGAACAACTGGCAGATGCCTACACACAGTTTTGTGTGAGGCACTCTGGGAAAGACACCAAGATTGTAAACTGGACTGGGAGCCCTTTCTGCCAGAATAATTGGTTGAAAGTGTCAGCTCAAAAACTTTACACACAAGTTTTTTACCTCTGGACATTGCCATATGGTCCTTTTAAGACACTGATAGTGAATTTTCTGGTATTTCTGTTGATCTTGTGTCTGGAATGATGTCCTTCAATAAATTACAAATGTTACCGAATCAAGAGCACCCAACAACCCCTAAAGCTGCTAACATATACTTACTGAGGTTCATATAGGAGTGAGAGTTGAGATCACATTGTGAATACAATGTTCATTTGGCCCTCATCACCTAAGAGTATATCAGAAGCATTTTTCACATAATTGCATTGCCTTCATAACTGGAAATATTAATTGCAACTGTCTCCACGTATTTCCTTAGGATTTAATTTGCATAAAATATACTTGAATGACAAATAATAAACTCAAGTGTATCAATAAATTGTACTACATTTCAAATTTATACTACATTTCATTATCTACATTTAAAATCTCGGAGATTAATATTGCGTAGGAATTAGTTTTGAAGCAAAGGAAAACTGACACTTTATAATTCACATCTTAAAAGTCGAATCTTTATTATAAATACATTTTTTAAACTACTAAAAAAAACAGAACTTCAGAGGTGACTTAAGTAGTTAAGAGAGAGACAGAATTATCTTGGAATTAAGAGACAAAGAGTTATCCTGGAATCTTTGCTTATCTCCTTGAATACCATTTGAATTCTTTCTCGCTGAACCAGGTCACCCTTGGTTCATACCATCACCCAAGACCTTCTGGGTGGCACTCTTGCAGGAATTTCTACAGCATAAAATGTAAGACATGACCATCACATTAAGAAACCCATAGTTCCAGAATCACTACACATATGGACATAGATGAGCTGACAGCAATCCTGCAGTCCTTTCTTTAGGAGATGCCTGTAAAATAAGAATGTGGGTCTCAGCAAAAAATTTTTGGGAGGAAAAAATTACAGAACTATTACCTCTGTAATCAAAGCTCTTACTCTTATATCTTAAGGCAGAATTGTTCACTTTCAGAACATTTTCCTTTATCTGGGTCAGTTGATTAAATCCTTTATATAACTCCATGGACACTCAGGCCTCACACTTTTAAGCAAGGTAGAACATTTTAGATATCCTGCCTAATGGAAAAGACATAGAAGTGGGGCATCTGCACATGCAGAAAAGTCACTCCCTATGTCAGACCTATGTTGGATTAGTGTTAGCACCCTGGAGGGTAAATGAATCCCTGTGCATTAGGAGATACCAATACTTCCAGGGCAGGACACTGTGCAACAGAGTTCCAGTTGCTGGAAAGGATGTGCTATGGAATGATGCTCCCTTATGCATGATATTCCAGGCTTTCCACAGTTTCCATGAGTAATGGATTTAGGCACTCACAGCTAGCAGCCTGGACCCGTGTGTATAGCTGAAAGGCTATCTTGACACCTGAACCCATATCCTAGTCATCCTGGCGCAGTCTAACACCAGCCATGACTGAGTGAATGAACCAGCATAAAACACCTTACTGCAGAAAAGTCAGCCACTTTATGCACAAATGTGCCAGGCCCACTAGCAAGAAATGCTGCAGCTATCCAGTAATGATAAAAGCAACCAGGTTCTCTCCCTCTAGCTTTATCCTAAGTCAGGGGCATCTTGGCTGTCTCCATAACTTGCCTATAGACCAACATAGTGACAGACTTCAGGACATTTGAAGACTCACCATGGTCCAGAAGATCCAGACTCACCCCAAGTCTCAGCCAGTCTTAGTGGGCACAAGTAATGGGCATTGCTGCCAGGAGAAACCCATCATCCATGAGAACTGACTGTGGTAGGGAATTACATGGAGCTACTTATACTCACATTGGTTCTTGAGCTCAGCTGATCAATGTCCATGACTCAACTGTCATCTGGAGCACCCTGAAATATGAGTACCATATTGGCCTACTGATAATAGCAATGATAACAGGTTATTCAGGTATTTCAATCACAGTGACAGCCAGAGTGTCAGACAAGAAATCTATCTACTGTTAAGTTTTCTGTGAACAAAATGTAGGAGAGCAAACCTATTTATTTATCAATTTAATAAGTAATAATTGAGTACTTACTATGAGCTAGGCACTTGGGATACAGTAGTAAGCAAAGCAGACAAAACTCCCTGCTCTATAGTCTAGAGTGGAAGACGGAAAATCAATACAATAAATAAGTAAATTAAATAGTATATTAGAAAGTAATAAGTGCTATGAAGATAAATAAATTAAGGAAAAGGGATAGAGAGATTAGTTTTAACTATGATCATGACAGACTTTCTCACTGAGAAAATGATATTTAACCAAGAACTTGAAGAAGCAGGGTGGGACCAAGACGGTGGAATAGTCAGATGCTTTGTGTCATCCCACTTACAACAAAGACTTGATAAAACAAGTGAATCAGATATATATGACAATCTAGGAACCATAAGCATGTGGGTGGAGCAGCTACTAGGTGTGCAAGCCCAGGACTCTGTTCACTGTTCTTGCGGAGCTGCTAAGGATGTAGGTGGCGTTTTTGGTGGGATAATATCAAGAGGAAAAACCTATGAGTGATCAGAGTTCCAGAAGAAAGGGCGGGGGCCAGGGGAGATAACAGAGAACACAGAGAGAATTGTTGAAGATTCGCTGGCAGAAAACTTCCCTAATATCATGAAACACGAGAAGTTATCTATCCGAGAAGCTCAAAGAACCCCATACAGGATAGACCCCAAAAGAAAGTCACCAAGATATATCGTAGTCAAACCTGCCAAAACCAAAGACAAAGAATCTTGAGAGAAGCTAGAGATAAACAAAAAGTCATCTACAAAGGAGAACCAATAATACTAAGCTCTGATTACTCAGCAGAAACCATGCAGGCAAGAAAGAAATGGGATGACATACACAAAGCTATGAAGGAAAAAAAATTCCAGTCAAGAATTATATATGCAGCAAAACAGTCTCTCAAATACAATGGCAAAATCAGGTCATTTCCATATAAATAGAAATTAAGGGAATATGTAAAAACCAGACCAAAATTACAAGAAATATTAAAGGGAGTCCTCTGGTTAGAGAACCAACAACACCAGACAACAATCTAAAACTAGGACACAGGACAAATCAACCAGATACCAACCCAGATAGGAAATTCTCAAAAATAAAACAAAGAAGCAACACTGGAAATAGGGAACCAGATATGTCAATAAGTAAATGACAACATCAAAACAAAAAAGAGAGAATAAATGGTGTAGTCAAGGCAATATCAAGAAGTAAAATACTGGCTTAAACTTATAAAAATAAATGTAAATTTCAAGTAACCACAAAGGAAGCTAACAAACCTACCCATCAAAATGAAAAGGAATAAAAAATTAAAGACTAGGCAAGCACAAAATCAACAAAAGTGAAAGAAAAGAAAAGTAATAAACAAAAAGAACTCAGCATGGATAATTAAGCAGAGCAAAGAAACAGGCAACACCATGTTAAAAAAAAAAAACAAAATGACAACAATAAACTCATACCTATCAATAATTACACTGAATGCAAATGGCCTAAATGCATCAATAAAGAAACAGAGAGTGGCAGAATTAACTAAAAAAAAAAGATCTATCTATATGCTGTCTACGAGAGACACACTTTAGACACAAACATAAACAAATTAAAACTCAAAGGACAGAAAAAAATATATCAAACAAACAATAAACAAAAAAGAGGAGTGGCGATATTACTCTCCAATACAATAGACTTTAAAGCAAAATCCACCATAAACGATAAGGAAGGAGACAATATAATGATGAAAGGGTCAATACACCAGGAGGACATAACCATAATAAATATATACGCACCAAATGATAGGGCTCCAAAATACATAAAACAAATTCTAACAGCATTGAAAAGAGAAATAGACAGCTCCACAATAATAGTAGGAGACTTCAACACACCACTTTCGGTGTAGGACACAACATCTAGAAAGAAACTCAATAAAGATACAGAAGATCTAAATGCTGCAATCAACCAACTTGACCTCATAGACATGTATAGAACAGTCCACTCAACAGCAGCATTCTTTTCCAGCACACATGGAACATTCTCCAGAATAAACCACATTTTAGGCCACAAAGTAAGCTTCAACAAAATCCAAAACATTGAGTTCCGGCAAAATGGCGCTCTAGGCAGAAGCACCACGCCGTCCCTACACAGCAAAGATCGGAAAAACTAAGCCGAACAGAGAATACAACAATCCTGAAACCCTAAAACATCAAATGAAGAGATAAAGAACTCAGC
>NW_004443996.1:9542788-9581447 GCF_000243295.1 Trichechus manatus latirostris
CAACATGTGTACTTCTGTTTCATGAGAAACTATTTGTTCTGTAAGCCTTCACCTGAAGTACAATAAAAAAAATTTTAAAAAAATCCAAAATATTAAAATAATAGAAAGCATCTTCTCTGATCATAATGCCACAAAAGTAGAAATTAATAACAGAAATAGAAAGGGAAAATTCAAATACATAGAAACTGAACAACATCTTGCTTAAAAACTACTGGGTAATGGAAAAAATCAAGGACGGAATTAGAAAAAAACTCACAGAATCAAACAAGAATGAAAACACATCCTACCAAAACTTTTGGGACACAGCAAAACCAGTGCCTAGTGGTCAATTTATAGCAATTAATGCACACATCAAAAAAGAAGAAGGGCCAAAAGCAAAACATTAACCCTGCAACTCGAACGAATAGAAAGAGAACAGCAAAAGAAGCCCACCGGCACCAGAAGAAAGGAAATAATAAAGATTAGAGCAGAAATAAATAAAATAGAGAATAGAAAAACAATAGAAAGCGTCAACAAGACCAAAAGTTTGCTCTTTGTAAAGGTCAACAAAATTGACGAACCATTGGCCAAACTGACAAAACAAAAACAAAAGAGGCAGCAAATAACCTGAGTAAGAAATGAGATGGGTGATAACACAACACACCCAACTGAAATAAAAAGGATCATAACAGAATACTATGAAAAAGTTTACTCCAACAATTTTGAAAACCTAGAGGAAATGGACAAATTTCTAGAAACACACTACCTACCTAAACTACCACAAACTGAGGTAGAAAAATAAAACAAACTCGTAACAAAAGAAGAGATAGAAGAGGTAATAAAAACACTCCCAACAACAACAACAACAAAAGCTCTGTCTCAGATGGCTTCACTGGAGAATTCTACCAAACTTTCAGAGAAGAGGTCACACCAATACTTCTCAAACTATTTCAGAGCATAGAAAAGCAAGGAATACTCCTAAATTCATTCTATGAACCCAGCATAACCCAGATACCAAACCCAGGCAAAGACATCACAAGGAAAGAATACTACATACCAATATCCCTCATGGACATAGATGCAAAAATTCTCAACAAAATTCTAGCCAATAGAATTCAACAGTATATCAAAAAATAATACATCATGACCAAGAGGGATTCACACTAGGTATGCAGGGATGGTTCAACATTAGAAAATCAAACCACATAATCCATGACATAAAAGAAAATATAAAGAAAAGAATCACATAATCATTTCAATTGATGCAGAAAAGGTATTTGACAAAGTCCAACACCCATTCCTGATAAAAACTCTCAGTAAAATAGGAATAGAAGGAAAATTCCTTGACATAATAAAAGGCATATATACAAAACCAACAGCCAACATCATTCTAAATGGAGAGAGACTAAAAGCATTCCCCTTGAGAACGGGAACCAGGCAAGAATGCCCTTTATCTCCACTCTTATTCAACAATGTGCTGGAAGTCCTAGCTAGAGCAATAAAACAAGAAAAAGAAATAAAGGGCATTCAAATTGGTTGAGAAAACAAACAAACCCGTTGCTGTTGAGTCAATTCCAACTCATAGCGACCCTATAGGACAGAGTAGTACTGCCCCATGGGGTTTCCAAGGAGCAGCTGGTGGATTCAAACTGCCGATATTTTGATTAGAAGCCGAGCTCTTAACACTGCACCACCATGGCTCCAAAATTGGTAAGGAAGAGGTAAAAGTATCCCTATTTGCAGATAATATGACCTTATACACATAAAACCCCAAAGAATCCACAAGAAAGCTACTGAAACTATTAGAAGATATCATCAAAGTAGCAGGATACAAGATTAACATACAAAAATCAGTTGGAGTCCTCTATGCTGATGAAGAGAACTTCAAAAAGGAAATCAGCAAATCAATACCATTTACAATAGCCCCCAAGAATATAAAATACTTACAGTAAATCTAACCAGGGACATAAAAGACCTATACAAACAAAACTACAAAAGACTACTGCAAGAAACCAAAAGACACCTACATAAGTTGAAAAACATACCTTGCTCATGGATGGGAAGACTCAACATTGTGAAAATGTTAGTAAGTACCCAAAACAATCTACAGATACAATGCAATCTCGATCCAAATCCAGCAGCATTCTTTAACAAGGTGGAGAAACAAATCACCAAATTTATATGGAAGGAAAAGAGGCCCTGGAGAAGTAAAGCATTATTGAAGAAGAGAAACTACATGGGAGATCTCACACTACCTGATCTTAGAACCTATTATACAGCCATGGTAATCAAAACAGCCTGGCACTGTTACAACAGACACATAGACCAGTGGAATAGAATTGAGAACACAGACATAAATCCATCCATCTATGAGCATCTGATATTTGACAAAGGGTCAAAGTCAATTAAATGGGGGAAAAGACAGTCTCTTTAACAAATGGTACTCGTGCAAGTGGATGTTCATCTGTAAAAAAGTGAACTAAGATCGATACCTCACACCATATACAAAAACTAACTAAATGGATCTAAGACCTAAATATAAAACCTGAAACAGTAAAGAACATGGAAAAAAAAATCGGGACAATGCTAGGAGTCCTAATAAATGGCATATATAGCACAAAATCCATAACTAACAATGCACAAGCACCAGAAGACAAACTAGATAACTGGAAGCTCCTAAAAATTAAACACTTATGCTAATCAAAAGACTTCGCCAAAAGAGTAAAAAGAGAACCTACAGACTGGGAAAAAACTTTTGGCTACCACATATCTGACAAGGGTCTAATTTCTAAAATCTAAAAAATACTTCAAAACCTCAACAACAAAAAGACAAATAATCCAGTTAAAAAGTGGTGAAAGAATATGAACAGACACTTCACCAAAGAAGACACTCAGGTGGCTAACAGACACATGAGAACAGACACATGAGGAAATGCTCATGATCATTAGCCATTACAGAAATACAAATCAAAACTACAATGAGATACCATCTCACCCAGACAATACTGGCACTAACCAAAAAAAACAGAAAATAACAAATGTTGGAGAGGTTGCGGGGATATTGAAACTCTTATGCACTGCTGGTGGTATGTAAAATGATACAACCACTTTGGAGAAGGATATGGAACTTCCTTAAAAATCTAGAAATAGAAATACCATACTATCCAGCAATCCCACTCCTAGGAAGATAACCTACAGAAATAAGAGCCATCACACAAATAGGCATATGCACACCCATGTTCATTTCAGCACTATTCACAATAGCAAGAAGATGGAAACAACCTAAATGCCTGTCAGCAGATGAATGGATAAACAATTTATGGTACATACACGCAATGGACTATAATGAAGAACAATGATGAAGCCTTGAAATATCTTACAACATGGATGAATCTGGAGGGCATTATGCTGAGTGAAATCAGTCAATCATAAAAGGACAAATTTGTATGAGACCACTATTATAAGAACTCAAGAAAAGGTTTACACACAGAAAAAAAAACATTATTTGATGGTTTCAAGAGTGGGGAGGGAGGAGAGGAAATCACTAATTAGATAGTAGACAAGTGTCAACTTTGGTGAAGGGAAAGACAACACACAATGTAAGGGAAGTCAGCACAACTTGACCAAAGAAAAGGCATAGAAGTTTCCTAGACACATCTAAACACCTTGAGGGACTGAGTTACTGGGACTGAGGGCTGGGGACCATGGTTGTGGGGGACGTCTAGGTCAATTGGGATAACATAGCTCATAAAGAAAATGTTCTACATCCTACTTTGGTGAATAGCATCTGTGGTCTTAAAAGTTTGCGAGTGACCATATAGGATACTATTGGTCCCGTCTGGTCTGGAGCAAAGGAGAATGAAGAAATCCGAAGATACAAGGAAAATATTAGCCCAACAGACTAAAAGACTACATAAACCATAGCCTCACCAATCTTAAGCCCAGAAGAACTAAATGGTGCCCACCTACCACCACCAACTGCTCTGACAGGGATCACAGCAGAGGTTCCCCGACAGAGTGGGAGAAAAATATAGAACAAAATTCAAATTCACAAAAAACGCCTGACTTACTGGTCTGACAGAGACTGGCGGAACCCCCGAGACTACGGCCCCGGGAAACTCTGCTAACTCAGAACTGAAACCCACTCCTGAAGCCACTTATCAGACAAAGATTAGACAGGACTATAAAACAAACAATAACACACACGAGGAACTTGCTTCTTAGTTCAAATATACGAAACCAAATGGGCAAGTCATGCCCAAAAGTGAGAGGATAAGGCAGGAAGAGATGGGAACTGGACAAATGGACACAGGGAACACAGGGTGGAAAGGGGGAGAGTGTCGTCACCTTGTGGGAATTGCAACCAATGTCACAAAACAATATATGTATAAATTTTGACTGAGAAACTAACTTGGGGTGTAAACTTTCACCTAAAGCACAATAAAATAAAAAGAAAACTTGAAGAAGCAAACCATGTAGATATCTTGGGGGAAGAGCTTTAGAGACAGAAACCCCAAAATTGGGGTTTTAACTCTGCTTTAAACTTTGGGTTGAAGCCTCAGTCACTGTGATTAAATAACAAGTGAATCAGCATAATGCTAGCTGTTGCTGAGATGTGGTAACCCTGCCTCACTTCTGGCCATATTCTGTCCTACCCTGATCTAGCTCACATTCACATAGTAGAAATATCTACTTCCCCCAACAACAAAAAGATGAATAACTCAAATTAAAAACTGGGAAAAGGATATGAACAGACACTTCACCAAAGAAGACATTCACGGGGCTAACAGATACATGAGGAAAATTCTTGTGATCATTAGCCGTTAGAGAAATGCAAATCAAAACTCTAATGAGATACCATATCACCCCAACAAGGCTAGTAATAATCAAAAAACACAAAATAATAAATGTTGGAGAGGTTGTGGAGAAACTGGAACATTTATACACTGCTGGTGGGAATGTAAAATGGTACAACCAATTTGAAAATCGATTTGGCGCTTTCTTAAAAAGCTAGAAATAGAAGTACCATACTATCCAGCAATCCCACTCCTTGAAATATATCCTAGAGAAATAAGAACTGTCACATGAATAGATATATGCACACCCATGTTCATTGCAGCACTGTTCACAATAGCAAAAAGATGGAAACAACCTAGGTGCCCATCAACAGACGAATGGATAAACAAATTATTGTACAGACACACAATGGAGTGCTACACAATGACAAAGAACAATGATGAATCCGAGAAACATCTCACAACATGGATGAATCTGGAAGGCATTATGCTGAGTGAAATTAGTCAGTCGCAAAATGACAAATATTGTGTGACACCACTATTATAAGAACTAAACGAAAGGTTTAAACACAGGAGAAAACATTCTTTGATGGTTACGGGGGTGGGGAGGGAAGGAGAGGGTAATTCACTAACTAGATAGCAGACAAGAATTATCTCAGGTGAAGGGAAGGACAACACACAATACAGGGGAAGTCAGCACAACTGGACTAAACCAAAGGCTAAGAAGTTTCCTGAACACAACCAAACACTCTGAGGGGCAGAGTAGCAGGGGCTGGTGGTCTGGGGACCATGGTTTCAGGGAGACATCTAAGTCAATTGGCATAACAAATTTTATTAAGAAAATGTTCTGCATCCCACTTTGGTGAGTGGCGTCTAGGTTCTTAAAAGCTAGTGAGAGGCCATCTAAGATACATCAATTGGTCCCAACCTACCTGGAGCAAAGGGGAACGAAGAACACCAAAGACACAAGGAAAGTATTAGCCCAAGAGACAGAAAGGGCCACATAAACCAGAGACTCCATTAGCCTGAGACCAGAAGAACTAGATGGTGCCTCGCTACCACCAATGACCACCCTGACAAGGAACACAACAGAGAGTCCCTGACAGAGTGGGAGAAAAGTGTGGAGCAGAACTCAAATTCATGTCAAAAGACCAGACTTAATGGTCTGACTGAGACTGGAGGAACCTTGGAAAACATGGCCCCTGGACAGTCTGTTAACCCAGAACCTAAACTATTCCCGAAGCCAACTCTTCAGACAAAGATTAGACTGGACTATAAAACATAAAGTAATACTAGTGAAGAATGTGCTTCTTAGTTCAAGCAGATACACGAGACTAAATGGGTGACTCCTGCCCAGAGGCAGGATGAGAAGGCAGAAGGGGACAGGAGCTGGTTGGATGGACATGGGAAACCCAGGGTGGAAAGGAGGAGTGTGCTGTCACATTATAGGGATTGCAACTAGTGTCACATAACAATATGTATAAATTTTTTTATGAGAAATTAACTTGAGCTGTAAATTTTCACCTAAAACACAATAAAAAAAAGCAAGAAATATCTACTTCTAATACTACATTGTACGTAAACTTATTGCAGGAGAATACCATCATTTTCAACATTTTCAGCAACTATCATGACCATTTAATTCGTGAAAAAAATGGGATTGAGTACTCTTTAGAGGAGTGGTCATCAGACTACAGTCCACTGGCCAAATCCAGTCCATCATCTGTTTCTTTTTTACAGAAACTTTTGTTGAGATAATTGGACATTCGCATGGAGTTGTAAGAAATAATATAGAGAGATGCTGTGGACCCTTTACCCATTTCCTCACATGGTAACATCTTTCAAAATGATATCACAATATCACAACCAGGATATTGACATTGATTCAATCCCCTGATTTTATTTAGACGTCTCCATATTTACATGCAGTGATTTATATGTGTGGGAGGGAGAGGTGTAGGTGTGTGTGTGTGATTGTGGGTGTGTGCGTGCTTAGTTCTGTATAGTTCTATCACATGTAGGTTCATGAATCCACCAGTATAGTCAGGATACAGAACAGTTCCGTCACCACAAGGATCCTTCCTGTTATGCTTTTATAACATCACATCACCTCTTTCCCACCCCCCATCCCCACTTCATCTCTAACCCCTGGAAATCACTTATCTGTTTATCATTTCTAAAAATTTTGTCATTTTAAAAATGTTATATAAATGAAATAATATCGTATATAACATTTAGGGATTGACTTTTTTTTTTTAACTCAGCCTAATTCCCTAGAGATACCTTTGGAGTTTTGTGCACTAATACTCTGTTTCTTTATATAGCTGCATAGTATTCCATGGTGTCTTAGTCACCTAGTGTTGCTATAACAGAAATACCACAAGTGGATGGCTTCAACAAAGAGAAATTTATTCTCTCACAGTCTTGTACTCTGCTAATCCAAATTCAGGGCATCGGTTCCAGGAAAAGGCTTTCTGTCTTTGTCAGCTCTGGAGGAAGGTCCTTGTCATCAGTCTTCCCTTGGTCTCGGAGCATCTCAGCACAGGAAACTCAGGTCCAAAGGGCCCACTCTGCACCCGGCACTGCTTTCTTGGTAGTATGAGTTCCCCACATCCCTCTGCTTGCTTTTCTCCTTTATATCTCAAAAGAGATTGGCTTAAGACACTATCTAATCTTGCAGATTTCATCAATATAACTGCTGCTAATCCATCTTATTACATCATAGTGATAGGATTTGCAACACATAGGGAAATCATCTCAGATTACAAAATGGTAGACAATCATACAATACTTGGAATCATGACCTAGCCAAATTGACAGATATTTTGGGGGGACACAATTCAATCTATGACACATGGATTGGATATACCACAGTTGTTTAACCATTAACACATTGAAAGGACATCTGGGTTTTTGGCAGTTTTTTGCTATTGTGAATAAAGCTATGAATATTCATGTATATTTTTGCATGCACGTAAGTTTTCACTTTTCATGGATAAATGCCCCAGAGTGCAATTGCTAGGTAATATGGTAATGGTGTATTTACTTTTATAAGAAACTGCCGAACTGTTTTCCAAAGTGGCTGGACCATTTTACATTCCCACCGGCAATGTATAAGTGATGGAGTTTCTTCACATTCTCATCAAAATTTGATGTTGTCCCTATTTTTTACTTTAACTGTTCTCATAAGTGTGCAGTGATATCTCATTGCGGTTTTATTTTTTCATTTCTCACATCTTTTCACGTGCTTATTTGGCATCTGGATATCCTCTTCAGAAACATGTCTGTTCATGTCTTTTGCCCACTTTCTGATTGGATTGCTTCATTTTTTTTTATTGCTAACTTTTGAGAGTTAAGGATATATACTATATTTTTGTCAGGTAAATAACTTGCAAATATTTTCTGCCACTCTGTAGCCTGTCTTTTCATCCTCTTACCAAGGTCTTTCACAGAGCAAGAGTTTATAATTTTGATGAGGATAAATTTATCACACCTTCATTTTATGTATCATGCTTTTGGTGTCATATGTAAGAAACTATTTGTCTAGACCTAGATCCTGAAGATTTTATCCTATTTTTTTTCTAAAAATTGTATAGCTTTATGTTTTACATTTAAATCCATGATCCATTTTGAGGTAAATTTTTATAAAAGGTGTGATATTCAGGTGAAGTTTCTTTTCTTTTTTTTTGCCTATGGATATCCAATTGTTCCAGCACCATTTACTTCATTGACTTGCTTTTGCACCTTTGTCAAAAATCAGTTGACTGTACTTGGGTGGCTGTATATCTGAGTCACCTATTTTGTACTATTGATTGATGTGTCTGTCCCTCTGCCAATACCACACTGTCTTAATTACTGTAGCTAGATAGTAAGCCTTACCACTGCATAGAGTGACTCTTCCCACTTTATTCTTCTTTTACAAAATAGTTTTATCAATTCTAGGGTCTATGCATTTCCATTAAATTTTAGAATAAGTTGTTTATGTCTACTAAAACCTTGCTGGGATTTTAAGATAAATTACGTTAAACACATGGATCAATTTAGGGAGAATTTACATCTTTATGGTGATCCTTCCAATCCCAAAGCATGGTATGTCTCTGTATTTATTTAGATGTTCTTTGATTTCCTTCATCAGCATTTTGTAATTTTAAGCATAAGAACCTGTACACTTTTTGGTAGGTGTGTATCTAAATATTTCATTTTCTCTGAAACAATTGTAAATGATATTGTACTTTTAATTTCTGTTTCTATTTGTTTATTCTTAGTATATAGAAATGCAATTGATTTTTGTGCATTGATCTTCTATCTTCCAATATTGCTGAATTCACTTATTAGTTCTAAGAGGTTTTGTTTGTTTGCCTGTTTGTTTATAGATACCAGTGGATTTTCTATGTGGACAATCATGTGATCTGCAAATAGAGACAGCTTTATGTCTTCCTTTTCAATCTGTATGCCTTTCATTTCTTTTTCTTGCTTTACTTTGCTGGCTAGAACTTCCTGTACTACATTGAGTAAGAGTGGTGAGAATGTATGTCCTTTCCTCTTCTTCAATATTTGAAAGAAATTGTGTAAAATTGATATTAATTCTGCCTTAAATGTTTGGTAGAATTCTCCAGTGAAACCACCGGGGTTTGGAGAGCTGTTTTTCTGAAGGTTTTGTGTTATGAATTTGATTTATTTAATAGTTACAGGAGGGTAGGATTATTTCATCTTGGTTGAGGTTTTGTGGTTTTTGAAAAACTGGTCCAATTTATAAGTGTAAAGTTGTTTGCAGTATTCCTTTGTTTTCTTCTCAATAGCTGGAGGATCTACAGTGATATCTCCCATTTTATTCCTGATATTGGTGTTTTGTGTCATCTCTACTATTATCCTGTCAGTCTTGTTTAGAGCTTTATCAATTCTATTGATTTTTTTAGCTTTTTATTTCATTGATTTTTCTCCAATGTTTTCCTATTTTCAATTTCATTGATTTCTCCCCTTCATTTATTCATTCCATCTGAATGTTTTAGGTTAATGTTGCTCTTTTTTTTCCCTAGATTCTTGAAGTAAAAACTTAGATTATTGATTTGAGAATGTTCCTCTTTTTTAATGTAAGCATTTTGCATATGCATTTCTCTCTCAGCACTGCTTTAGCTGCATATCTATTTTGATATGTTGTATTTTTATTTTCTCTTAGTTCTATGTATTTGTAATTTCCCTAGAGATTTCCTCTTTGACCCATGGATTATGTAGAAGTGGGTTGTTTAATTTTCAAGTGTTTGGTAATTTCCCTGTTGCATTTCTGTTATTGACTTCTAGTTTGATTGCATTCTAGTCAATTAGATTCTGTTGGTTGATTATACTGTTTAGATCTTCTATATCCTTGCTGATTTTCTGTCTATTAGTTCTATCTGTTGCTGAGAGGGATGTCTTGAAATCCCCAAGTAGAATTGCATCTATCTCTTGCTTCAGCTCAATCAGTTTTTGTTTCATGTACTTGTTTCCAGGCTCTGTTGTTTGGTGTGTACACATTTAAGATCATTATGTCTTCCTGGTAGATTGATCCTTTTATTCACAATGTAATGTCCTTCTGTCTCTAGTAATTTTCTTTGCTCTGAAGACTGCTTTGCTGTTGTTAGGTACTGTTGAGTCGGTTTCGACTCATAGAGACCCTATGTACACCAGAATGAAATACTGCCCGGTCCTGTGCCATCCTCACAATCGTTGCTATGTTTGAGCCCATTGTTGCAGCCACTGTGTCAGACTATCTCATCGTGCGTCTTCCTCTTTTTTACTGACCCTCTATCAAGCATGATGTCCTTTTCTAGGGACTGGTCCTTCCTAATAACATGTCCCAAACTACATGAGACAAAGTCTCACCATCCTTGCTTCTAAGGAGCACTCTGTCTGTACTTCTTCCAAGACAGACTTGTTCGTTCTTCTGAAAGTCCATGGTAGCAACTCCTGATTTTTTTTAAAGTAATGTTTGCAGTATATGTCTTTCTCCATCCTCCTACTTTCAATATATCTATAAAGCGAATTTCCTGTAAACAGTATATAGTTAGGTCATGCTTTTTTTCTACTCTGTCAATCTCTGTCTTTTGACTGGTGTATTTAGGCCATTTATATTCAAGACTATTACTGATATGTTAGAGCTTAAGTCTGCCATATTACTATTTGTTTTCTGTTTGTTTTTTTTCCGGTTCTCATTATTCTGTTTCTCTTTTCTTGCCTTCCTGTTGATTACTTGAACATTTTTCATTATTCTACCTTGAATTATGTATAGCATTTTTGAATGAATCTCTTTGTTTGATTTTCATAGCGCTTGTTCTAGGCACTACAATATATACACATGACTTATCACAGTCTGCTGGTTTGAACATTTTACCACTTCGAGTGAAGTCTGGAAACCATACTCCCGTTGAGGACCCTTTACCTTCCTCACATTTAAAATATCATTTCTTGAGCATCAGATGGTGTCATAATTTTTGATTTAAACATAAAATATAATTTTGAAAACTCATGAGGGAAAGGATAATCCATTGTATGTACCCATATTACGTTTGTTAACAGTTTTATTTAGAACTCATAAACTATACAAGTCACTTATTTAAAGTGTACAATTCAATGTGTTTTAGTATAACAGGGTTGGGCAACCATTACCACAATCAATTTTTGAACATTTTTGTCCCTATAAAAAGAAATCCCATACTCATTAGCAGTCACTCTCAATGTCCTCCCCTCCCCCCAATCCCAGGCAACTACTAATCTATTTTCTATCTCTGTATATTTGCCTTTTTTGGAAATTTCACCTAAATGGATCATAAGATGTGTTTTTGTCACTGTCTTCTTCTACTTAGCATAACGTTTTCAAGCTTTATCTATACTGTAGCATGTATTGCTACTTCATTCCTTTCTATTATTAAGTAATATTCCTTTGCATGGATATACCAACACATTTTATTTATTCATTCATCAGTTGATGGGCATTGGAATTGTTTCCACCTATTGGCTATTATGTATAATGCTGCCGTGAGCATCGTGTACAAGTTTTTGTGTGAATTTATGTTTTTATTTTTCTTGGATATGAATCTAGGAGTGCAATTGCTCAATCATATCAAATCTTTTGCCTATTTTCAAATTGGGCTATCTGTCTTCTTATTAGTGAGTTGTTAGAGTTCTTTAAAGGAGGCCTGGTGGCGCAGTGGTTAAGTACTCGACTGCTAACCGGAAGGTTGGCAGTTGGAACCCACCAGCTGCTCTGCGGGAGAAAGATGTGGCAGTCTGCTTCTGTAAAGATTACAGCCTTGGAAACCCCATGGGGCAATTCTACTTTGTCCGATAGGGTTACTATGAGTCAGAATTGACTTGACAACGACTTGTTTTTAAGAGTTCTTTATATATTCTGGATAAAAATCCCTTATCAGATATATGGTTTGTAAACATTTTCCTCATTGTGTTGTTTTTCAGCACTCTTGATGATATTGATTGCAGCACAAGAGGTTATAATTTTGATGAAATCCGATTTATCTATTTTTCTTTTGTTGATGGTGTTTTAAGAAACCATTTTTTGTCCTAAAGTCATGAAGATTTACTATTTCTAAGAGTTTTATAGTTTTAGCTCTTACAGTTAGGTCTATGATCCATTCTGAGTTAATTTTTGTATATGGTGTGAGGATGAAGCCCAACTTCATTTGTTTACACATGGATATCCACTTTTTCCAGTGTGATTTATTGAAAAAAACTATTTTTCCATCTTCAATTTTCTTTGCACCCTTGTAGAAAATCAGTTGATCATAATTGTAATGGTTTATTTCTAGACTCCCAATTATACTCCCCTGATCTGTATGTCTGTCCTTATACTACTGTCTTGATTAATGTTACTTTGTGATAAGTTTCAAAACAGGGATTGTGACTCCTCCAACTTGTTTTTCTTTTCCAAGATTAATCTGACTATTCTTGGTCCCTTTAATTTCCATATGAATTTAGGGATTGTGTTGAATTTGTAGATCACTGGGGGAGGGGGGTTAGGGGAGAATGAGGAGTGTCTGCTAATGTGTACAGAGATTCTTGTGGGGGTGATGAAAATCTTCTAAAATTGATTGCGGTGATGGTTGTACAATTCTGTGAATGTACAAAAACCATTGAATTGTACACTGTAAATGAGTAAATTGTGTAGTATGTGAATTGTATCTCAATAAAGTTGTTTACTGAAAGAAAAAATAAATCTAATTAAGAAATTTGGAGTTTAGTTATCACAATTTTAAGATAATTAATTCATTAAAGAAGCTAAATAGTAAATTCCAAACTCATCCAACACTCAAATTTAATATGAAATCAAATGATAATATCCAAATTCAATGAGAAGGTCTTAAACTGGTTATAATCAATGCTTGTAACCAAAGAACACAACCACACAATTGAGAAATAGCAGTACAGCACATAACATAATTTCTAATAGACTCAAGTTCAATTTTTAGTCAGCTGCTATGTTTATATTAGACAAGTTTTGTAATATGTATTTTTTTGGTGTCAGTCTTGTTTTGCAGATATAAATCCGGTAATAGAGCCATCATCAATATTTTCATTAACTTTTTGTACTCATTAACAACAAACTTAGGTATTTTCATGCTCATTATAATAAAAAAATTAATATTTTATTTTTGGTGAAAATATACACAGCAAAACCTGCTCCCATTGAACAGTTTCTAGACATAATGATTATTGGCATTAGTTACGATCTTCACATTGTGTCAATATGTTCATTTCTGTTCTAGTTATTTCACTCTCATTAACTTAAACTCCCTGCCTCCCCCCAACATTCTCATCTATGCTTTAAAACAGCTGTTGTTTATTTGGTCTTATATAGATAATTTTAAAAAAAAAAGAAAAGAATGCAATAGTCAAGGGTGATAATCTTTACTTTTATAGCTAAACTGTTACTTAGTTTAAAGTTGACTTCAGGGGATAGTTTCAATTTAAGGTTGAAGAGTAACTCAGGCCCATAGTCTTGGGGACTCCTCCAGCTTCAATAGGTCCAGTAAGTCTGAATTTTTTAAGAATTTGAGTTTCATTCCACATTTTTCTCCCTCTCTATCAGGATCCATCTATTGCGTCCATGATCAGAACATTCGGTAGTGGTCTGGTCTCAAGGTAGAGCAGGCAGTGATTCATGGAGACATTTAGTCCTGTAGTCTAGGTCTTTCTTTGATTCTTGAATATTTTTCTTTCTCCATTGTTCCAAAATAAGAAAGAAAATAGTCGTATCTTAGATGGCCACTCGTAAGCTTTTAAGACCCCAGATACTACTCACCATACTGGGAAATAGAACATAAACTTTAAGAACTGTATTATGTCAATTGACTGCATTTCCCATGAGACCATGACCCTAAGCCCTCCAACCAAGAAATTGGTTGTGTCTACTTAGTATTAGCACCTGTACCCCTCCCTTTTTTGGTTGTTATTGTTGCAAAATTATGTGTAACTTAGTATTTGGCAATTCATCCTTTTTTCTTCTGTACAGCTTACTGACAAATTATATAAGTCAAGCTGTGAAAACTTTACCCACATTTGGTGCCACCTTTCACATCACTATAAACAAAAAGTGACTACTGCCTAGGGAATACTTACCCCTTTTCCCTCCACCCCCACCCCCGGCATCCCTGGTATCCACCAATGAACATTAGTCTCTGCATATTTACCTATTCTTCTCATTTCATAAGAGAACGTACAATAGTTGTCTTTTTGTTATTAACTTGTTTCGTTCAACGTGTCCTCCAGGTTCATCCATGAAGTAAGATGTTTCAGGAACGCATTTTTCTTTATCACAGAGTAGTAGTCCATTGTATGTATGTACCACATTTTGCTTATCCACTCATCCATTGATGGGCACTTAGGTTGTATCCATCTTTTTGCTATTGTGAATAATGCTGCAATGAACATAGGTGTGCATATGTCTGTTTGTGTCACTTCTATTAGATACCTAGGAGCGGAAATGCTGGATCATTTGGTAGTTCTATTTTTAGTTTTTTGAAGAACCACCAGCCTTTTTTCTACAATGGCTGTACCCGTTTTACATTCACACCACCAATTAATGAGTGTTCCACTTTCCACATATCCTCACCAGCATTTGTTATTTTTCGTTATAATTATTATTTTATCTTAGCCATCCCTAGTGGGAAGTGGTATTTCATTGTGGTTTTGGTTTACATTTCTCTGATGGCTAATAATGTTGAGCATCTTTTTATTTGTTTATTGGTCGTTTGAGTGTCTTTTCATGTCCTTTGCTCATTTTTTGATTGCGTTATTTGTCTTTTTGTGGTTAATTTGTAGAAGTTTTATATATATTTTAGATATTTGACCCTTATCAGTTATACGGTTCCTGAAGATTTATTTCCTGTCTGTAGGTTGTCTCTTTACTATTTTGATAAAGTCTTTTGATGATCATAAGTATTGAACTTTTATGAAGTCCCAGACCTCTATTTTGTTTTCTGGTTCTCCTGCATTTGTTGTTGTGTTTGATAATCTATCATTGAAAAAAATTAGGTTCCATAGCTTTACTCCTATATTATCTTCCAAGAACTTTATGGTTTTAAATTTAGGTCCTTGATCCAATTTGAATTAATTTTTGTGTATATCATGAGGTATAGATCTTGTTTCATTTTTCTGCATGTGGAAATCCAGTTTTGCCAGCACCATTGGTTGAAGAGTCTATTGCTTCTCCATTGAATGGATTTGAATCCCTTGTCAAAAATCAATTGACCATAGATGTTTGGATTTCTTTCTGGGTTTTCAATTCTATTCATTAGTCTATGTATCTGTCATTAAACCAGTACTAGGCTGTTTTGAAATTTGGAAGACAGTTACCTGGCCAATCGAATGGAAGAGATCCAAATTTATGCCTATTCAAAGGAAAGGTGATCCAACAAATGTGGAAATTATTGAAAATATCATTAATATCACATGCAAGTAAAATTTTGCTGAAGATCATTCAAAAGCGGTTGGAACAGTACATCGACAGGAAATGCCAGAAATTCAAGCTAGATTCAGAAAAGGACGTGGAAGGAGGGATATCATTGTTGATATAAGATGGATCATGGCTGAAAGCAGAGAATACCAGAAAGATGTTTACCTGTGTTTTATTGACTATGAAAAGACATTCAACTATGTGGATCATAACAAATTATGGATAACATTGCAAAGAATGGGAATTCCAGAACATTTAACTGTGCCCTTGAGGAACCTGTACTTAGACCAAGAGGAATTTGTTCAAACAAAACAAGGGGATACTGTGTGGTTTGGAGTCAGGAAGGGTGTGCATCAGGGTTGTATCATTTCATCGTACTTATTCAATCTGTATACTGAGCAAATAATCTGAGAAGCTCGACTGTACGAAGGAGAACGAAGCATCAGGATTGGAGGAAGACTCATTAACAACCTGCATTATACATATGACACAACCTTGCTTGCTGAAAGTGAGGAGGACTTGAAGCACTTACTGATGAAGATCAAAGACGACTGCCTTCAGTATGGATTGCACCTCAACATAAAGAAAACAAAAATCGTTACAACTGAACCAATAAGCAACATCATGGTAAACGGAGAAAATATTGAAGTTGTTGAGAGTTTCATTTACTTGGATCCACAATCAACGCCCATGGAAGCAGCAGTCAAGAAATCAAACGATGAATTTCACTGAGCAAATCTGCTGCTAAAGATCTGTTTAAAGTGTTGAAAAGCAAAGAAGTCACCTTGAGGACTAAGGTGCGCCTGACCCAAGCCATGGTGTTTTCAATCACCTCACATGCATGGGAGAGCTGAACAATCAATAAGGAAGCCCAAAGAAGAATTGATGCCTTTGAATTATGACGTTGGTGAAAAATTGAATATACTATGGACTACCAGAAGAACGAAGAACTCTGTCTTGGAAAAAGTACAGATGGAATGCTCCTTAGAAGGGAGAATGGAGAGACGTTGTCTCATGTACTTTGGACACGTTATCAGGAGGGACCAGTCCCTGAAGAAGGACATCATGCTTGGTAAAGTAGAGGGTCAGCAAAAAAGAGGAAGACCTTCAATGAGATGGATTGACACTGTGGTTGCAACAATGGGCTCAAGCGTAACAACGATTGTGAGGATGACGCAGGACTGGACAGTGTTTTGTTCTGTTGTACATAGGGTCGCTGAGTCGGAACCGACTCGACAACATCTACCAACAAAATCAACAGGCTGTTTTGATTACTGTAGCTGTGTAATACGTTTTGAAGTCAGGAAATGTGAGGCCTCCTACTTTGTTCTTTTTCAAAATTGCTTTGGATTTTCGAGGTCTTTTGTCTTTCCATATAAAATTGAGGATTAGTTTTTTTTTCATTTCTTTCAAGAATACTTTTAGAATTTTGATCAGGATTGTGTAGTATCTGTATATCACTTTGGGCAGTATTGACGTCTTGACTATATTAAGTCTTCCAGTCCATAAGTACGGAAGGTCTCTCCATGTATTTACATCTTCTTTAGTCTCTTTCAGCAGTTTTTTATAATTTTCATTGTATAAGTCTTTCACATCCCTGGGTAAATTTTTTGTCTATATAATCTATTCCCTTAGATGCTATTGCAAATGAAGCTGTTTTATTAATTTCCTTTTTAGAGTTTTCATTGCTGGTGTATAGAGATCAAACTCATTTGTGTGTGTTGACCTTCTTGTATCCTGCAACTTTGCTAAATTCCTTTATTAGTTGTAGAAACTTTTTAGTAGATTATCTGGGATTTTTCTATATATAGGATCAGAAACTCTGGTGGTGTAATGGTTAAGAGCTACTGCTGCTAACCAAAAGGTCGGCAGTTCGAATCCACCAGTCACTCTTTGGAAACTCCATGGGGCATTTCTACTCTGTCCTATAGGGTCGTTATGAGTCAGAATCAACTTGATGGCAACGAGTATATACAAGATCACGTCATCTGCAAATAGGGATAGTTTTACCTCTTCCTTTCCAATTCGTATACCTTTTATTTCTTTTTATTGCCTTATTGCTCTGGATAGGTCTTCCAACACAATATTGAATAGGAATGGTGAGAATGGGCATTCTTGACTTGTTCTCGTTTTCAAGGGGAAAGTTTTCAATCTTTCTCGATTGAGTATAATGCTGGCTGTTGGTTTTTTATAAATGTCCTTAATCATGTTGCGGGACATTCCTTTTATTCCTGTCTTAAGAGTTTTTATCAAGAAAGGGCGCTGGATTGTATCAAATGTCTTTTCTGCCTCAACTGAGCTGATCATGTGATTCTTTTCCTTTGTTCTGTTAATGTGGTATATCACACTAATTTTCTTTCTAATGTTGAACCAACTTTGCATTCCTGAACTAAATTCCACTTGATCATGATGTATAATTCTTTTAATATGCTGTTGGATTCTATTTGCTATTATTTTGTTGAAAATTTTCGCAGTTGTATTCATAAGGGAGCTCTGCTGGCGCAGTGGTTAAGAGCTCGACTGTTAACCAGTTCAAATCTACCAGCCGCTCCTTGGAAACCCTATAGGGCAGTTCTACTCTGTCCTACAGGGTTGCTATGAGTTGGAATCGACTCGACAGCAAATGGTTTTCAGGTATTCATAAGGGATACTGGTCTGTAGTGTTCTTTTCTTGTAGTGTCTTTCTCTGGTTTTGGTACCAGGATAATGCTGGCTTCATAGAAAGAGTTAAGGACTATTTTTTCTTCTTCTATATTTGGAGGAGTTTGAATAGGATTGGTGGCAGTTTTTCTCGAAATGATTAGTAGAATTCCCCAGTGAAGCTGTCTGATCCTGGGCTTTTCTTTGTTGGTAGGCTTTTTATTACTGAGTCAATCTTTTCACTTGTTATGGGTCTGTTAAGGTTTTCTAGTTCATTTTGAGTCAGTTTAGGTCACTTATATGTCTCTAAGAATCTGTCCATTTCATCAGATTTATCAATTTTGTTGGAGTACAGTTGTTCATATTATTCTTTTATGATCCTTTTTATTTATACTGAGTCAGTTGTAATGCCTCCGCTTTCCTTTCTGATTTTGGTTATTTGCATATTCTCTCTTTGCTTCTTTGTCAGCCTAGCTAGTGGTTTGTAGATTTTCTTGATCTTTTCAAAGAACTGACTTCTGGATTTGTTGATTCTCTCTATTGTTTTTCTATTCTCTATTTCATTTATTTTTGCTCTGGACTTTATTGTCTTTTCTCCTAGTAGCTTTAGGTTTAGTTTGCTCTTCTTTTCTAATTCCTCAACTTATAGAGTTAGATTATTTATTTGAGCTTTTTTTTTAAAATTACATTTTTAAAATTACATTTTAAAAAAAAATGTAAGCATTGATTGCTATAAAATTTGTTCTGAGGACTGTCTTTGCTGTGTCCCATAAATTTTAGTATAACGTGTTTTTGTTTTCATTTATCTCTTGGTATTTTTTATACCAGTCTTGATTTCTCCTTGACCCAATGGTTGTTTAGTAGTGAATTGTTTAATATCTATAAATTTGTGTGTTTTCTAGTTTTGCTTCTGCCATTAATTGTAATATTATTCCTTTGCGGTCAAAGAAAATACTTTGTATAATTTCAATCTTTTTAAAATTTTTGAGGCTTGTTTTATGGCCCAGCATATAGTCTTTTCTGGAAAATGATCCATATACACAGGAGAAAAAGGTGTATTTTTCTGGTGATTGTTGGAGTAGTTTATATATGTCCATTAGGTCTAGTTGGTTTCTGGTTAAGGTCTATGTCCTTAGTAATCTTCTTTTTAGATGCTTTGCCCAGAATTGAAAGTGGTGTATTGAAATTTCCAACTATTATTCTGGAGTTGTCTATTACTGTTTTCATATTAGTCAGTATTTATTTCATATATTTTGGAGTACTAATGTTAATTGCATATATTTTTATAATTGTTATCTCTTCTTGATGAATTGACCTTTGTAATTACATTCAAGCAGTATTCAGAAGAGGATGTGGAATGAGGAATATCATTGCTGATGTCAGATGGATGTTGACTAAAAGCAGAGAATACCAGAAGGTTGTTTACTTGTGTTTTATTGACTATGAAAAGGCATTCAACTGTGTGGATCATAACAAATTATGGATAACATTGCAAAGAATGGGAATTTCCAAACACTTAATTGTGCTCATGCGGAACTTGTACATAGATCAAGAGGCAGTCATTCGAATAGAACAAGGGGATAGTGCACGGTTTAAAGTCAGGAAAGACGTGCGTCAAGGTTGTATCCTTTCACCATACTTATTCAATCTGTATGCTGAGCAAATAATCCAAGAAATTGTACTATATGAAGAAGAACGCTGCATCAGGGTTGGAAGTAGACTCCTTAACAACCTGCAATACGCAGATGACACCACCTTGCTTGCTGAAAGTGAAGAGGACTTGAAACACTCATTGATGAAGATCAAAGATCACAGACTTCAGTATGGATTACACCTCAAAATAAAGAAAATAAAAAAATCCTCACTACTGGACCAATCAGTAACGTCATGATAAACAAAGAAAATATTGAAGTTGTTGAGAGTTTCATTTTACTTGGATCCACAATCAACGCCCATGGAAGCAGCAGTCAAGAAATCAAACGATGAATTTCATTGAGCAAATCCACTGCTAAAGATCTGTTTAAAATGTTAAAAAAAGCAAAAAATGTCACTTTGAGGACTAAGGTGCACCTGACCCAAGCCATGGTATTTACAATCACCTCATATGCATGTGAAAGCTGGAGAATGAATAAGGAAGACTGAAGAAGAATTGATGCCTTTGAATTATGATGTTGGTGAAGAATTGAATATACTATGGACTAC
Source organism: Trichechus manatus latirostris (assembly GCF_000243295.1). NCBI lineage: Eukaryota > Metazoa > Chordata > Mammalia > Sirenia > Trichechidae > Trichechus > Trichechus manatus. Next base: position 9,563,351 of record NW_004443996.1, read on the forward strand.
TAGAAGAACGAACAAATCTGTCTTGGAAAAAGTACAGACAGAATGCTTCTTAGAAGGGAGAATGGAGAGACTTTGTCTCATGTACTTTGGACATGTTATCAGGAGGGACCAGCCCCTGGAGAAGGACATCATTCTTGGTAAAGTAGAGGGTCAATGGAAAAGAAGAACACCTTCAACGAGATGGATTGACACAGTGGTTGCAACAATGGGCTCAAACATAGCAACAATTGTTCTGTTGTACATAAGGTCGCTATGAGTCAGAAGTTACTCAAAGACACCAAACAACGGCAACAACATCCTTCTTCATCTCTTAGAATAGATTTTTATTTAAAGTATATTTTATCTGATATTTGTATAGTCACTCCTGCTCGTTTTTGGTTATTAGTTGCATGGAATATTCTTCTGCATCCTTTTACTTTCAGTCTGTTTGTATCCTTGGGTCTAAGTTGTCTCTTTCAGACAAGATAAGGTTGGATGATTTCTTTTTTATTTGTCCATTCTGTCACTCTCTGCCTTTTGAATGAAGAGTATACAATTACATTTAAGGTAACTACTGAAGATGAAGAACGTACTTGATTCATTTTGCTAATTGTTTTGTGTGTGTCTTGTGTCTTTTTGCCCCACTTTTCCCATATTTTTATTTTTTGTGTTTAGCTGCTTTTTTGTATGTGTTAAAACTTTTTGATTTCTTCTTCATTTCTGTGTATATTTTCTAAGTATTTTCTTAGTTGTTACCACATATATTACATTGAACAACTTATAATTGCACCAGCTTAATTCAATTTAACGCCAACATTTACCATGCAAACAACAAGCATCATACATTAACATACTAAAACTCTACTCTTGTTTTGCTCTTCCCTCCCTCATTTCTGTGTTGTTGAGTCTCCAGTTATATCATTATACATCCTATATATGATAGGTTTAATTTGTACTTATTTCTTACACACTTGGTGTTGTATTATTGCTTGTGGAACTTAACTACTAAGTTTACTCCCTGGAAATTTCTATAATTGGTCCTTATATTTGCCCATGCTGTTACATTTATTGAAGAGCTCTCTCTGTTTCTCTCTTTTATTTCCCATATGCAGATTTGAGTATTTGTCTAGTTTTTTTTCATTTCCATCTGAAAAATTCCCTTAAGTAATACTTGCAGAACAGGTCTGGTAGTAACAAATTGCCACAGCTTCTGTTTATTTGGGAATGTCTTAATTTCCCCCTCACTTTTGAATGACAGCTTTGCTGGGTAAACAATTCTTGGTTGACAATTGTTTTCCTTCAGTACTTTATATATCTTGTTCCATTGTCTTCTGGCCACCAGGTTTGCTGAGGAGAAGTCCTCACTAATTCTTATGAGGGAACTTTGATATGTTATAGTGTGCTTTTCTCTTGCTGCTTTCAAAGTTCCCTCCCTGCCTTTGGTTTTCAAGAACTTTATTTAAATATATGTTGATGTAGACCCCTTTGTAGTCCTTCTGCTTGGAGTTCACCTAGTTTCCTGGATTTGAAGGCTCAATTCCTTTTTGAGATCTCAGAAATTCTCTATCATTATCTCTTTGAAAAGTCTTTCTATGTCTTTTTTACTATCCTGTTGTTCTGGAATTCCAAAAATCTTAATGTTGGATTTCTCAGTTGAGTTCTACAGTTTCATTTGGCTTTTCTTTGTTTCTCTTGAGACTCGATAAGTTCACTTACTCTGTCTTCCAGTTCACTTATTCTTTCATCTATCTGCTTGAATCTACTGTTGAATATTTCTCTTGCATTTTCCAATTCAAATATTTTATTCTTCAATTCCAGTATTTCTCTTTGTTGTTTTCTTTTTTAGTGTTTGCAATTTCCTTATTGACTTTCTCATTTTGTTTCTTAATCTCCATTAGTTTGATTTCTGTGTATTCTTTGCTTTCTTTGACTTTATTTAACATTGTTGCTTGGAGGTCCTCTATTTTTCCCATTAGCCTGGTCTCCATTGGAGAAATTTCTGCTTCTTCACGGTTTTCTTTTGATTAGGCCATCTTCTCATGTGATCTTGTATGTTTTTTAGTTTTTTGTTGAACATGGGGCATTTGTGTATTTTACTTTGATAATCTGGAACTCAACATTTTCTGTATTTCCAGAGATTTTTTTTCCTTTATTTCCACCTTCTTTCCCTAAGTTATACTAGAGGGCACTCTGGACCTTTGAGTCTTCCAGCACTGACTCATCTACCGTGGGGATGAGTGCCTCTCTCACCTCCCCTGTGGTGAGGTCCCAGGCACTTCCCCCACTGACCCAGGGCTCCACTCTGGCTCCACAGATCCCAGGCAACTGTGGCTAACTGTGCAGGCATGGAACTCTCCCATTGGCCACTAGTGGAAGGAGTGGGATGCAGTTTTCCTGAGGCAGTGGGGAGTTCCATGTCCTTCTCATGTGGGCAACCCTGAGCAGACTGTGCTGCAGTGTCCAGTTGTTAGGTAAGGAGCCAGCTGGTTCTCAATGGACTGCCTGTTTGATATGAGTTTCCTGCCCTGGCTCATGGATGGATCCTGCAGCTTATTTGTAGACCAGGGTTTTAGTGCACTCCTGCCTCTGTTCACAGTGAGACACAAGAGCACTCACCTGAACCATTGCAGCTTCCCTGTGCCCTTCCCCAAGTGTATGTTTAGGCTCCCCTGCTCCTTGCTCCTGAATTCCCACAGACAATCTGCACCACTTTAATAGGGCTACCCTTTCATTGGTTTCCTAGATTCAAAGCTAAGTTGTGCCAACATGCCAGTGTCTCTCAGTTCTATCCCAACCAAATATGCTCCTTACTCCTCTTGTCGCTCATTTCCAAGGCTGTTTACCCAGTATCTCTGAGCTAGTCTGTGTCTTCAGTGTAGCTCTGGACCTGTGTTCTATATTCAGGAGTGTTGTCTATATACCAAAATGGCTGCAGAGAGCAAAGCTGGCATGTAGGGTGTCTGCAGTCAGCAAACCTCAGCCTTTCAGCTGTTCTTGCTCTATCTCTCTCCTGATTTGGGATTCATCTTGGTTTTTCAACACTTTAACAGCTGTCTGGATCTTATTTGTGTTTATATTTGTTATTTACCAGTTCAGTTGCAGGGGGAGGTGATAGTGCAATTGCTTACTCTGCCATCTTGTCCCTGTAATAAAAAATTTAATAAAAATTCAATTTACTAAATTTCCAACCCTTTTTATATTTAAAATTTTTAATTGAAAGATTGAAGTGTATTGGCAGAAAAACAAAAAACAGAAATATTAAGTTAAAATCATAATGGTTTTAATTTTTCATATGTCAGTGGAATTTTCTGGCATACATATAATGGTATATATGTCTCGTGTTTGCAAGTCTTGTCTAGTCCAAATATTATGCAAGGAGGCTGAATTCTTCCACAAATCAGCTGGCTGATACACACATGCCCCCTTTTGCCTAAGATGGTAGCTGGCCAACGTCATATTTTCTATCCATTCATGGCACTAATATCGTCCTCCACAGTCCCAACACAGCTCCCTTGGAGGGATTTACCTGGTTGTACCCAGTGCAGTGCCACTCTTCTCTCTAGTCAAGCAAGAAGAAAGAAATGCCACCTATTCAACATTTCTTGAGAAACACATAGCCCAAATGGTCATAGAATTGTCCAATTATATATAAAAACAAAAAACAAAGCAAGAAAAAAAATCCTAGGCAGTTGCTTTGAGCCCCAAGAACAACATTCAGGGAGGCATGGCCAGTTGCTCTAATAAAGCAGTGTTTCCCAAAGTGTGGACTCACTACTGTTAGTGGTCCACTAGATGATTTAGGGGGATATATTAGCAAATATTTTAATAGTTATGTTTCAGTTTCCTAGCAGGATACTAAGCTACTTTCCTACTACAAAGTAAGTGGCTTTAAAGAACAAAAATTTATTTTCTCACAGTTCTGGAGGCTAGAAGTTCTAATTCAGGGCATTGGCAGGGCTACGCTGTGTTGGCTCTAGCAGAAGGTCTTTTCTTGTCTTATTCAGCTTCTGTTTTTCTTATTGTTAGCTGCCTTTAGTTGAGTCCAACTAATGGCAACCTTATGTACAACAGAATGAAACATTGTCCAGTCCTGTGTCCTCCTCACAATTACCAGCATGTCCGAGTCCATCGTTGGAGCTATTGTGACAATCCATCTCAACATGGGTCTCCCATGCCCTCATTGGCCCATGAATTCACCAAACATTATGTCATTCTCTAGCAACTGATCCCTCCTGATCATGTATCCAAATCAAGTGAATCAGACTATGTTCTGTTATGATCCATAAGGTTTTCACTGGCTAATTTTTGGAAGTACATCACCAAGCCTTTCTTCCTAGTCTGTCTTAGTCTGGAAGCTCCACTGAAACTTGTCCACCGTGGGTGACCCCGATGGGATTTGAAATACTCTTGGCATAGCTTCCAGCATCATAGGAACAGCTTCTGTAAAATCCATTGCCATCGAGTTGATTTCGACTCATGTAGCCCCAGGCATTTCTTAGTATCCCTTGGCTTGTAAACAGATCCTCACATGGTGTCTATCTTCCCCCTGTGTATGTCTTTGTGTCTATGCGGTTCTTTTTATAAGACACCACTCAGAATGGGTTAAGTTTAGTACACACCCTACTCCTGTATGACTTCATTAACATAAACAAGAAAAACCCTATTTCCCCAATCAAGGTCACATTCACAGGTACAGGGGTTAGGGCTCCAACATAACTTTTTGGAGGACACAGTTCAATCCATAATACTCCACCCTTTGGCTTCCCAAAATTCTTGTCCTTCTTATATGAAAAATACATTCACCTCATCCTAGCACCCCTCAAAATCTTAACCTATTCTAACATCCACCCTAAGTCCAAAAATCTCACTTTCTGAATCATCTAAATTACATATGGATGAGACTCTGGGTATGGTCCATCCTGGAGCAAAATTTCTCCCCACCTGTGGACCTATGAAACCTAGGTTACAAGTTATCTGCTTCCAAAATACAATGGTTGGAGAGGCACAAAGTAGATATTCCTATTCCAAAAGGGAGCAATTGGAGGGAAAGAAGAGGTTATGGGTAACCAGCAACTCCAAAACCCAGCAGGGCAGATCCTGTTAGATCTCAAAGCTTGAAAATAATTCTCTCTTCTCTGGGAACATCTTGACATTGGATCTGCCCTTTAGACTCTGGATGGGGGTCCCATGGCCCTAGGTGGTGGCCCCACTTTTGATACACACTAGGACAGTGACTCCACCCCCTGAAGCTTTGGGCAGCTCCATTCTCCTAGCTTACTACATGGCAATCTCATCTTCTGTAACTTGAGGTGACTGCTACACTTTGAACCCTAGGTGGTAGCCTCACCCTTTAAAACTTTGGAAGCAACAGACCTGACCCCATGCTTCTTCCAACAGTCTTGCTGGTCTCTGAATTTCTCCCTGGATGGTCCTTTCCTTTTCATAGAGGACAAAAGATGATCATAACCAAGTAGCTCCATTGGCCTGTTTCCTGCCTGTAGAATTCCAGGAGGCAGATAACTTTCTTTCATTTTGTCCTGTCTTTGTCACTTTCAGTCTAAGCTAACAGAGTTTCTGCTGAGATGGTTGATTAGATTCACCTATCACAGGCATAATCTCTTTAGCAGTGTGTAGTCACATCCTTGGTGTCCTTTCCAGTGCATACTCTCTTAATTTTTACAATAGAATTTTCCAAATCTTCAAGTTCTGGTTTCTTTTTGCACAACTCATTTCCAGTTTATCTCTTCCCTTCCACATTTTACTATAAGCAGCAAGGAGAAGCCACACACTCCTTCAAGATCTTGCTTAGAAATCTCCTCAGCCAGATATGCAAGTTCATCACTTACAAGTTTGACTTTCCACAGCACATTCAAACATAATTCAGACAAATTCTTTGGCACGTTATAACAAGGACTGCCTTTCCTCCAGTGTTCAAAAACATGTCCATCATTTCCTTTTAAATCCTCACCAAAAGCACATTTAATGTCTACATTTCCAGCAACATTCTGCTCATGGTAATAGAAGCTTCTCTACAATTCTTTATTTCTTTCTAGCCCTCATCAGAATCACCCTTAATGTCCATAATTCTACCAGCAGTCTCTTTAAGGTAATCTAGGCTTTTACTAGCAAGTTCAGCAAAATTCCTCCAGCCTGTACCCATTACCAAATTCCAAAACCACTTCTGTATTTTAGGTATTTGTTAGAGCATCACCCCCACTCTCTAGTACCAAATTCTGTTTTAGTTTCCTTGGGCTGCCATAACAAAATACCTCAAAATACCTGGCTTTAAAGAACATAAATTTATTTTCTCACCGTTGTGGAGTCTAGAAATATAAATGTAGGGCACCAGCAGGGCTATGATCTGTGTAAGATATAGGGGAAGGTCTTTCTTTGTCTTTTTCAGCTTTTCTGTAGGCCTGGACATTTCTTGGTGTTCCTTGGCTTGTAGCTGGATGCTCATATAGTGTCTGTCTCTCCCCCATGTGTATTCTACTCTTTTTATAAGACACCACTCAGAAGGGATGACGTTTAGGACATATCCTACTCCTGTATGATCTCATTAACACAACAAAAAAAAACCTATTTCCCCAAACAAAGTCACGTTCACAAGGGATTTAAGGCTTTGATATATCTTTTTGGGAGACACAATTCAATCCTTAGCAAGTTATGTATTTTTTCCATGTGTATTATGAAAAATAAATAATTAGTACATGAACTCTGTTTTCATAAATATTACCACTTTAAGATTAGTAAAAAATAAATAAAAGCAAATTCATTTAAAGAAAAAAATTTAGTTAAATAATAGTGCAAGTAAGTAAGCAGTTATGGCAAAAATTATGAAAAGATAAAAAAAGATTGAAATTTTGGAAATGATGTGTTATGGATTAAATTGTGTCCCCAAAAAATATGTGTTATAAATTCTAACCTCTATGACTGTGGTTATAATCCCATTTGGGAATGGGCTGTCTTTGTTATGTTAATGAGGCAGGGTTAGTGTTGGGTGTATCTTGAGTAAATCTCCTCTGGTATATAAAAGAGGTTAAACAAGCAAGCTAGGAAGCAGACATGGGGAAAGATTGATGCCAAGCCACATGGAGATCTCCAAGGAACCAGGAAGCAGAAACTGAAGAGATAAGGACCTTTCTCCAGAGCTAACTGAGAGAGAAAACCTTCCTCTAGAGCTGGCACCCTGACGTCTAGCCTCCTAAACTGTGAGAAAATACGTTTCTGTTTGTTAAAGCCATCCAGTTGTGGTATTTCTGTTATAGCAGCACTAGATAACTAAGACATGATGTAATAAAGTGATTATTTAAATTAAGAGTGGCAGGGTCTATGCATGCAGAGCTGAGTATTTGACCCCTTCCTTTCCCCATCCAGCACTGTAAGCTGGTGTTTTCCATGCAGAGAGCATACTTCATTCAATATGCTTTGACTATGTGGATGGACCATTAAGTACCTATGCACATGTTCATTTTATCTTTTTCATTAATTGGGTTAACAGTATACCAGCCACTTTTTATGCCTCTGGACCTCAGAGGTGAGGCATTATTCCAGTCCCAATGCATTTAGCGTCAAGGTGGGTCCCTTTTGAAATGCATGAAGCTCAGTACCTAAGTTGGAGCTTCATTGTTGTGTAGGTTGAGCATTCTATTAAGTGATGCTTCCTGGATGTGTTAGTTTTGTAAACTTTTGCCTTTTTTTCTCCGTTATTTTTGTGAGATAAGGCTTGCAAACATAATTATGGCTTTCCTGTGTGATAGTTAGGGGGCCCTAATGGGTTTGTTTTGGTTTTTCTGTGTCATATTTGGAAAACCAGAGGTTCCCCATGTAACCAAATGGGAAGGTGCCCACAATAAATTATTTATATAGCTCTCATTGGTATATTGTGATACCACAGATCGGTGGAACTACAGTACCACTTGCCTCACTGGTGACTTGTATTACCAGATCATAGTTCTTAAAATCCACATTACCAATGAAAAATTTAAGCACACTCAATTAGTAAGAATGCATTCTAATACTGAAAACACATTCCATCAGAAATTTAAGGAGAAAAAAATATAGTAACAAAAGGGATTTAAACTACCCAAATACCACTGGGACAGTGGGTTTGAGTGGTGATGTCATGTTCCTTCAGAAAGGCATAAACAGATTGGGTATAGACTCCCTGTAAGAACAATATCTGGTAGAGGATGTTCCAGCCACCAGGTTTAGTCATTCATGGAATCATTTGAGAAAATGGCAAACTAAGGAAAAAAGATGAAAATGTATCCAGAGAGACCAAGAGTAATTGGGTTATGTGTCAAGTAGTGGTGCAAGGTAAGGGCATAAAGGGAAGCTAGGCAACAGAGAGGTAGTCATAGGGAACATGGTAAGAGCAGGATTTATAGCTGATGAAACCTAGGAGTTCAGGATCTTAATCTGTGATTATTAGTAACGTGACCATGCATTTCTGTTATTTGGCACCCTATTTGCTCTTGTCACTGCTTTTCTGTTTACCAGGGACTTATTCTTTCTATGTAATCATGGGACATAATATATTTCCAATTCTAGAGAAAATTCCTTGCGTCTTCTGCACTCAAATTCACCTCTCTCCGTCAGTAATCATTCAAAGCCAAAAATCTAGATAGCAAACATCTTTCAGTCCTAGGTCCACAGGACTACCTCTGGCTCTCTCCTAACACATTCACCCTTAATCAATTATGCAAAAAACACCAAATCATTTCCTGGGCATATTCAAGGTCATAGAATCATAAAAAATGGGAATCCCATTGCCTTCTACCTCCAACTTCCCATTATCCTTTACATAAATATCCATCCATGGTCTATCATTTTCTGTTACGCTTGGTTCACAAGGAATCTGCTGTACATCCCATGCACACAAGACCTGCACTGAGAAGTCAAAGACTGTAAGTCAAAGTATATGAGGAAAATGACTTGATTGACTCAAGTACTATGAGCAGTTCCATCCAAAACTCTACAGAAATGGCTATGGACCAGAAGAGAGGCCATGAAAAACAAGCTCCACCTTAAGAAAAGTGCAGAAATTCAATCAAGCCTTTTGGCTGGCAGATCTCATTAGCGCTTCATTCATATAGTATTTTCCCCTGTACCTGCCTGTATCTATATACTCTCAGTTCCAACTATTTTGGCTTGAGGGTCATGCTTCCAGACATCCATATTCCCTAATCAACTGTCTTCACATTCTCACCAACTTTCCATTTCACACTTCCAAAGGCCTGGCACACCAACATAAAACCACTACCATTTCTTGCTCATAAGTCATGAAATTCAGTGCTTTCAGAAAAGTTCCAAGTTCCAACTTCTTAGCCTGGCAGATAAACTCTTTCCTAATCTGGACCTACTTTAACCTTCCAGACATACCTCATACCGCTCACTATCCATCTTACCCGCTATGTTCTGACCATATAGAATTATTAGTAATTCCTTTAATTGGAATAGCTAATCTTTTCTTTTGTCTTTACCTCTTCAGTAAAGCTTCCCCTAGCCTCCCTACTTCCAGACAATGGTTAGTTTCTTCTTTCTCTGATTCCCATACTATTCTGTTCATATCTATATTATACAACATCTCAGATTACATTGTAAATTTTGTAGGTACACCTATCTCTGTACTAGACTGTGAGCTCCTCAAAAACCTGAGTCAAATCTTTGCATCCTCAGTACCTAACAGAGAGGCTGGACCTTGGTAAGTACTCAATGAATATTTGTAGAATGAACAAATGTAAATTACTGCTGTGGTCAGGTTAATTACATTCTACAAGCATTGATGTAGTAGTTATTTCTGTTGGAGGCAATATGGTACTGTGTCCCAGGGAGAACTGAAAAATTTTAACTGCAAGACAGGAAATCAAACATAATTAATTCTCTATCTAATTAATTATATTAACAAAATTTTATATGCCAAGTTTTCTTATAATGATAAATTTCAGAAGTAATATTCAAAAGCAGAATTATTGGAAAAATAAGGTTGAAAGAACTGAAACGTAATTCAAAGTCCACAGGCTCTGGAGTCAAACTTATCTGAATTTAAATTATCAGAGATAATTCATATAAAGCCTAACATATAAACCTTTAATACATGATAGCTATTATTATAAATTTAATCTGGATAAAACTGAGTATCTTACTAATAATCTCCAAATAGTGGCTATGTGAAGGTCTGACCCAAGAAAAAAACATTAAAAAGTCCAGTACCCACCTCTTATCTCCTTCCCATTACTCCGCAAACCCCTCATAATAGTATTGTGATCATTACCTTCCCAACTTATGCTAAGCACCAATCTAAAACACAGATAGTCTCTCTCCCTGAAGTTCTGGTATAGATCTTCCCTATGTAAGGAAATAAATCATTTTCTAATTCACACTTTCCTGGTGGCAAGCAGATAATTGTTTATAATTAAAAAGCTTTTTCATCCAATTTCTACTGAGTTAGAGTAAATCACAATGCTGTCAAACCAGGAAAGTACTTAATTAAGCAGAGGAGGTGACAATGAGTCAGTGTATTTTGTTGGAAAAATTACAGACTTTGCTAATAACTTACTTTAGAAATCTTAGGTGAGTTACTTCATTGCTTTAAGTCTCAACTTCCTCACTTTTAGATGATAATTTCTATGCAGAGAGAACTGGATCATCTTTTGGAGAAAAAAATAAAGGTGGATCCCCACACATTCCTTAAATCAAAATAAATTTCAGAGAACTGAACAAAGAATTAACAATCAAAAGCGAAACTATAGAATTTCTAGAAAGATGAATGGATACATTTATAATCTTGGAATGGGGAAGGTCTTTCTAAAAGAAAACAAAACCCAGAGTCATAAAAAAAAAGTGATGTCTACATAAAAATTTAAAACTTCTGTATGGAAAAAAAAAAAGCCAGTCTAAAAAGATTGAAAAAAGAAAAATAAAATCCAATAAAAAACTAGGTAAAGGATATGATCAACAATTCACAGAAAAGAAATACAAAAGGCCACCAAACATATGAAAAGATATTCAACTTCACTCCTAATTAAAGACATGCAGATTGAAAGGAGTTATTTTAACCTATTCAATTGATAAATGCTGGACTAGGTAAGGGAAGTGAGCATGCTTCTGTGTGGTTAGTGGGAATGTAAATTGGGTCTACTCTTCAGTCTGGTTCTTGCCATCTATTTCTGAAGCAATTCTGTCCCAGTCATTCACAGAGATGCCCCTCTTACAGCATTTGTACTATCTAATTTTGTATCCCACAGCCATATTTTAATCAGGGACAGTATATGCAAATAGGCACACTGGTCTCACTATCCCATACCTTGTCCCCTCTTCTGTCTTGAGGAAAGTTCAAAGTCTCCTTCAGTGTGGCTGTTTTCCTCTCTTTTAGTCTTTGCAGTCCCTTCCTGTCTTTGACAAAAAAAAAGTTCCACAAATTTAAAGAACCTAGCCAGTACAACTTGAGGCTTGAATTTTTTCTTTGGTTCTTTCAGTTTGAGAAATGCCAAGCTTGTTCTTCCTTTTTGGTTTTCTATCGCCAGGTATTTGCACATTTCATTATAATACTTTACTCTGTCTTCTCAAGCCTCCCTTTGAAATTTTCTGTTCAGCTCTTTTACGTCATCATTTCTTCTTTTCGCTTTAGCTACTCTTCATTGAAGAGCAACTTTCAGTGTCTCTTCTGACATCCATTTTGGTCTTTTCTTTCTTTCCTGTCTTTTTAATTACCTCTTGCTTTCTTCATGTATGATGTCCTTGATGTCGTTCCACAATTCCTGTGCTCGTGTGGTTTTCAGTCATTAGTGTTTAATGAGTCAAATCTATTCTTGAAATGGTCTCTAAATTCAGGTGGGATATACACAAGTTTCTACTTTGGCTCTTGTGGACTTGTTCTAATTTTCTTCAACTTGAACTTGAACTTACATATGAGCAATTAATGGTCTGTTCCACAGTCAGCCCCTGGCCTTGTTCTCACTGAGGATATTGAGCTTTTCCATTGTCTCTTTCCACAGATGTAGTCACTTTGATTCCTCTGTATTCCATCAGGTGAGGTCCACGTCTATGGTTGCCATTTATGTTGTTGAAAAAAGGTATTTGCAATGAAGAATTCGTTGGTCTTGCAAAATTCTGTCATGTGATCTTCAGCATCATATTTATCACCAAGGCCATATTTTCCAACTACCAATCCTTCTTCTTTGTTTCCAACTTTTGCATTTCAATCACGAGTAATTATCAATGTGTATTGACTGCATGTTTGATCAATTTCAGACTGCAGAAGTTGGTAAAAAATATCCAATTTCTTCATCTTTGGCCTTAGTGGTTGGTGCATAAATTTGAGTAATAGTCGTATTAACTGGTCTTCCTTGTGGGCATATGGATATTATCCTATCACTGACAGCATTGTACTTCAGGATAGATCTTGAAAAGCTCTTTTTGACAATGTATGCGACTCCATTCCTCTTCAATTTGTCATTTCCAGCACAGTAGACCATATGATTATTGGATTCAAAATGGCCAATACCAGTCCATTTCAGCTCATTAATGCCTAGGATATAGATGTTTATGTGTTCTGTTTCATTTTTGACAACTTTCAATTTTCCTAGATTCATACTTCATACATTCCATGTTCCAATTACTGATGGATGTTTGCAGCTGTTTCTTCTCATTTTGAGTCTTGCAGTATTGAAGGATTCTATGGGGAAAATATTAAACAATGCAGAATGCATCAAAAGAAGATGGATGGAATACAGAGTCACTGTACTAAAAAGAATTGGTTGATGTTCAACCATTTCAGGAGGTAGCATATGATCAAGAACTGATGGTACCGAAGGAAGAGTTCCACGTTGCACTGAAGGCATTGGCTAAAAATAAGGCTCCAGGAATTGAGGGAATACCAATTGAGATGTTTCAACAAACAGATGCAGTACTGGAATCGTTCACTTGTTTATACCAAGAAATTTGGAAGACAGCTACTTGGCCAACGAACTGGAAGAGATCCATATTTGTACCCATTCCAAAGAAAGGTGATCCAAACAGAATGAGGAAATTATTGAACAATATCATTAATATCACACACAAGTAAAATTTTGCTGAAGATCCTTCAAAAGCGGCTGCAGCAGTACATCAACAAGGAACTGTCAGAAATTCAAGCTGGATTTCGAAAAGGACGTGGAACAAGGGATATCATTGCTGATGTCAGATGGATCATGGCTGAAAGCAGAGAATACCAGAAGGAGGTTTACCTGTGTTTTATTGACTTATGAAAAGGCATTCGACTGTGTGAATCATAACAAATTTTGGATAACATTGCGAAGAATGGGAATTCCAGAACACTTAATTGTGCTCATGAGGAACCTGTACTTAGACCAAGAGGCAGTTGTTTGAACAAAACACGGGAATGCTGCGTGGTTTGGAGTTATGAAGAGTGTGGATCAGGGTTGTATCCTTTCACCATGCTTATTCAATCTGTATCCTGAGCAAATAATCTGAGAAGCTGGACCATCTGAAGAACAACGGGGCATCAGGATTGGAGGAAGAATCATTAACAACTGTGATATGCAGATGAGACAGCTTTGCTCACTGAAAGTGAAGAGGACTTGAAGCACTTACTGATGAAATCAAAGACTACAGCCTTCAGCATGGATTACGCCTCAGAATTAAGAAAACAAAAATCCTCACACCAATATGTATGTAACATCATGACGAATGGAGAAAAGATTGAAGTTTCCAAGGATTTCATTTTACTTGGATCCACAATCAACACCCATGGAAGCAGCAGTCAAGAAATCAAAGAACGCATTGCATTCGGCAAATCTGCAAAATATCTCTTTAAAGCGTTCAAAAGCAAGGATGTCACTTTAAGGACTAAGGTGCACCTGACCCAAACCGTGGTGCTTTCAATCTTCTCATATGCATGTGACAATGAATAAGGAATATTGAAGAAGAATTGATGCCTTTAAATTATGGTGTTGGTGAAGAATACTGAATATACGGTGGACTGCCAGAAGAACAAACAAATCTATCTTGAAAGAAGTACAGCCAGAATATTCATTAGAAGCAAGGATGGAAAGACTTTGTCTTACATACTTTGGACATGTTATGAGTAGAGGCCAGTCCCTGGAGAAGGACACCATGCTTAGTGAAATATAGGGTCAGCAAAGAAGAGGAAGCCCCTCAACGAGATGGATTGACACGGTGGCCACAACAATGGGCTCAAGCATAACAATGATCGTGAGGATGGCACAGGACCGGGCAGTGTTTCATTCTGTTGTACATAGGGTTGCTGTGAGTTGGAAAGGACTTGACAGCACGCAAGGACAACAGCCAGTGCAATATTTAAAACACAGCCATCAACAATTCGTTGAAGGGAGGCAACACAAAGGGTTTGCGAAGTGCTTGAAATGGGAACAAGACATTAATTAATATTTCAAGAAAGTGTCCTGCCACCATTATTTTAAGGGTGAAATTAAAATGACCAAACAATAGGATATCACCTTTTATGGTGGCCAAAGTTAGCATAAACTAACAAAATAATGTTTTTCTTTTTAAGAACTACACAAACATTAATAGTTTTTCCCAAAGCAAACCATACTTCATGAACCCAAATATCATATACTGTATATATTTTCTTATTTTTTTTAGCTCAAGTGTGGACCTTATCCAGAAGAGATTAAGTGATGAATGGCACCTAGTATCACAATAAATTTAGACGGGAAGTAGAACATAAAAACAACAAAAATTTTAAAAAGGAGAAGTAGAAGTAATTTCATTTTCTCTTCAACTTCAATTAACAATGGGTCCATGGATGAAGTAGAGTAAATGACATATAATTCAATAAGTAAACTATTTAGTAAACCAAAGGAAGAGGTTCTAAATGCATGTTTAGTTTATTAGAAATAATTAAAATATGTAAATGTAGATTTATTCTACCATCACTAAAATGTGTAAAAATTGAGCACGTCCGTTTGTTTGAATGATTACACATTTCAATATAAAATATAATTTCCCAGGTTCTAAGTAGGTGGGAAATGAATAAAGCATGTCAGCTATTGTTTAACAAAGGAATTGAACATAGAGTGATGTAATAAAAAGGGGATAGAGAGAAAACACGAAATATTGCTTGAAAAACAAGTAATGGGACCCCCGCAATAAATGTTTTCCACCATGTCTTTAGAAGGTAAGAACCCAGAGATGTGTATAAATGATCCCTCCCAAATAACTCTTAAGAGATAATTTCTCAGTGATTCTTCCCCCAGGGAATCTTGCTTTTTCTCTTCCTCCCTGCACTCTTCTTTTCCTAACACAATGGAGCATTTTCAGACTAAACACCTTTATTGAACAGCTGTTTGTTTATTCTGTTGGAGAAACGTACAGTTAGTAATAACTGTCAATTCCCCCAAATCAGAAAATCTACTTGACTTTCCACTACTTCATCTGAGTATTCATATGTATAGTTTGAGGATTAAAAAAAAAAAAAATTTAACTTTATTCTATCACACTTTGGTAATGTCTAAATTGAAACAAGCACCAGCTGATGGCCCATGTGTTTTTAGTAACTTACAATAAAAAAAATTTAAGGATTATATGGTACTTACTATAAAATGATTTGCTATGTAAGGCTGTAAGTGATCATATGAAGCCCAAAAAAGAAAAAAAATAATAAATAAATAAATAAAAGAAAAGAAAAAACTTCAGTATGATGTAAAGTGAAGAGAATTGGTTGTCTATGGGCACCTTGAAAATCCAGTATTTAACTCTAATCTCAATTTACTAAATTGAATAATTTTCTTAGTGAAATCTTTGGTTTCTGACACACAACCTACTTGACAAGCCACCACTATTTTCTCAGTGAAGCGTGATTGTTCCAATCAACCCTCGTTGATGGACAGTTGGATTACACAAAAAAACTGATTTGATATTTTCTTGAAAACAGGCTGTTGTCTCATATTGGCAGCCTGGGGAATTTATCAGTTTTTTCTTTCTTTTTTTTTTTTTAATGAGGCTAACCAACTTTAGTGCGTTAGTGAGCTTTCTAAGGAGATAGAAGAAGCCTGGAACATAAACCCAAAACATAATTCTTTCAAACTAAAGATGCCATTGTCTCGATGTACCACAATATTCACACAATTTGTGGGAAAGTGTCCCAATCTACATCTTAGTATTTTATAAACTACAGATTAAAATTCATATTTCATGTAAAAACACACATATTAATTATACCAACAATATGAATTAATTTCAATGGATAGAGTATAGTAAATTCAAAGGAATCAGAAGTCTTTATAGCTAAAGCAGGGAACTTTGAAACTTGTTTCAAGTAAATGAGAACACCTAGTGCAAGTTGGAATCTTCAAAGAACTTTTAGCTCATGAGACAGTTGATCTGCAATTTTTTTTTAAAGTTTTCTGATGGCAAATGGAATAAGAAAACATGAGCAAGTATTTGGCAATTTCAAGGCTAAAAACCCACATTCACTGGAATTTCCTTAGGCCAAAAGAAAAAAGGAAGAATTGAAAGTAAAATTTCTCTCCTCAAGTTTTTCACCTTTTTGAGGTAATTTTGAAAACTGACTGGAGGATTCAAGCTTAAGATCATAGATGAACGGAGGATCTAGTGAATAAGCAGAAAGGTATATCTGAAATGGGCTGATGGCCAGAGTTTCTTCTTGAGTTTGGAAATCACTAGGATTGAATAGAATTTGTCTTTATTGAATATATCAAATATAGTCACTAACATTTTTGCATAAATTGTATACTAATAGCATAACCATAGATAAAATTTTCAGTAAAAAAGCAAAAGAAACTGCTACACATTTAATAGATGATCTTGGGCAAGTCATTTAAACTTTCAGCATTTGAGTTTAATCAGGGGAGGGGGATTAAACTAGGTAATTTCTATAGTCCCCTTTAGCTTCAATGTTGTGAGAGCCTAAAAATAGCATTCTTTTAAGTTATTACTTTAAAAGTAGGTAAAAATTTTGCAATTAGAAACATAATATTTTATTATATTTCTCTTTTTCTCCCATAAAACAACCCTATATATATATATTTTTTAACTATTTGAAACGTACCTTTCAGATTCTTCATATCAGGTGACACTTACTAATTCAGTACCTTACTAGTCTTGGGCCTCCTGAACATGGGAAATGAGAAGCCTTGGGTCCTCAGGATTAGAGTTTTTCCAGAGTCAGTTTCAGCTCAGTGCCATCATCAGTCTAAGTAAATCCCTCAGGTTAATCTTAAACAAGGCTCAGAAATAAGTGCATTGATGCATTTGGCTCACTACAGAGTTACCATTTATTTTGCCCTCTGAAAATACTAGCCAACAATACATTTAAAACACAGTATTTTAATTATGAACTAGAAGTCTTGCATCATTATTTGCTAACAATAGTAGGTCGTTTCCCAAAAGATTTCATTTTTTGGAAACATAATGGGAATGATAATGCTAATGGAGGAGGCCGAATTAGAGATATTTTAACAGGGAAAAGAAAATATTTATTGCTTGTCAATCAGTATTTTTGATATCCCATTGCATGCAAAGCAGTATATAGCATATTCTTTCTTTATTATGCATCATATATATTTCATTATAAACTATGAATATACAGAACATTATAAAACCTCTTTTGTCTTGATTGACTAGCATCCCTTTTATCTTAAACATATAAACAATTTTTTCTTTTGGATTGTCTGTCTCAAACGTTTTAATATTGGTGTCTGTCTTAGTCATCTAGTGCTGCTCTAACAGAGATACCACGAGTGGATGGTTTTAACAAAGAGAAATTTATTCTCTCACAGTCCAGTAGGCTACAAGTCAAATTCAGGGCATCAGCTCCAGGGGAACACTTTCTCCATCGGCTCTGGAGGAAAGTCCATGTTGTCAGTCTTCCTTTGGTCTGGGAACCTCTCTGCGCAGGAACCTCAGGTCCAAAGGATGCACTCTGCTCCCAGCACTGCTTTCTTGGTGGTATGAGTTTCCCATGTGTCTCTGCTCCCTTCTCTCTTTTATATCTCAAAAGAGATTGCATTAAGACACTGATCTCGTCAACCTCATCAGTATAACCTCATCACAGTGATAGAATTTACAACACATGAGGAGATCACATATAATCTCATCATAGTGGTAGAGT
>NW_004443996.1:9581547-9605895 GCF_000243295.1 Trichechus manatus latirostris
ATCACATCAGATAACACAATCATACAATACTAGGAATCATGACCCAGCCAAGTTGCTACACACATTTTTGGGGGGACACGATTCAATCCATGACAGTGTCTTTATTCTGTAATTTTTCATATCCTCCTGTTTCATTTCCCAGTGGTTACTAAATGGACATGCTAAAGCTCCTGTAAATTTTGAGAGTGATGGTAGGCATGCTTAATAGCCTGGGGAAATAAGGGAGCTGTGTTGAGAACTGTCAGGCATTCAACTCTCATGCTCATTAATAAATAATTAAAAAAGAGAAACAAACTAGTGTAATTTTAGAAAAGATGAACCAATAAAAAGTTTTACTTTGGTGACAGTTACACAAAAATGAAAACTTTACTCACAGAATAATTTAGCAGTATTGTTTCTGCGGGAGTTATGTAGAGAGTGAAGTGCTGAGAAAGTATTTAGAAAAAAGGAAATAAGTACATGTCAGTTTGAATTAGTGTGAAGAAGGAGGATAGAATGGTTGGGGAAAGCAGAAAAAAATCAAGCTTGCTTGTGTCATATGAGTGATGTGATCTAAGTTCTATAGTACAACAGGAGAAAAGGATCTTTTAGAGCTAAGAGGATTGGAGAAGGCTTTTGTCATTTGGCTGGCATCTGAACGGTTGGCTAGACTTAGAGAATGGGGCTATAGCAAAGGCAAAGATCCCAGTCCAGGTTGCCTACTTCAAAGCATAAGCCTGATTAATGGTTGAAAAGAAGAGCACGCGGTGGATGTTGTTGTTGTGTGCTGTCGAGCCGATTCTCACTCATAGCGATCCCATGTGACAGAGTAGATCTGCCTCATAGGGTTTTCTTGGCTGTAATATTTATGGAAGCAGATTGTCAGGTCTTTCTTCCTCGGAGCGGTTGGGTTGTTTCAAACTACTGAACTGCCAACATTTTGGTTAGCAGTCGAGCGCTTAACTCTTTGCACCATCAGGGCTCCTCATGGGGCGGGTAGTAGGGATCAAGAAATAGAAGCATGTCTACACTTAGAAAATTTTCTTAAGCATACATGCATGACTATTTTTTCAATTTAATAAGATATAAATCAGTTTTAATAGGTTAAACAGCAAGGAGAAAAAAACTGACCAAAAATAAGAGAAAACTACCAACAAACGTAAGAGGAATCTTAGAGACCACTGACCTGTACATTTTGCCTTGCCTCCAAACTCTAAGCCTTACCTCCCGAGTCTCTTCATGATCATTTTGTTTCAACCAACTGGGACTAGTTACTCTGTTCCCTGAACGAGTACAAACATTTCCTACCTCTGCTGTTGCTATAATATAACAGTCTGCTCAACAGTTCAGAGTAAAGTCAAATACCACTCCTCAACAAAAGCCTTCTCCAATCTTCTCAGCCCTAAAAGATCTTTCCCTCCTGTTCTACTATTGAGCTTAGATTGCACCACTCATATGATGCAAGCAATACTAATTTGTAAATGTTTATGCATCTGTTTGCTCCATCCTGCAAAATTATAAAATCCTTAAGGGCAGAAACTATAATGCAAATTTGCATACAATGAGGTTTTGCTTTTTCATAACAGGCTAGTTTACAAAAGCAAAATCAGACTCACAAAATAAGAAAGAAATACTAAACAAGAATTTATTAATGAATGTGTTCCAGTGCTGGCACATTTTTCTTTCCCTTCATTTTTCACCTTATCCTAACAAGGCAATTCTTACACTGAATGTTATTTTTACGGTTACCTTCTAACACTTGGAAAATAAAATGATTGAAACATACCTAGGTTCACCCAACAATACTTTCACCATAAGGGTGAAAAGAAGTATCAAGAGCATCTAGTAATGATTCCAACAACCATGGGCAAAAGGAGCAATTTTAATGTCTTTCTGATTTATGTACTTGATTCAGAACATAATATAAAGGTAGGGTGAGGGAAGTTGAGCTGCAGTCAAAGTCTTACCCTACTCATCTGTTTAATTGTGCACTGTAGGTGCTGGGGGAAAATGGGCAGAAATAAAAATGATGGATTCTTTAGTTAAACTGTAAGTTAATTTCAAAGGATGGTTTGGTATTCTGTAGCAACCTTTTACCCTTCCTTCGTCTTCCATTCAGTCCATCAGAAAATCGAAATATAAACCAAAATGGAAAAAAAAAAAAAGCAAAAACTCTGCCGATTAGGGAATACGTATTTCAGCAGCTAACCCCCCCTCCTACTTCAATCTCCCTCTAATCGCCTGAGTTTTTGGCACCAATTTAAATTTCACACCAGAGGTCAGTGCCTCACGCTCTTCAACATAGTCAAGACTGAATCCTGAACACTTACGTGTGGCACCTTTCCAAATTCCTTCACTAAATGCCACCTTTGGATTCAAAATCCACTCTATCAATATTTTTCCTCTAGATGACCCACTGCTTGGAGTCATTCCGATCCATAGTGACCCTACAGGACAGAGTAGAACTGCCCCCATATGTTTCCAAGGTTGTAAATCTGTAAGAAAGCTGACTGACACATCTTTCTCCCCCAGACCTGCTGATGGGTTTGAGTCCCTGACTTTTCGGTTAGCAGCCCAACGCTGTAACCACTTCGCAACCAAGGCTCCTCGTTTCCTATGGATTAAAAACCAAAAACCAAACCCGTTGCTGTCCAGTCGATTCCAACTCATAGCGACCCTATAGGACAGACTAGAACTGCCTCATAGGGTTTCCAAGGAGAGCCTGGTGGATTGGAACTGCCGACCTTTTGGTTAGCAGCCGAACTCTTAACCACTAGCCACCAGGGTTTCCGACCTCTGTTATTACAAGCTTCATACAGGATCCTATTGGATTCTTAGTGGACGCGCTCCAAGTGGCTTAGCGGTATTTAACAGTATCTTCGCCTCCCGGAGTCTCCTTCTCTTCCAGCTCAGTTTTGCATCTACTCTCCATCTTCCAAAGATGCGCGCCATTTTTGGAGCCCTCCTCATGCCAGGACCCCATTTTTGCTTTGGCAGGAAGTTTCCACAACCAGAGACACAGCACCACTCTTGTCCACTCTCTAAATGAGTGCTTCTCTCAGTCTATCTCCACTCCAGCCAAAGGTGGAAGAACTAGAGTTCAAACTGAACTCTGTCTCCAAAGTACTTTCCTACTGGGAGAAGAGGGGAAGGTGACGGTTTTGGAGCCCTCGGAGAAAGCAACTGCAGTGGCTTTCGTCTGTTACTATAACATAAAAGAGAGTTAAAAAAAAAAAAAGATGAAGACAAGTCCCGCCTTCTTGCCAGTCTTAGGCTTGAAGCACTTTGCGTCTACTAAGTCCGCGTGCTCCTCCAGCTCGCCAGCGGCCAGAGCAGGCATCCTAAGAGGGCTTCTGGCAAATCCACGGGCCACGCCCCCCCGGCCGGCCACTTCCCTATTGGCCTGATGGTCTGTCACTCCAATCTATCTCCCAGTCATAACCCCTTTCCACGTAGTTTGGTTGCGTCTTGGTGTACTTACTGTTGCCAATAACGAAGGTTTTTTTTTTTTTTTTTTTTTTTGAGGAGAGTACAGGTCGTGCTGCAATTAGTTCATAGAAAACTCAGTTGCTCTCCAAGCAGTCGGAGAGAGACTGCTTTTGGCTTTTTTGTGCTGTTAAAATCTCCTATACAGAGCTGCAACTATGCCCAAAAGAAAGGTAAGCGCAGTGGGAAAACAGAAGGGGGATTAGTTGCTGAAACATATTTTCTAATAGGCAGATTTTTTTTTTGGCATTTTGGCTTATAGTTCGATTTTGTGATGTACTGAATGAAAAGGGAGGGAAGGGCAAAGAGCAGTCAGTGTAAGGTTTAGGAGAGTCTTGCATGCAACTAGTAGTTCACTTTTGGCTTGTTTTGTTTAAAGGAAAGAATCGCTTGAGAGGTGTCTCCATGCTGAATTACAAAAAGCCATAGCGTTATGCTGTCTCTTCCTACCCCACCCCCCTTCCTCCACTTACCCTACTGGAGAACACTTCTCCCAGCCACACTTCCAGGCACCAGTTCCCTCCTCTGCCTCTGGCTTTTCTTGGGGAACTGTCTTGTTTGAGGAACGAAAGCCACGGCTTTCTACTCTATTTGCCTTTGTTCTTCCCGTTTTCTTTTTCTTTTTCTTTTCCCTCGTCCACTTCTTGTCAAGCCCGATGGCTATGCAATGATAATCCTATGCCATTAGGCGGCGCAGACTTCTAACCGTCCTAGAGAAGGGAGAGATTCACCTCTATAATTAGCAAATTTAAGGCTGAGAGATCTGGTGCTCTCCAAGCTCTCTAGCTAAAGGTAGAAAGGGCAAAAGAGAACTGTGTCTGATATGCTGTTGCTGATGTTAGGGGTAGCATGGATTTGTTCACTTGAAACATGCAGAATTGATTTAAGGTATAGGGTTATAGGGCTCCTGCAAATCTCACTTCAAAATTCCTGGCTCCTCTTTTAGACGGGAAATAAATTCACACCTGGTGTTTTTTCTGGGCCCCTTAGAAGTAAAACCGAATGCTGTTTCATTGCTTGGTAAAACTGTAAAACACTGTATGCTAATTAACCATTATGATTGTTTTGATATTTTTCCTATTTATCCGCCCCGCCTTCTCTAGTCCTAGAACATAGGAGTATGACTGAGATTCCCTGGTGTTCTGGGGCTGTGAGTATGAACGGTGCAGTAACTTGATTATTTTCAGACTAAAGGCTGCTCATATATGGAAATAAATCGTTTCTAATCACCTTCACTCTTCATGGGATTCCCGCTGCTGCGCTTTTCTAGGCTTGTGCAATGGGTCTTGCTATTTTACGTAGCTGACAGCAACCTTTTAGCAGGTAGTGGCGGGAAGTTTTAAAATCCGCGGCCGGCTCTTTGGGATAACGCATTGACGTTGGAACAAAGAGAGGTTCCCCCCCCCAAAGGATTATGGGGGTTGTAGTTCTTATGCAAAATTTGGCGGGGGCGGAGGGGGGGGAATAGTCCAGAGTCAGGAGAGGATCACATAGGCACAAGGCAAGGTAGAGAGACAGGGAAATTGCACAGTCCCGCCTTCATTCTCCCCGCCCCCACACTTTTTTGGGGCGTTAACAGTGTCAGACTACAACAGGTGATTTAAAAATTAAGAAGGTTTGTTTTTAGGAGATGAGATTTACACAAAAGGATGAAATTAACTATCGGTTGTCTAAACTTTTTTCTGAGCATGCTTTTGCATCTTGGTGCATATTTGCACATTAGTAAACAGCAGTATGTGGCATGGCTACTAGGAAACAACAGGTGGCTGCTTGAGCAGGAACCAAGGAAAAAGTCATAAGCAGTTATTTTGCAACTGTAATCTATAGGCATTATTTTCTGATCTGTATATTTATATAGACGACCTTTTTTCTGTGTGATTTTTTTTCCTATTTATAGGCTGCGGGTCAAGGTGATACGAGGCAGGAGGTGAGTTGCTTTAGTTTTAGAATTTGTATCGCCCCACCCCCCCTAAAAAATTCACTGGTTTTATAAATTTCAGCCACACAATAGCTTAAAATAGATGCTGGTTGGTATATTTGTAGCAAATAAGTACCAATATGGTATGCCAGCGAGCTCTCTCAGAAATATAATAAGTATTGAAAACTCCAAACTTCTTGTAATTTAGGACCTTATTGAGCTATCAGGATCTGGAGAGAGCTTCTTCCCTTTAAGCAAAAGAATTGCTTTGTCAGTTGGTAAGATGGGGTCATACGTTCATTTCTAAATATGCTCCTTGTTACTAGCCACTGTGACAATTTAGCCTAGCAATAGAAGTTTAATTTGGGGGATTTTCCTTAGCTTATGAAGAGCCGAGAAGCGGGAAAAATCAGAACCTATATTTCTACTGCAATATTTTCTAAGTTCAAAATTGCTTCTTTAATGATAATATTTGTGTAGTTTCACTTAATATTTTCACCGAAATACAGATAATTCTAGTTTTGTATACCTATAATTTTCTTGATGATTTTTTTCATATAGCCAAAGAGGAGATCAGCCAGACTTTCTGCTGTAAGTAGTTTTTTTTTAAGTTGCATAAGCATTGTGAAATGTAATTTTAAAATCCAGAAAATCCTGTACAGTATTATATTTAATATGAGATTTATTTTTGAAAATTTTCCCCTAGTGCTCAGTTTGAACTATTTATTTTAATTCGAAAGTTGAATTTCATTGTTAGTCATCTTTCTTCAATTATGTATTTTTTCTTATTTTCTTTTTCTACAACTTGTGTTTTTCATGCAGATGCCTGTGTCCATTACACCGGAGTTGAAGCCAAAAAGAATAGTAACTCCAAGGGTAAATATTCAACTAGGAAAGCAATTTGAAAGAAAATTGCTTTTTTTCCAAATAATTTTTCAAAACGCATACAGCTGATCATTTTCCTTTGTTTTCTGTTCAGTTAGTAATGTATTTTATTATACCATATAGTACATATAAGCCCTTTGGGTGGGATATTTCATGTTTTGTGATGTGTCCACTCTGTTTTGGCATTTTCATTGGGAGGACATAAAACAAAGTTTCAGTTGGATAAGATCCATTAAATGTACATACCTTTGGCATGATATAGACACAATATCAATATTCCTGTGAAAACAAAAGGTGTAAACTGTATTAACCAGTGTAATGCTTTGTAATAATAGTAATAATTAACATTTGATAGCACTTTACCGTCTGCAAAGTGTTTTCACATACATTATTTTTAAATGGACACAATGAATTTCATGCAGGCTTCTGTGCTCTGATGTTGTGGCTAAAGACATGTAGAAATAGCCCCAATATTAAGTTCATTGTTAATTACCTAATGCATAAGGATGTTTTAACGCTTGAACTCCTAAAATCATAAAAGTTTACAGCTAGGAAGGACATTAGTAATAATCATCTAATCCTATCATTTTATAGTTGAGGAAACTGTAAACTATAGCCATGTTCATAAAATGCATTGAAATCCTTGATTAAAAGATATTGCTAAAACTAGGGCAAGTGAAGTTTTAGTGATAATTGGTCTATTAATTGTGACACCAGAAAAGAAAGTTATTTTTCATTTTTCTTCTAGTTTACTTTTTAAGTTCACTGTTCTATAAAAGTAGGCACTCAGTTTGTCAGTGTTAAAATATTAAGTACAGTTTGTTTTCTTTTAAAAAAGAGGAGAGATTTCTAGAACAAAACAGATATGAAGTCATGGACAAATTACTTTCACCTCTTTGGCCCTCAGTTTGTCTTATGTTAGAAGAGTAATAACATATCTATATTGCATTTTACAATGTCTAAACAAATTTCTTATGTATTTTCTTATTTGTTCCTTTTAACATTCCTGTGAGGTGAGGTAGGAGGTATTACTCTCTTTATATATGTGAAAAAACAGGCTCAAAGAGCTATATGCTTTTGTTCAAGATCATAGTAAGTAACTGGCAGATCCAGAATTCAAACACAAATTTTTTGACCCCTTAATTAAATAAGTGCTCTTTCCAGGCCCACAAAACAAACAATCATACACATAGCTCAACTATGTATATGAGACTAAATGGGCACACCAGCTCAGGGGCAAAGACAAGAAGGCAGGAGAGGACAGGAAAGCAGGATGAATGGAAATGGGGAACCCAAGGTCAAGAAGGGGAGAGCATTGACATCTCACGGGATTGGCAACCAATGCCACAAAACAATATACACTTAGGCAAGGAGCTTTCTTAGTAAGGCAATCATGATTCAAAGCATTCCAAAACTTGTAGATACAAAGATAGAAACACCTATATCCTCAGGTTATCTCTTTCAAATGTATCTAAACTGATGATCTTAGTAACATAGCATTTCTTTTAATTATTACCAGTGAGGCTTTATAGGAAAAAAAAAAAAAAAACCATGTTACTAATTATTAGACTTGAAAGAGATAAACTGGTCCACTGTAGTCAGAGAGTTCATTTATCAAAGTTAACCTGATGCTGGCAATTGTCCCTTAGTGGCCACTGGTCAGCATTCTAGTTTGTGGCCTCTCATCTATATCACTCAACATAAAAAAAAAATATTTGATTTATATCAGAGACACACTGTTAATTTTTAATGTTGCTTTAGATTTACAGTGAAACAAAGTGTTGAATGATAATTTTGTTGATACCAGGGCTATATGTGGTATTTTAAGGCTTTTTTTTTTTTTTTACAAATAATTACAACTGGTAAAATAACTTTGGCCTTTTAATCAACACTGTATTTAAATTGTATATTTCATTTCTATTATTTGTGTTGATGGACAGAAAATGAAGATGAAACATGATATGATGGAAAAAAACGTGAATACAAGTGCCAGAGCAATAGCCGAAACCAAGCAAGAAGTTGTTAAAGAAGAATACAACAGTGAAAATGCTGAAAATGGAGAAGCCAAGATTATTGAGGTATCCTACAATGTTAACAATTTGTCCACTTGAAAATTTAAGAATGGGTGCAACTGAAAGAAACATTATTTCCTTTTCTGTTTTTGAGATGATTTTTTTTTCTTTTTTTAATTGTGAGGAAAACATACATACCAAAACATCCGCCAACACAACAATTTCCACGTTTACAACTCCATGACATTGAATATATTTTTCATGTTGTAACCATTAATAGTCTTTGGTTTCTATATATTTGCTTATTTCATATAAGTAAGACCATACAGTATTTGTCCTTTTGTGACTGATTTATTTCACTCAGCATAACATTTTCAAGGTTCATCCATGTTATGACATGTATCAGGACTTCATTTCTCTTTATGGATGAGTAATATTCCATTGTATGTGTATACCACATTTTGTTTATTCATCCATCTGTTGATGGACATTTTGCTTGTTTCCACCTTGGCTATTGTGAAAAGTGCTGCAGTGAACACTGGTGTACAGGTTTCGGTTTGCATTCCTGCCTTTACTTCTTCTGCGTATATACTTAGGATTGGGATTGCTGAGTTATTTGGTAATTCTATGTTCAATTTTTAGAGGAACTGCCAAACTGTTTCCCACAGTGGCTGCAACAGTTTATATTCCCACCAGCAATGGATGAGGGTTCCAGTTTCTCCACAACCTCACCAACACCTAATGTTTTCCTTTTTTGTTTTGTTTTGCTCATTGCCATTTTAATGGGGTTGAGGAGGTATCGCATTGTGGCCATGAGTCGTATTCATTCTTTTGCATGTGGAAATCCAGTTTTCCCAGCACCATTTTTATTAAAGAGAATCCTCTTTCTCCATTAAATGGATTTAGTACCCTTGTCAAAAATCAGTTGGCCATAGATGTTTGGGTGTATTTCTGGACTCTCAATTCTAGTCAATTGATTTATATGTCTATCATTATACCAGTACCAGACTGTTTTCATTACTGTGGCTTTATAGTATATTTTGAAATCAGAAAGCGTGAGTCCTCCTACTCTGTTCTTTTTCAAGATTGCTTTGACCATTTGGGGCCCCTTGCAATCCCTTATAAATTTGAGGATTTGCTTTTCCATTT
This sequence comes from Trichechus manatus latirostris, assembly GCF_000243295.1. Classification (NCBI taxonomy): domain Eukaryota; kingdom Metazoa; phylum Chordata; class Mammalia; order Sirenia; family Trichechidae; genus Trichechus; species Trichechus manatus. Next base: position 9,590,977 of record NW_004443996.1, read on the forward strand.
CTTCTAAGAAGAAATGTGCAAATTTTGATGGGGATTGTGTTAAATTTACAGATTGCTTTGGGCCGTGTTGACATCTTGTGGTGCGATGGATCGCTTTTGTGTGGCCTTTCTCGGCATGTTCTTGTAACTCCCACCCAACTGATGGGGTGGGACTATGCAAATAAGGTAATTGTGGCCCACCAAGGGGATTGGTCAGTTTTGCCATCCCGCTGGGCTTGAAATGAGCCATCCCAGAGGCAGGAGGGGAGGATCCCACCACCACCAAGGACGGAGAGCCAACAGTGGACCTGGAACCAGGAGACCGAGAGAGAGAGAGAACTGTAACACTGAAGAAGTGAGAAGTGGTGGCAGAGAAACGGCAGCAGGAGATGGTGCAGTGGTCTTCCCAGACCAAGGAGCCAGAAAGCTGAGTGTCTTTGGGCAGGAGGCTTGCTGGAGGAGTAGGGTGCTTCCAGTCACTTGGTAGAGCTAGGTTTGCTGACCCATGGAGCTAGAGCTGAGTGCCTTTGGGCCGAGGGTTACTGGCAGAGTGGGGTACCTTTGGGCACTTATTGGCAGAGCCAAAACAGCTTTGTAACACTTGCCCATGAGCAAGGTAGAGGCCAAGGAGCCAGAGAGAGGTAGGAAGAGGCTGTCCTGATGGAAGAACTGTATCGTGAGTGTTCCTGAACCTGAACTGTAACCTGTTACTTCCCTCATGAACCCCATAATAGTGAGTACTGTCTGCGAGTTCTCTGTGGCCATTGTAGTGAGTTATCGAACCCGGCACAGAAGTAGAGAGTGCCATGGGAGGGACGGTTGGTGTCAGAATTAGTAAAGATGGTGGAGAGAGGAGGCATGTCTGACCTCTGCCTCATAGGAATCAGCCTTGGGCTGTTGATCTTGATTCTCTTGCCCCCTAGTGAAGTTAGAAGAGGTCAGACGCTGCCACCACACCATTTTTACACATCTTAACTATATTAAGCCTTCCAATCTGTGAACACAGAATGGCCTTCCATTTATTTAGATCTTCTTTAATTTCTTTTAGTAATATTTTATAATTTTCTGGGTACAAGTTTTCACCTTCTTGGTTAAATTTATCCCTAGGTACTTTATGCTTTTTGAAATGATTGTAAATGGTAATGTTTTCTTAATTTCCCTTTCAGATTGCTCATTGCTGCTGTATAGAAACCCAACTGACTTTAGTGTGTTAACCTTGTATCCTGTTACACTACTGAATTCATTTATTAGCTCTAATAGGTTTCTTATAGAATCTTAGGGGTTTTCTATGTACAGGATCATATTATCTGCAAAAAAAGAATAGTTTTACTTCCTCCTTCCTGATTTGGGTACCTTTTATTTATTTATTTATAGCCTAATTGCTGTGGCTAAGACTTATAGAACAATGTGAATAGAGGTAGTAAGAGTGGGCATCCTTGTCTTGTTCCTGCTTAACTTTTTAGATTAAAGGTTCAGAAAATAAATGAGTAGTGATTCTGTCTTTTAATGGTACTTAAGAGGTAAAAATAAAGGAAATGAATTTAAAATATGAGAATTTAAAGGTACAAGTAATGGGAGGAGTGGGTTAACACTGCTGTTAATAGAAAAATACCAGTAGTCATGATGTAGTACTAATGTAATGACCCTCTTATTAAATATAAGGTAATCATCCATTCCTTTTGTCAGCCATGGACTATTTGTAAATCCCTTTCCCAGAGTATATGGTTCTTTTTTTTTCCTTCTTCAGGTTACAAAATAAAAATTATATAATTTTTTAATATGCTCTGTTTTGCAGTTTAATGCATACTATATTTCTAGATAAAATAGTAAAACACTAAAAATGGGATGTAGTACCCAAATCTAAAAAACAAACAAACAAAAAGTGTATATATGGAGAATCTTTTGTAAGTGAAATTATGACATCTTGTACAAGACTTTTCAAGTGACTGTATCAAAAAAGCCCAAATCTTCCCATTATAGAAGCAAAATATGTTATTTTTCCAAGGGCTGTATTTTGTTTACATGCATGCTACTCATTAGGAATTGCTGATGTAGAATAAATCTGTCATTTTTTTCTATTCCCTTTGTGTTTCCTTATATTTGTAATGAAAATCATTCATACGAATGAGTTTTCCTGAAATTATTTTTCCAAATATCTATTTGTTGATGTTTGTGTAGAGATAGTTTAGCTAATCCTATTTCTTAGAATGTTTTCCTGATGATGTGATACTTAAGAGGTCTTTTTCACAGGAAAATTTATTTTTTGTAAATGAAGAATTATCCTTTCCATAAAATAGATATAATTCTGTCTAGATATTTAGGGAAAATACTTCTAAATTTACAAATAGAATCTTGGTTTTGTTTTGTTTTTTTTCTCTATAAAACTAGGCACTAGCTCCTGAAAAAGAAATTGAGGAGCTGAAAGATGGAAAAATAGAAGACGTTGAGGAGGAAGGAGAAAAGAAAGAAGCAGTGACAGCAGAAGGAAAAGATGATGAAAAACAAGATCGGAAAGGAGATGAGGAAAATCAAAATAAAGACGAGAAAAGAAGAGATGGAAAAGAGGACAAGAATGGAAAAGAGAAGGAAGATGGAGAAGAGGACAAAGATGCAAAACAGAAAAGAGAAGATGGAAAAGATGAAGAAGACATAAAAGGTAATGGAGATCGAAAAGACAATGAAGATGGAAAAGGGCAAGGAGAAGATGGAAAAGAGACAGGAGAATACGAAAAAAAAGAAGAATACAGAGAAAAGAAAGGAGATGGAAAAGAGGACGGAGATGGAAAAGGGAAAAAAGATGAAGATAGAAAAGAGGATGAAGATGGAAAAAAGAAAGAAGATGGAAAAGAGGAAGAAGGAAAGGAGGAGGAAGATAGTAAAGAAGAATATGGAAAAGGAGAAGGGAAAGATGGAGGAAATGGAAAGGAAGATGAAAATGAGGCTGAAGTTGGAAAGAAAGAAGCCAAAAAGGAAGAAGTTGGAAAAGAAGAGTCTCAGAGTATTGTTTAAAGCTGCCCTATACAGCTTCATAATTTGGTAATATGTACCCCCATGACATAATGTTAATAGAGATGAATATTTTTATCAAATATTTTATAAACACAGCTTTTCTTTAGCATCAGTTTAATTACAGAACATCTTCATACTGATTATTAGCCACAAAATTCCTAATATGAAACCTTTATAAATTTTGTGATTATAATAGTTGAATATATACAAAAAATATGCAGTGATAGCTTTCAACTTTGTTAGTGAATTCACTTTTGTGTAAATTGTGTTAAATCTTTGGATTTTAATTTTACTTCTACATATATGGGGTCCTGGTGGCGCAGTGATTAAGGAGCTCAGCTGCTAACCAAAAGATCAGCAGTTCAAATCCACCAGCCACTCCTTGGAAACTATATGGGGCAGTTCTACTCTGTCCAGTAGGGTCTCTGTGAGTCAGAATCATCTCCACAGCAACGAGGTTTTTTTGTTTTGTTTTGTTTTGTTTTGGTTTTTCTACATATATGATAATTTCACAAAGTGGGGAGGTCCCAAAAGAAAGAACTTCATCCAACATTCCTGCAGTTCTCTAGATTGCTCTTATAAAGAATGTAAACTATTTTCATGTAATACTAAGAGTTAGAATTATCTTTCCCAAATATAACTTTATTATAAGCTTTGGAAAAATTAAGATTGGAATCCCATTTTGAAAATAAATACAAGTGTTTATTTAAGAAGGCCAGTTTTGATTATATGTGTATCCAAAAAAGTGTACCTGGATATATTAATAAAAAGACTCTTCAAAGATGATTGTGGTTTGTTATGTCTCTAATGTTTTTTTCTTTTGTGATGTTAAGGAAAGCATTTAAATTTTTTTTTATTCAGATAAAATTGACACAACATAAAACTCACCATTTTAAAATGTACAATTGAGTGATTTTTAGTATATTCACATTGTTGTGCAACCATCACCACTATTTAATTCCATAACATTTTCATCACCCAAATAAGAAACACAGCACCCATTTGCAGTAACTCCACATTTCCTTTAAAACATCCCCATCCTCCAGTCCCTGGTAACCACTAATCTACCTTCTGTCTCTATGGGTTTTCCTATTCTGGATTTCATGTAAATGAAATCATACTATATGTGGCTTTTTGTGTCTGATTTTTTTTACTTAACAATGTTTTTGAGGTTCATACATGTTGTAGCATGTATTAGTACTTCATTACTTTTTACGACTGAATAATATTGCATTGTATACATTTTGTTTATCCATTCATCAGTTGGTGGGCATTTAGGTTGTTTTCAAATTTTGTCTATTATGAATAATTCTGCTATTTGTGTACACATTTTTGTGGAGATATATATTTTAATTTCCCTTAAATATATATCTAAGAAATTGCTGGGTCATAAGTTAACTCTCTGTTTAATTTTTTGAGGAAATTATAGACTGATTTACAAAATGACTGCAGCATTTTATATTTACCAACAGTGTGGGAGGGTTCCAGTTTCTACACATCTTTTCCAACCCTTGTCTTTTTTATTATAGCCATCCAATTGGGTGTGAAGTGGTATCTCATTGTGGTTTTGATTTGCATTTCCCCAGTGAATTTTTCTATGCTTATTGGCCATTTGTATATCTTCTTTGGAGAAATGTCTATTCAAATCCTTTGCCATCAGGTTGCATTTTTAGCACTGAGTTGTAACACTTTTTTTATATCATTTAGATCCATGTCCCTTATCAGATATGTGATTAGCAAAGTGTTTTTTTTTCTCATTCTGAGGGTTGTCTTTTCACTTCTTGGTCATGTCCTTTGATGCACAGTTTTTTTAAATTTTGATTAAGTCCAATTTACGTATTTTTTTTTCTTTTGTTTGTGATTTTGGTGTCATATCTAAGAATCCATCACCAAATCTGAGGTCAGGAAAATTTACCCCTATGTTTTCCTCTAAGGGGTTTGTGGTTTTAGCTCTTATACTTAGCTTACGGATCCATTTTCAGTTAATTTTTGTATATGGTATGAGGTAGGGGTCTAAATTCATTCTTTTGCATGTGGCTATCCAGTTGCCCAGGACCATTTATTGGAGAAACTATTCTTTCCCCCATTGAATGATCATGGCACCCTTGCCAGAAGTCAGTTGACTATAGATGCATGGGTTTATATCTGGACTGTCAGTTTTACTCCATTTTTCTATATGCCTATCCTTATACCAGTACCAAACTTTTTATAATTAGCACTGTAGTAAGTTTGACATCAGGAAGTGTGAGTCCTCCAAATTTGTTCTTTTTAAAGATAGGTTTTACTATTCTGGGTCTCTTGTAGTTCCATATGAATTTTAGGATCAGCTTGCCCATTTCTGGGAAAAAAAAAAAAGCACTTAGAATTTTGATAGGGATTACATCAAGACTGTAGACCAGTTTGGAGAGTGTTACCATCTTAACAATACTAAGTCTTCAATCCATGTATGTGGGATGTTTCCATTTATTTAGGTGTCCTTTAGTTTCAGCAGTTTATAGTTTTCAGTGGACAAGTCTTACACTTCATGGTTAAGTTTATTCCTAAGTATTTTACTGTTTCTGATGGTATTTTAAATGGAATTGTTTTCTTAATTTCCTCTTAAGATTGCTCATTGCTAGTATATAGAAATAAAACTGATTTCTGTGTATTAATATTGTATCCCACCACTTTACTTAACTTTTTATTACCTCTAGTATGTATTTTGTGGGTTTTTTACAGTTCCCTATATATAAAATTGTGTCATCTGTAAATACACATAGTTTTATTTTCTTCTATCCAATATGGTTGTTTTTTATTTTATTTTATTTATCTATTTATTTATTTCACCGAATTGCTCGGGTTACAACTTCCAGTACAATGTTGAATAGAAGTGGTGAGTGGATATTCTTGTCTTCGTTTTGATCTTAAGGGGAAAGCTTTCAGTCTTTCATCATTAAATATGATGTTAGCTGAGGTTTTTATCATAGATACCTGTTATCAGGTTGAGGAAGTTCCCTTCCATTGATAGTTTCTGAGTGATTTTTTGCTATGAAAGGCTGTTGAATTTTGTTAAATGCTTTTTCTGCATTAATTGAGATACATGTGCTTTTTGTGTTATATTCTATTACTATGGTATAATATATTTATTGTTTCATATGTTGAAACTCCCTTGAATTTCTGGGATAAATCCCAACTGATCATGGTATATAATCCTCTGAGTATGCTGATAGATTCACATAGCTAGTATTCTTTGAGGATTTTTGCATCTACATTCTTAAGAGACAATGGTCTGTAGTTTCATTTCCTTGTGATGTCTTTATCTGGCTTTGATGTCAAGGTAATACTGGCCTACAGAATGGGTTAGGAAGTGTCCTCTTCTCTTCTATTTTTTGGTAAAGTTTAAGTATTGTTGTTACTTTAAATGCTTGGTAGAATTCACCAGTGAATCCATCTAGTTCTGGTCTTTGTTAAAGGTTTTTGGATTAATGATTCAATCACTTCCCTTCTTATAGGTCTATTCAGAATTTCTATTTCTTCACGAGTCAGTTTGGTAGACTGTGTGTTTCTAGGAATTTTTCCTTTTGTCTAGGTTAACTAATATGCTGGCGTATAATTCTTCTTACTATTCTCTTATAATCCTTTTTATTCATTAAGTCAGTGATAATGTCCTCACTTTCATTCCTGATTTTGATAATTTGAGTCTTCTCTCTTTATTTATCTGTCAAGCTGAAGGTTAAGTCTATTTTGTTGACCTTTTCAAAGAACTAACTTTTGTTTTTTTGATGCTCTCTATTGTTTTTCTCTTCTTTATTTCATTTATCTCTGCTCTAATATTTAATCTTTCCTTTTCTTAGCTGGCATTGGGTTTACTTTGTTCTTTTTCTAATTTCTTATGGTTAGAAAGTTAGATTATTGATTTGAGATCATTCTTTTTAATGTAGGTGTTTACAGCTATAAATTTTTCTTTGAGCTCTGCTTTTGCCACACCCCATAAGTTTTGATATACTGTGTTTTTATTTTCATTCATCTCAAGGTATTTTCTAATTTCCCTTTTGATTTCTTGTTTGACCCACTGGTTATTTAGGAGTATGTTGATTTTTTATATTTCCTTGTGTAATTAACTTCTAATTTCATTCCATTATATAATAGAAAATACTTTGTATGATTTCAGTATTTTAAAATGTACTTAGACTTGTTTTGTGGTCTAATATATGCTCTGCCCTGGGTAAGGTCTCATGTGTACTAGAGAATAATTTGTATTCTGCTGTCATTGGATAGAGTGTTCTGTACATATCTGTTAGGTCTCATTGGTTTATAATGTTGTTCAAGTCTTCTAATCCCTTTCTGATTTTCTATCCGTTATTGAAGTGGGGTAGTGAAGTCTTCAATTATTATTGTATACTGTTTATCCTTTCCTTCAATTCTGTCATTTTTTGCTTCATGTATTTTCTGACTCTTGTTAGTTGCCAATATGTTTGCAATTGTTATAACTTTTTGATGGGTTGGCTCTTTTATCATTTAATAATCTCTTTTTTTAATCTATTTTTTAAACAAGTTTTGTCTTAAAGTCTCTTTGTCTATTTTGTCTTAAAGTCTGTTTTGTCTTTAGGTTACTGTTTGCATGGAATATCTTTTCCATCCTTTCATTTTCATTATATTTCATCCTTAAATCTAAAGTGAGTCACTTGTAGATGGCACACAGTGGTATTTTTTTTCCATTTTTCCAATCTCTCTTTTAACCATACAGTTTAATCCATTTATTCTTAATGTAATTACTGATAAGGATGAACTTATTTCTGTCATTTCAGCCTTTACTTCCGGGCTTTTTTTTTTCACTCAATGTTTCTTTCCTGCATTATTGCCTTCTTTTGTGTTAGATATTATCTAGTGTGCCATTTTAATTCACTTGTTTCTTTTACTATATATTTTTAGTTATTTTATTAATGGGTTTCCTGGAGATTACAGTTAACGTTTTGATTTATAGAAATTTAGTTCATAATAATACCAATTTGCTCCTATATAACTCTGTCCCTCTGTTATATTGTTATTGTCAAAAATTACATCTTTATATATTATGTGTCCATCAACATTGATTTATAGTTATAGTCTTATGCATTTGTCTTTTAAATACTGTATGAAAAATGGAGAGTTACAAACTAAAAACACAGTAATACTGACTTTTATATTTACCTATGTAGTTACCTTTACTGTTGTTCTTTATGTCTTTATGTAGATTAAAGTTACTGTCTAGTGTCCTTTCATTTCAATGTGAAGGACTCCCGTTAACATTTCTTGTAGGGCAGCTCTGCTACAAAGGACTTTCAGTTTTTGTTTATCTGGCAATGTTTTAATTTCCCTTCATTATAGAAGGATAGTTTTGCTGGATATGAAATTCTTGGGTGTCAGGGTTTTTTTTCCCAGTACTTTCAATATGTCATCCTACAAACTTCTGACTTCCATGGTTTCTGATGAGAAATCAACTATTAATCTTATTGAGGATTCATTGAACATGATGAGTCACTTCTCTTGCTATTTTCAAAATTCTCTCTTGTCTTTGACTTTTGGCAGTTTGATTATAATGTGTCTCAGTGTGGATCTCTTTTAGTTTATTTTACCTGGAGTTTGTTGAGCTTCTTGGATATGTAAATTAATGTCTTTCATCAAATTTAGGAAGTTTTTGGCCATTTGTTCCTCAAATATTCTTTCTGTCATTTTCTGTCTCTCCTTTTCTGGGACTCTCATTGTTCATATGTTGGTAAACTGGATGGTGTCTAACAGGTCTCTTAGGCTCTGTTCAGTTTTCTTCATTCTTCTCCTCAGACTGGACAATCTTAATTGACCAGTTTTCAAGTTCACTGATTCTTCTCCTGCTCAAATCTTCCATTGAGGCCCTCTAGTAAATTTTTCATTTCAGTTATATTTTTCAGCACCAGAATTTCTATTTTGTCCCTTTTTATAATTTCTCTTTATTAATGATCTGTATTTGGTGAGAATATTCTCATGGTTTCCTTTAGCTCCCTGAGCATAATTTAAACTGTTGATTTAAATTATTTATCTGGTAAGTCCAATGTGTAGGCTTATTCATGGACAGTTTATTGATTGATTTTTCCCTGGGTATTAGCAACACTTTCTTATTTCCTGGCATGCTTTGTAAGTTTCTGTTGAAAAACTAAATTTTTAAAAGATTATAGCAACTCTAGATATCAGATCCTCCCCTTGCCCCAGGTTTGTAGTTGCTGCTCCTTGTAGTTGTTGTTGTTTATTTAGTGGTCTTTCTAAACTTATTTTGTTAAGTTGATATTTTTTGCTGTCTGTGGCAATTTAAGTCTATGTACTGTCAACTTAGTGGTCAGCTAGGGCTTAGATGGAGATTTTCTTAAATGCTTGGAACCAAAGGAAAAAAATTCCCCCAGTCTGCAGATGGAATATGTGTAATGGGATTTGCTTTTAATACTCAGTGAGGCAGATTACAACTCTGTCTTATCCTTCACTTCCTCCTTGTGTAGAGCTTGAAAACCAGCCAGAGCTGACAGTTTAGGGCCTTCTCAAATCTTTGCTGAGTAGTTGCCCAGTCCTGGGCATGTGCATGGCATTCTAGATTTCAAGGAATATGTCAAAATTTTCAAAGCTTTTATTCCACAAATTATCTCACCCCTCAGGCTTTCCTCCCAGTTTTTGGTTTATTGCTTCCCCCAAGTGTTTTCCATTGTCCCAGGCAGCAGTATCACAAATACATTTGTCTTTAAATGTTTTTCACAAATACCCTCCCCCAGGCACGTGCATCAAGACTGAGAGAGTTCAAATTTAGATAAGACAAAAACAGTCCCTTAGCCAGTCCTCCAAGGAGTCACCATACACATAAAAAACAAACAAACAAGCAAAAGAAACACCATTATTTAAGAACAAGTTTTATATTGCTTCCTCTGGTAACTAATACCTGTATTAGGAATGCAGGCTGTTGTCTTCAAGGCCACTACCTTGCTGGGGAGTGGAGGATGGGACCAGGGTAAGTTAAAACACAAAAAACTCATAGTGATATTTTTTTCTCTTGATTAAGCATTGCTGAAAAAACTAAAGAAGACCTAAATAAATGGAAAGACATTTCATGTTCATTGACTGGAAGATGTACTATTGTTAAGACATCAATACTACCCAAAGAAATATACAGATTCGTAACAATTCGTATCAAAATTCCAACAGCCTTTTTTTTCAGAAATGGAAAAGATGGTCTTCAAATTCATACGGATTTGTAAGTGTCCCAAAATAGCCAAAACAATCTTAGAAAAGAAGAACAAGGTAGTACTGACACTTCCTAATTTCAAAACATACTATAAAGACACAGTAATCAAAACAGCATGATACTGGCATAAGGATAGACATATAGAAGAATGAAATAAAATTTAGAGTCTAGAAATAAGTCCATACTCTTATGACCAACTTATTTTCAAGAAGGATGCCAAGTCTACTCAATGGGGAAGTAATCATCTTGTCAACAAATGGTGCTGTGACAATTGGATCACATGCAAAAGAGTGAAGTTGGACCAATGCCTCACATCATGTGATGGTTAAGGTTGTGGGTCAACTTGGCTGGGCCATGATTCTCAGTGGTTTGGCAGTTATGATGTATTTTGGTAGTTGTATGATGTTGTGATCACTTCCATAATGAGATTTGATATAATGTGATCACCTCAATGACGGGATCTGCTATGAGTAGCCAGTCAGTTGAAAGGTAGTTTCCTTGGGCAAGTGGCCTGCATCAAATATAGGTGGACATTTTAGCAAGGTTCATGGGCTTTTGCTCACTCTGGATCCTGCAGCTGGCTACTGTTCGTCTGACCTCCAGTTCTTGGACTTGAGCTAGCAGCTTATCTGTGGTCTTGCCTGCCAATCTTGGAATTTGTCGATCTTCGTAGCCTGTGAGCAAGAGCCCTGATCCCTGGGCTGCTGATCGTGGGTTCCCCAGCCCCTGCAGCTACGTGAGTCATGAGAAGCCTCTATCCTGACCCATGGATTTGGAACATTCCAGCCTCTACAACCACATGAGCCATTTCCTTGATATAAATCTCTCTGTATATTTATACACTTTACTGGTTTTGCTTCTCTAAAGCACCTAGCCAAAGACACATTATATGCAAAAATTAACTCATAATGGATCAACTACACAATTATAGGGGCTAAAACCATAAAACTCTTATAAAAAATAAAAATTTAGGGATAAAGCTTCAAGACTTTTTTTTGACAATGGATTCTTAGATATGATACCAAAAGCATAACCAACCAAAAAAAATAAATAAGTTGGACTTAATCAAATTTCAATTTTTTGCACATCAAAAGATATCAAGAAAGTGAAGAGAAAACCTACAAAATGGGAGAAAATATTTGGTAACCATATATTATGGATTGATTTGTGTCCCCCCAAAAGATATGTTGAAGTCCTAACCCCTATATTTGTGAATGTGAACTTTGTTTCTGGAAATAGGGTTGTTGTTTTTTTTTTGTTTTCTTATCAATTACGTTAACAAGGTCACACCAGAGTAGGGTGGTTCCTAATCCTAACCCCTTTTCTGAGTGGAGTTTTATAAGAGGGGAGAAGAGACACCAAGATAGACACACATGGGGAAGAGCGATTACATGTGACAATGGAAGCAGACACATCATTAAGCAGGAAGGGAATGCCAAAGATTGCTGTCAGCCACCAAAAATTAGGGGAGAGGCATGGAACAGCTTCTATCTCAAAGCCCTTAGAAATAATTGACACAGCTGATACCTGATTTGAAATTCCACAACTGTGAGACAATAAATTTCTGCTCTTTAAAGCCATCCACTTTGTGCCCTAAGAAACTAAGACACCATATATTTGCTAAGTGTTTTCTATCCAGAAGATATAAGTAACTTCTACTACTCAACAACAAAAAAACAATAAACTAAATTAAAACATAGGCAAAGAACATTGTCTTAGATATCTAGCACTGCTGTAACAGAAATACCACAAGTGAATGGCTTTAACAGAAACTTATTCTCTCACAGTTTAAAAAACCCATTTCCATCGAGTCGATTCCAACTCATAGTGACCCTATAGGACAGAGTACAACTGCCTCATAAGGTTTCATAGGAGCAGCTGGTAGATTCTCACAGTTTAGGAGGCTAGAATTCCAAATTTAGGGTGGCAGCTCCAGGGGAAGGCTTTCTCTCTGTTAACTCTGGGGGAAGGTCCTTGTCTTCAATCTTCCCCTGGTCTAGCAGCTTCTCAGTGCAGGGATCCTGGGTCCAAAGGACACCATCTACTCCTGCTGCTTCTTTCTTGGTGGTACGAGGTCCCTCTCCTCTCAGTTCATTTCTCTCTTTTATTCAGCCAAAGATTAGACAAGCCCATAAAACAAAATGAGACTCAATGGGCACACCAGCCCAGGGGCAAGGATGAGAAGGCTGGAGGGGACAGGAAAGCTGGTAATGGGGAACCCATGGTCAAGAAGGAGAGTCTTGCCATGTTGTGGGGTTGGCAACCAATGCCACAAAACAATATACGTATTAATAGTTTAATGAGAAACTAATTTGCTCTGTAAACTTTCATCTAAATTATAATAAAAAAGTGATATTAAGTAAGAAAAAAAAAGATACAACCTAATCCTGTAGATTGAGTCCTGCCTCATTAAAGTAACTTCCTCTAATCCTGCCTCATGAACATCATAGATGTTAGGATTTACAACATATAGGATAATCACATCAGCTCACAAAATAGATGAAAACCACACAATACTGGGAATCATGGACTGGTCAAGTTGACACACATTTTTGGGGAACACAATTCAGTCCATAACAGATATGATAGACATTTCTCTAAAGAAGATACACAGGAGATGGGGCCAAAATGGCAGAGTAGTCGGATGCTTCCGGTGGTCCCTCTTACAAAAAAGACCCGAAAAAACAAGTGAATCAACTATATATGACAATCTAGGAGCCCTGAACATCAAAGGCAAAGTTGAGGAATCAGACTGCGTGGCAGGGGGAGGGAGAGACAGTTTAGAAGCATTGAGGAGTTGCCAGACCTGACCCGGCAAGAGCCGGAGCCCTTCAACCCAGATCAGCTTGGGGTGTGTGATGAGGCAGGCAAGCAGCTGCACTCGGAAGACTTTTTCCATATCGAGAGAGCCAGCAGCACAGAGTCTACTCTGCCATCCAGAACTAGTGAGAAACAGCCTTGATTGGTGAAAGATAAGTACTTGCTTCTGGTCTACTGCCGGATCAGAAACACCCCCCTTAAGGAAATATCTCTCTCCCACTTACCTCCTTGCTCCCTGCTCTGTACTGGGTCCTGGACCAGCTTAAGCAATTGCCAAATCCTCTGGGAAGGAAGTAAGACCTGTTACGCACCCTGACGCATACTCCCGGCCTTGGAGAGGGAATAAATTAACAAACGGGGAAGAATAATCTGCCGGCTCCCCTAAGCCAGGAACTCAGGGTAGGCACAGCTCCTTTGCCTAGGAACAGGCATACGGGATCCACGGACTCTGAGTGCCTTTCCCCTGCATAGACTTCTGTGGGCCCATTTCAACAGCATAGGCCTTCATTACCACAGTACAACAAGGAATACACCTGAAGTTTAACTTCAACTGTTTCAGCTGTGAAGTGTCAGGTTGGTGACATTTGACACTGCTCTGCCCATTAAGCAGGGTCTTTACCTATCCACATCAGGGGCCTGAGGACTGGTGGCTTCACACATAACACCTAGCCACCTGAGACAGGGGCCCAAGAACAAGAGGTGCCCTCAAGTCCTTACAGCCAATAGCACTGGGTGCTCATAGTCCAGCTGCAAAACCCACCCACCTACATGCTCTAGGAAACAGGGACACGCTTTACTCCTCAACACTCAGGGGTGGCCTTCAGCCCCCTGTCTTGCTCAGTGTGTGTTGCCCTGCTGCTGCCAGATGCCTGTGCCTACACCAATCACCCACGCTTGTCTAGGACTGTAGGTGAGAGCCTGCAGCACACTCTTGGTGCTCGACTACCTGGATACCTGAGCTGAATCCATACGGGATGAGTGGGCAGACTCCTGGGCTCACATACTTAGTGGCAGGTCTAGCCACCTGGTGGCAGGATTTTGGGGCTTCAGGGGAGCTGGTGACTGGGCTAGGTCACACGAGCAGGCTATTTGGGCATATCAAAACAAAACAAAAAAGAAGCTAAGACACAGTAAGCAAATATAAAATAAATAAATATAACATATTGATGGCTTGGAGACAACAGTCAATATTAAATCACATAAAGAGGCAGACCATGATAGCTTCAGCAAGCTCCCAAAATAAAGAATCTAGAAATTTTCTGGAGGAAGAAAATCTCTTGGAATTACTGGAGGCAGAATACAAAAGATTAATATACAGAACTCTTCAAGACATCAAGAAGGAAATTAGGCAAAATACAGACCTAGCAATAGAGGAACTTGAGAAGATTAGAGAAGAGCATAATGACAAATTTAACAAGCTTCAAGATGAGTAGAGAGATAGCAATCAGAAATCCAGAAGATTAACAACAAAACTTCAGAATTAGACAACTCAGTAGAAAGTCATAGCAGCACAATTGAGGCAATGGAAGTCAGAATTAGTGAGATTGAAGATAAAGCACTTGAAATCAACTTATTTGAGGAAAAATCGGATAAAAGGATTTAAAAAAATGAAGAAACTCTAAGAATTACCTGGGATTCTAACAAGAGGAATAACCTATCAGTGATTGGAGTACCAGAACGAGGGGGAAAACAGAAAATAAGGGGATAATTGTTGAAGATTTGTTAGCAGAAAACATCCCTGATATTGTGAAAGATGAGAAGATACCTATCCAAGATGCTCATTGAACCCCACATAAGGTAGATCCCAAAAGAAAGTCATCAAGATGTATTATAATCAAACTTACCAAAACCAAAGATAGAGAATTTTAAGAGCGGCTAGGGATAAAGGAAAA
>NW_004443996.1:9606932-9608732 GCF_000243295.1 Trichechus manatus latirostris
AACGACAGCGCTCCAAAATACATAAAACAAACTTTAACAGCATTGAAAAGAGAGATAGACAGCTCCATAATAATAGTAGGATATTTCTACACACCACTTTCAGTGAAGGACAGAACATCCAGAAAGAAGCTCAGTAAAGACACGGAAGATGTAAATGTTACTATCAACCAAATTGATCTCATAGACATATACTAAACACTCCACCCAACAGAAGTCAAGTATAAATTACTTCCCAACACACAGGCAACATTCTCCAGAATAGCCCACATATTAGCCCATAAAACAAGATTTAACAAAATTCAAAGCATTGAACTATTGCAAAGCATCTTCTGACCATAAAGCCATAAAAGTAGAAATCAATAACAGAAAATGCAAGGAAAAAAAAATCAAACACATGTAAACTGAACAACATCTTGCTCAAAAATTACTGAGTTATAGAAGAAATTAGAGATGGAATAAAGAAATTCATATAATCAAATGAGAATGAAAACACTTCCTACCAGAACCTTTGGGACACAGCAAAAGCAGTGCTCAGAGGTGAGGTTATAACAATAAATGCACACCTCCAAAAAGAAGAAAGGGCCAAAATAAAAACATTAACCCTACAACTGGAACAAGTAGAGAGCAGCAAAAGAAGTCCTCAGGCCCCAGAAGAAAGGAAATAATAAGAATTAAATGAAATAGAGAATAGAAAAACAATTGAAAGAGTTAACAAAACCAAAAGATGTTTCTTTGAAAAGATCAATAAAATCGATACACCATTGGTCAAACTGACAAAAGAAAAACAGGAGAGAAAGCAAATAAGCTGTACAAGAAATGAGATGGGTGATATCACAACAGACACAGCTGAAATTAAAAGAAACATAACAGTTGACTATGAAAAACTGTACTCTGACAAATTTGAAAATCTAGAGGCAATGGACAAATTTCTAGAAACTCACTACCTACCTAAATTAACACAGAGGTAGAACAACTAAATAAACCCATAACAAAGAAGAGATTGAAAAGGTTATTAAAAAACTGCCAACAAAAAAGCCCAGGCCCGGATGGCTTCACTGGAGAATTCTACCAAACTTTCAGAGAAGAGATAACACCACTACTACTAAAGGTATTTCAGAGCATAGAAAAGGATGGAATATACCCAAACTCATTCTATGAAGCCAGCATAACCCTGATACTAAAACCAGGTAAAGACACCACAGAAAAAAAAAATTACAGATTAATATTCCTCATGAAGATTGACGCAAAAATCCTCAACAAAATTCTAGTCAATAGAATTCAGTAACATGTCAAAAAAAAAAAAAATTCACCGTGATCAAGTGGGATTTATACCAGGTATTCGGGGATGGATAAATATTAGATAAACAATGAATGTAATCCATCACATTAATAAAAGAAAAGAAACACATGACATTATCAATTGATGCAGGAAAGGGATTTGACAAAGTACAACATCCACTCATGATAAAAAGTCTCAACAAAATAAGAATAGAAGGAAAAATTCTTCAACATAATGGCATTTACACAAAGCCAATAGCCAACATCATACTAAATGGAGAGAGTTTGAAAGAATTCCCCTTGAGAACGGGAAGCAGACAAGAATGTCTTTTATTACCAATCTTATTCAGCATTGTGCTGGAGGTCCTAGCCAGAGCAATTAGGCTAGAAAAAGAAATAAAGGGCATCCAAATTGGTAGGGAGGAAGTCAAAGTATCTCTATTTGCAGATGATATGATCTTATACAGAGAAAACACCAAAAATCCACAAGAAAACTACTGAAACTAACAGAAGATTTCAGCA
>NW_004443996.1:9609395-9611370 GCF_000243295.1 Trichechus manatus latirostris
TGGATATCCATCTGCAAAAAACTGAAACAAGACCCATACCTCACACCATGCACAAAAACTAACTGAAAATGGATCAAAGACCTAAATATCAAATTGAAAACAATACAGATCATGGAAGAAAAAAATAGAGACAACACTAGGAGCCCTAATACATGGCATAACACAATATGAACCATAATTAACAATGCACAAGCACCAGAAGAGAGACTAGATAAATGGGAGCCCCTAAAAATTGAACACTTATGCTCATCAAAAGATTCACCTAAAGAGTAAAAAAACAACATACAGACTGGGAAAAAAAATTTGGCTATGACAAATCCGATCAGTGTCTAATCTCTAAAATCTACAAGATACTGCAAAACCTCAACAACAAAAAGACAAACAACCCAATTAAAAAGTGGTCAAAAGATATGAACAGGCACTTTGCCAAAGAAGACATTCAGGTGGCTAACAGACACATGAAGAAATGTTCAAGATCATTACCCATTAGAGAAATGCAAATCAAAACTACAATGAGATACCATCTCACCCCAACAAGGCTAGCATTAATCCAAAAAAAATCAAGCAATAAATGTTGGAGAGGTTGTGGAGAGACTTGAACACTTATACACTGTTGGTGGGAATGTAAAATGGTACAACCACTTAGGAAATTGATTTGGTGCTTCCTTAGAAAGCTAGAAATAGAAGTACCATACGATTCAGCAATCCTGCTCCTTTAAATATATCCTAGAGAAATAAGAGCTCTCACACGAATGGATATATGCACACCCATGTTCATTTCAGCACTGTTCACGATAGCAAAAAGATGGAAAACAACCTAGGTGCCCATCAATGGATGAAAAGATAAACAAATTATGGTATATTCACATAATGGAATACTACGCAACAATAAAGAACAATGATGAAGCCGTGAAACATAACATGGAGGAATCTGTATATGAGTATCTAGGACCCCTGAACAAGGCAAAGTTGAGGAATCGGACTGAGTGGCGAGGGGAGAGGGAGACGGTTCTGAAGAAGCGAGAAGTGCCAGTTTGGACTCGCTCAGCTGGCGCCCCAGTTCTTCAGCCCTGACTGTCTCTGAAGCAGGCAAACAGCTCAATGTGCACAAGTGCACGCGCTCAGGAGGCATTTTCCACATCGAGAGAGATCTGGCAGCAGAGAGTCTGCTTGGACACTCTGAACCAGTGAAAAATAGCTCCCAAGTGGCTAAAGAGAAGTACATGCGTGCGGCCTTTCACGGGGATTAAAAAAAAAAAAAAGGCCATTTGGGAAAAAACCTCTCTCCCTTTTACCTCCTCCCTCCCCACTCTGCACTGGTCCAGCCTTCAAAAGTCTCTGAGTCCACTGGGCCAGAAGTAGATCCCAAAATGAGCCCTAACCCATTCTCCTGGCCTTGGAGAGGGAACAAATAAGCTACTGGCTCCCCTAAGCCAGGAACTCAGGGTCGGCACAGCTCCTTTGCTAGGCACAGGCATAAGGGGTCCGCAGACTTTGAGTACCTTACACCCCTGTAGAGACTTGTGGGGACCCTTCTCAACAGCCTAAGCCCTCATTACCACAGTATGACAAGATAAACATCTAAAATCTAACTTTAACTCTTTCAGCTGTGGAGTGTCAGATTTGTGATCCTCGACACAGCACTGTCCTTTGAGCAGGCACATTTACTGATCCACCCCAGGGGATTGAGAACTCGTGCCTCCACCTATGCCACCTAGTCACCTGCTACAGGGGTCCAAGAATAAGTGGTGCCCTCGAGTCTTTACAGACAACAGAGTGGGGTGCTCAAAGTCCGACTGCAAAATTCATCCACCGAGAGTTCCGGTAAAATGGCGCTCTAGGCAGAAGCACCACGCCGTCCCTCCACAGCAAAGATCCGAAAAACTAAGCCGAACAGAGAATACAACAATCCTGAAACCCTAAAACATCAAATGAAGAGATAAAGAACTCAGTCAAGCACCAAATGGAGTGAGAA
>NW_004443996.1:9622215-9624035 GCF_000243295.1 Trichechus manatus latirostris
TATCAAGAGAAATAACCTACGAGTGATTGGAGTACCAGAACAGGGGGGAATAACAGAAAATACTGAGAAAATTGTTGAAGATTTGATGACAGGAAACTTCCCTGATATCATGAAAGATGAGAAGATATCTATCCAAGATGCTCATTGAACCCCACATAAGGTAGATCCCAAAAGAAAGTCATCAAGACATATTATAATAAAACTTACCAATTCCAAAGATAAAGAGATAATTTTAAGAGCGGCTAGGGATAAAAGAAAACTCATCGACAAAGGAGAGTCAATTACAATAAGCTCAGACTACTCAGCAGAAACCATTCAGGCAAGAAAGCACAGGAATGACACATATAAAACTTTGAAGGAAAAAAAACTGCCAGCCAAGTATTATATATCCAGCAAAACTGTCTCTCAAATATGATGGCAAAATTAGGGCATTTCCAGATAAACAAAGTTTAGGGAATTTGCAAAATCCAAACCAAAATTACAAGAAATACTAAAGGGAGTCTCCGGTTAGATAATGAGTAACATCAGGTAACAACCCAAGACAAGAACACAGGACAGAGCAACCAGATATTAACCCAAATAGGGAAGTTGAAAATACATCAAAGCTAAAACATTGAACATAGGGAAACAGAGATATCAATATGCAAAAAAGGACAAGATTAAAACAAAAAAGAGGGATTTAAAAAATGCACACATATATTTTTCATATGGAGAGGAAGTCAAGGTGATATAAAGAAATAAAAGACTGGTATAAACTTAGAAAAATAGGGGTAAATATTAACGTAACCACAAAGGAAAATAACAATCCTACAAATCAAAATTAAAAAAGTAGAAAAATATAAAGACTGAGTAAACACAAAATCCACAACAATGAAAAAGATGGAAAAAAATACATAAAGCAAAACGTTTGAGCATAGAAAATTAAGGGGAACAAAGAAAGTGTGAACAACACACAAAAAGAGACATCAGGATGACAGGACTAAACTCATACCTATCAATAATTATGCTGAATGTAAACGGACTTAAGGCACTAATGAACAGACAGAGAGTGGCAGAGTGGATAAAAAAGCATGTTCCATCTATATGCTGCCTACAAGAGATGCACCTTAGACTTAAAAACACAAACAGGCTAAAACTTAAAGGACTGAAAAAATATATCAAGGAAACAACACTCAGAAAAGAGCAGGAGTGATAATATTAATCTCTGACAAAATAGACATTAAAGTAAAATCTGCCACAAAGGATAAGGAAGGAAACTGTATAGTGATTAAAGTGTTAATACACCAGGAGAACATAACTATAATAAATATTTACACACCCAATGACAGGGCTCCAAAATACATAAAATAAACTCTAAGAGCATTGAAAATAGAGATAGCTCCACGATAGTAGTAGGAGACTTCAACCCACCACTTTGGTAAAGGACAGAACATCCAGAAAGAAGCTGAACAAAGACACAGAAAAGCTAAACGCTACAATCGACCAACTTGATCTCGTAGACATAGCTAACACTCCACCCAACAGCAGCTAAGTATACTTTCTTTTCCAACGAACATGGAACATTCTCCAGAATAGACCACATATTAGGCCATAAAGCAAACCTTAACAAAATCCAAAACATCATAATATCACAAAGCATCTTTTCTGACCATGAAGCCATAAAAGTGGAAATCAATAACACAAAAATCAAGGAAAAAAAAATCAAACACATGGAAACTGAAAAACACCTTGCTCAAAAACTACTGGGTTATAGAAGAAATTAAGGGTGGAATAAAGAAATTCATAGAATCAAATGAGAATGAAAACACATCCTACCAGAA
>NW_004443996.1:9624886-9649291 GCF_000243295.1 Trichechus manatus latirostris
GGTTCAACATTAGAAAAACAATCAATGTAATCCATCACATAAATAAAACAAAAGACAAGAACCACATGATCTTATCAATCGATGCAGAAAAGGCATTTGTCAAAGTCCAACCCCCATTCATGATAAAAACTCTAAATAAAATAGGGATAGAAGGGAAATTCCTCAATATAATTAAGGGCATTTATACAAAGCCAACAGCCAACATCATCCTAAATGGAGAAACTTTGAAAGCATTCCCCATGAGAATGGGAACCAGACAAGGATGTCCTCTATCATCACTCTTATTCAACACTGTGCTGGTGGTCCCAGCCAGAGCAATTAGGCTGCAAAAAGAAATAAAGGGAATCCAAATTGGTAGGGAAGAAGTCAAAGTATCTCTATATGCAGATGATATGATCTTATACACAGAAAACCCCTAAGAATCCACAAGAAAACTACTGGAACTAATAGAAGATTTCAGCAAAGTTTCAGGATACAAAATAAACGTACAAAAATCAGTTGGATTCCTTGACACCAACAAAGAGAACCCTGAAGAAGATATACCAAATCAATATCATTTACAATAGCCCCCAAGAAGATAAAATACATAGGAATAAATCTAAGCAGAGATGCAAATGATCTATACAGAGAAAACCATGAGGCAGTAATGCAAGAAACTAAAAGAGACCTGAATAGGTGGAAAAATATACCTTGCTCATGGATAGGTAGACTCAACATAGTGAAAATGTCAATTCTACCCAAAGCAATCTACAGATACAATGCAATCCTGATCCAAATTCCACCAGCATTTTTAATGAGATGGAGAAACAAATCACCAACTTCATTTTAAAAGGGAAGAGGCCCTAAATAAATAAAGCATTACTCAAGAAGAAGAACAAAGTGGGAGGCCTTACACTACCTGATTTTAGAACCTATGATATCTCCACGGCAGTCAGAACAGCCTGGTATTGGTACAACAACAGATACATGGACCAATGAAACAGAGTTGAGAATCCAGACATGAATTCATCCACCTATGAGCAGCTAATATTTGACAAAGGCCCAAAGTCCGTTAACTGGGGAAAAGACAGTCTATTTAACAAACGGTGCTGGCATAACTGGATATCCATCAGCAAAAAACTGAAACAAGAACATACCTCACACCATGCACAAAAACTAACTCGAAATGGATCAAAGACTTAAATATAAATTCGAAAACGATAAAGATCATGGAAGAAAAATAGGGACAATGCTTGTAGTCCTAATACATGGCATAAACACAATATGAACCATAATTAACAATGCACAAGCACCAAAAGAGAGACTAGATAAATGGGAGCTTCTAAAAATCAAACACTTATGCTCATCAAAAGACTTCACTTAAAGAGTAAAACGACAACCTACAGACCGGAAAAAAATTTGTGGCTACTACAAATCCGATCAGCGTTTAATCTCTAAAATCTACAAGATACTGCAAAACCTCAAAAACAAAAAGACAAACAACCCAATTAAAAATTGGGCAAAGGATTTTAACAAGAACTTCACCAAAGAAGATATTCAGGAGGCTAACAGACACATGAAGAAATGCTCAAGATCATTATCTATTAGAGAAATGCAGATCAAAACTACAATGAGATATCATCTCACCCCAACAAGGCTAGCACTAATCCAAAAAACACAAAATAATAAATGCTGGAGAGGTTGTGGATAGACTGGAACACTTATACACTGTTGGTGGGAATGTAAAATAGTACAACCACTTAGGAAATTGATTTGGTGCTTCCTTAAAAAGCTAGAAATAGAAGTACCATAGGATCCAGCTATCCTGCACCTTGGCATATATCCTAGAGAAATAAGAGCCGTCACACGAATAGATATATATGTACTCCCATGTTCATTGCAACACTGTTCACAACAGAAAAAAGATGGAAACAACCCAGGTGCCCATCAGCAGACAAATGAATAAACAAATTACGGTATATCCACAGAATGGAATACTACACAACAATAAAGAACAATGATGAAGCCGTGAAACACTGTATAGCATGGTGGAAGCTGGAACTTATTATGCTGAGTGAATTTAGTCAGTCACAGAAGGACAAATACTGTATAAGACCACTATTATAAGAACTCAAGAAAAGGGTTAAACACAGAATAAAACATTCTTTGATGGTTACTGGGGTGGGGAGGGAGGGTGAGGGTTATTTACTAACTAGATAGTAGATAAAGAATCATCTTAGGCCAAGGGAAGGACAGCACACACTACAGGGAAAGTCAGCACAACTGGACTAAAATAAAGCTAAGAATTTTCCTGAATAAAATCAAATACTTTGAGAGTCAGAGTAGCAGGGGTAGGGGTCTGGGGACCATCCTTTCAGGGGACATCTAGGTCAACTGGCATAACAAAGCTTATTAAGAAAATGTTCTGCATCCTACTTTGGTGAGTGGCTTCTGGGGTCTTAAAAGCTTGCAAGCAGCCATCTGAGATGCATCAATTGGTCCCAACCACATGGAGTAAAGGAGAATGAAGAATACCAAAGACACAAGGAAAGTATTAGCCCAAGAGACAGAAAGGGCCACATATACCAGAGACTTCATTGGCCTGAGACCAGAAGAACTAGATGGTGCCCAGCTACCACCAATGACCGCCCTGACAAGGAACACAACAGAGAGTCCCTGATGGAGCAGCAGAAAGATGGGGTGCAGAACTCAAATTCTAGTAAGAAGACCAGACTTAATGGCCTGACTGAGACTGGAGGTACCCTGGAAAGTATGGCCCCTGGATTCTCTATCAGCCCAGAACTAAAGCAATTTCCGAGGCCAACTCTTCAGGCAGGGATTAGACTGGACTGTGGGACATAAACTGATACTCGTGAGGAATGCTCCTCTTAGCTCAAGTAGCTACAAGAGACTAAACAGGCAGCTTCTGTCCGGAGGTGAGATGGGAAAGTAGAGAGGGTTAGGAGCTGGTTGAATGGACATGCGGAATCAGGGGTAGAAAGGAGGAGTGTGCTGTCACAGTATGGGGAGAGCAATTAGAGTCCAATAACAATGAATGTAGAAATTTTTGTATGGGAAAATTTTTTTTTTAAAATTTAAAAAATCAGAAAAGGTGTGTGTCAGGGTTGTATTCTTTTGCCATAAATATTCAATCTGTATGCTGAGCAAATATGAGAAACTAGACTATATGAAGAAGAATGGGGCATCAGGATTGGAGGAAAACTCATTAACCACGTGGGATAGGCAGATGACACTTCCAAAATTAAAGAGAACTTGAAGCACTTACTGATAAAGATCAAAGACTACGGCCTTCTGTACGGATTACACCTCAACATAAAGACAACAAAAATCCTCACATCCAGACCAATAAGTAACATCATGATAAGTGGAGAAAATATTTAAGTTGTCAAGGATTTCATTTTACTTGAATCAGCAATTAATGCCCATGAAATCAGCACTCAAGAAATCAAATGACGTACTTCATTGGGCAAATCTGCTGCAGAAGACCTCTTTAAAATCTTAAAAAAACGATGATGTCACTTGATGACTAAGTTGCGCCATGGTATTTTCAATCGCCTCATATGCATGCAAAAGCTGGACAATGAATAAGGAAGACAGAAGAATTGACACATTTAAATGATGGTGCTGGCAAAGAATATTGACTATACCATGGACTGCCAGAAGAACAAACAAATCTGTCTTGGAACAAGTACAGCCAAAATGCCCCTTAAAAGCAAGGATTGCAAGATTTCCTCTCACTTTCTTTGGACATGTTATCAGAAGGGACCAATCCCTGGAGAAGGACATCATTATTGGTAAAGTAGAGGGTCAGCAAAAAAGAGAAAGACCTTCAATGAAATGGATTGACACAGTAGCTGCAACAAAGGTCTCAAACATTCCTACTATTGTGAAGATGGTGCAGGACTGGGCAATGTTTTGTTCTGCTATACACAGGGTAACTATTGGTTGCAGCCAACTCAACAGCACCTAAAACCAACATATATCCACAATGAAGTAATTTAAAAATACAATGGAAAGAGACATGTCATTCCTTATAGAAATAGATGCTATAAAATACTTAGGAAGAAAAATAAATAATAAAAGTAGAGGACCTAGAAGAATAAAACTATAAAACTTCACTGAAAGGCATAAAAAAAGCAAGCCAAATTAATATAGGTTTATATGTAAATTCTTTCCAAATTAAGCTACGGATTTATTGTGATTGCAACAATAATCCCAACAGAATTTTCTTAGAAATCAACAAAGTAATTCTAAAGATTATTTGTAAGAATAAATATGTAAAAAAAGATCAATTTTAAAAAAAGAAGGGAGAACTTTCCCTCTCAGATATTAAAATACTTTATAAGGCCATAATAATTAGGACAGGGTGGAATTGATGCCCACACTGAGAAATTAATAAAAGAAAAGAAATGCTCCCAAACGTACTCAAGTAAATGAGAATGTAATAAACAAAATGTTGCATTTTAGATCAGTGAGTAAGAGATTGTTTAACAAATGACACTTAGACTGTTGATTAATTATTTGGGACAGGGTATGGGGAAATAGATCCTTACCTCATCTAATTCTGTCAAAAAAAAGTCTAGGTAGGTTAAATACAAGCATGGCAAGATTAGAAGAATATATGAGTAAGTTTTTTATTACAATATATGGAAAAATTTTTAACTATAAGATAAATAGAAGAAATATAAATGAAAATCTATTAGATACGTTTACATGAAATTGAAAAAACTTCTAAATAAAAATAATGAACAAATTTAAAAGTCAAACACCAAACTGGGAAATGTATTGTTGTGAACCTGGATGATAAAGGGTTACTATTCTCAATATTTAATTAGCTCTCAGAAATTATTTAGAAAATTAGTAATAGCCCAATAACATGGGCAATGGACATGAACAGAAATTTCATAAAAGAAGTGAATGACCAGTAAATATCAGAAGACAAATTTACATGCAATGAAAGTAATATCAAACAATGACATAGAAGAGGATCATTGTTATCCAAGTATTTATTTTCCTAGCTTCTGAAGTTATAAGAACAAGACACCCAAGGTCATCGTAACAAAAAATGCTGTTGTTGTTGTTAGTTTCCTTCTAGTCAGTTCCAACTCATAGCAACCCTATGTACAACAGAATTAAACACTGCCCAGTCCTGCACCATCCTCACAGTCCTTGTTATACTTGAGCCCACTATTGCAGCCACTGCGTCAATCCATCTCATTGAGGGTCTTCCTCTTGTTTGCTGACCTTCTACTTTACCAAGCATGATGTCCCTCTCTGGAGACTGGTTTCTCCTTATAACGTGTTCAAATTATGTGAGATGAAGTCTTTCCATCCTTGCTCCTAAGGAGCATTCTGACTGTACTTCTTCCAAGACAGATTTGTTTGTTCTTCTGGCAATCCGTGGTATATTTAATATTCTTCACCAACACCACAATTCAAAGGCATCAATTCTTCTTCGGTCTTCCTTATTCATTGTCTAGCTTTTGCATGCCTACAAGGCAATTGAAAATACCACGTCTTGGGTCAGGTGCATCTTAGTCCTCAAAGTGACATCTTTGCTTTTTAACACTTTAAAGAGGTCTTTTGCAGCAGATTTGCCCAATGCAATACATCGTTTGATTTCTTGACTGCTGCTTCGTTGGGAGTTGATTGTGGATCCAAGTGAAATGAAATCCTTTACAACTTCAATATTTTCTCCATTTATCATGATGTTCCTTATTGATCCAGTTGTGAGGATTTTTGTTTTCTTTATGTTGAGGTGCAGTCCATACTGAAGGTTATAGTCTTTGATCTTCATCAGTATTTCAAGTCCGCTTCACTTTCAGCAAGCAAGATTATGTCATCTGCATATTGCAAGTTGTTTATGAGTCTTCCTGCAATCCTGATGTCCCATTGTTCTTCATATAGTCCAGCTTCCCTGATTATTTTCTGAGGATACAAATTGAATAAGTATGGTGAAAGGATATAACCCTGATGCACAACTTTTCTGACTTTAAACCATGCAGTATCTCCTTGTTCTGTTCGAATGACTGCTTCTCCCTCTACGTACAGGTTCTTCATGAGCACAATTAAACGTTCTGGAATTCCGATTCTTTGCAATGTTATCCATAATTTGTTATGATCCACACAGTCGAATGCCTCTGCATAGTCAATAAAACTCAGGTAACATCTTTCTGGTACTCTCTGCTTTCAGCCAAGATCCATCTGACATCGGCGATGATATCCCTCGTTCCATGTCCTCTTCTGAATCCAGCTTGAACTTCTGGCAGTTTCCTGTCCCTGTACTGCTGCAACCACTTTTGAATTATCTTCAGCAAAATTTTACTTGTGTGTGATATTAACGGTATTGTTTGATAATTTCCTTATTCCATTTGATCACCTTTCTTTGGAATGGGCATAAATATGTATCTCTTCCAGTCAGTTGACCATGTAGCTGTCTTCCAAATTTCTTGGCACAGACAAGTGAGCACGTCCAGCACTGCATCCTTTTGTTGAAACATCTCAGTTGGTATTTCATCAATTCCTGGAGCTAAGCCTTGTGTTTCACCAATGCCTTCAGTGCAGCTTGACCTCTTCCTTTAGTACCATCAGTTCTTGATCATATGTTACCTCCTGAAATATTTGAACATTGACCAATTCTTTTTGGTACAGTGACTCTTTATATTCCTTCTATCTTCTTTTGATGTTTCCTGGGTCATTCAGTATTTTCCCCGTAGAACCTTCAATGTTGCAACTCGAGGCTTGAATTTGTTCTTCAGTTCTTTCAACTTGAGATATGCCAAACGTGTTCTTCCCTTTTGGTTTTCTAACTCCAGGTCTTTGCACATTTCATTATAATACTTTATCTTCTCGAGCTGCCCTTTGACATCTTCTGTTCAGCTCTTTAACGTCATCATTTCTTCCTTTTGCTTTATCTACTCTACTTTCAAGAGCAAGTTTCAGAGTCTCTTCTGACATCCATTCTTCCTCAATTTATCATTCCAGGCATAGTAGACCGTATGATTGTATGATTCAAAATGGCCAATACCAGTCCATTTGCGCTCACTAACGCCTGGGATATCGATGTTTATGAGTTCCATTTCATTTTTGATGACTTCCAATTTTCCTAGGTTCATACTTCATACATTCCACATTCAGATTATTAATGGATGTTTGCAGCTGTTCCTGCTCATTTTGAGTCATGCCACATCAGCAAAAAATACTCCCTAATAAATGACTAATTACAAAATTAGTCCCTATTCAAATTTTTTCCCTACCTCACAGTAATACCTATTACTAAGTATCTTGACATCTTTATCAATTGATTTCTCATTAATTTGGGAATGTTATCACACATCTGAAAATATAGTGCAAATGCAATGCAAATGGACTGCAAATTAAAATTTCAAAAATTGCAAAAGATGTAGGATTTTATGAAGTTAATGAAAGAAATGAAGTTAATGGCTTGAATCACATACTAAGATACTGACAAATGAAGAACTGGCAGATTTAGATCAGTTAACAACTGAACATGAGAAAATCCGAAATAATGACAGGATAACTATTTCAAAAGGGGAATTTTGACTATGAAAGGATTAAGAAAGCCCCATGGGAAACTTGATGAAGGCCACAATTACTTTTTGCAAAATGACTCTTTTTATAATCATGCTATGGAAGTCAAATATGAAGTGGTATATATCACACCATACATGTTATAATTGTGTAAAAAATTACACTGCGCTTCCCCCACACCATCACTTGATTCATTGTAGGATAACCTGCCTAAATGTAATTGTAGCTTACTTGTATTTAATATAAAATGAAATAAATTTATTTTCAAAATTTATCATTTCATTTTTCAAGATAAAATCCTCAATCCAACCAAATTTTTCACTACTCTGAAATTTTAAGTGATCTTTCTTTCTGGCATCAATAATCCTTTGATAATAAGGAATCCCGTGTCATCTTTCACCTATCAGATTAGGCAAAAGTTAAAAAAAAAGATAATATTCTGTGTTAGTGCGGATGTATGGGTAAGCAAATACTTTCATATACCTCTGATGGGAGAATAAAACGGTACAAATTTTTGGATGGAAGTAACACTGTGAAGACTGGTTCTACACTGTAAAATATGTGGTCCTAATGAATCAGGGGCTTACTCAATGACAGCTAACAACAACAACATAATAATATGTATCAAAAGCTTTATAATTTTATACCCTTGGAATCAGTGATTTCATGTCTAAGAACTTATCTCTTAAAAATAGAGATGTGATCTATGTCAATTGGCATAACAAAGCTTATTAAGAAAATGTTCTGCATCCTATTTTGGTGAGTGGTGTCTGGGGTCTAAAAAACTTGCAAGCAGCCATCTGAGCTGCTTCAATTGGTCCCAACCACCTGGAGTAAAGGAGAATGAAGAACACCAAAGACACAAGGAAAGTATTAGCCCAAGAGACAGAAAGGGCCACATAAACCAGAGACTTCATCACCCTGAGACCAGAAGAACTAGATGGTGCCCAGCTACCACCAATGAACGCCCTGACAGGGAACACAACAGAAAGTCCCTGATGGAGCAGTAGAACGATGGGATGCAGAACTCAAATTCTAGTAAGAAGACCAGACTTAATGGTCTGACTGAGACTGGAGGTACCCCAGAAAGCATGGCCCTTGGACTGTCTATCAGCCCAGAACTAAAACAAATTCCGAGGCCAACTCTTCAAATAGGGATTGGACTGGACTGTGGGACATAAAGTGATACTTGTGAAGAATGTGTCTCTTAGTCAAGTAGATACAAGAGACCAAAGGGGCAGCTTCTGTCCAGAGGTGAGATGGGAAGGCAGACAGAGTTAGGAGCTGGTTGAATGTTCATGGGGAATCGGGAAGTGGGAGGGGAGGAGTGTGCTGTCACAGAATGGGGTCTCATAACAATGTATGTAAAAAAAAATTTTGTATGGGAGACTAACTTGAAATGTAAACTCCATTTAATTACAACAATAAAATTTTAAAAAATGTAAAAAAAATAGAGATGTGAACAAAGATGTTCCACAAGGTAGTTCATCATGCTATTTATAATAGATAAAAGAAATGAAGAACATCAATGTCTAACAATAGGACAATAATAAACATAATAGAGGCTTACCATTTGTCAGACACTAGTCTAAGTTCTTTACATGAATTATCTCATTTAATCTCAAAACAAATCTATGAGGTAGACACTATTTCTATCTCCTTTTTTTTCAGATCAAAAATCAGAGGCACAAAAAATGAAAAATTATAGTAAAATATATATGCATGTATTTTGCTGTAAGTTGTCTTAATTCATTTTTGAAATGAATGAGATATAATAATAGGTTATAGACACATGAGACATAAATGATAAACACACAAGAAATGAGCTGCAGGACCTTAAGTAAATTACTCTCCTTGGGCCTGAGTTTTCCCATATTTAAAATGAGGAGGTTGGACTAGATTAAGTGTTCCTGAACTGGGATCTGAAGACTTCTGTGTGCCCCATGGATGTATCCCTGGATGTTTGAGTACCTAAAAATTCTAAAACATTTTTTGCTTTAGGCACTTATTGGTTTTCATTTCAAAGATATTTTAATGATTTTCTGGATCACCTGAATTTATGCTATGAGATCTCAGTGGCCAAGTTATTATTCATGTTTAAGATCACATTAGAGTCCCGTGATAGTGTTTAGAATTTCTTAAGCATGTATGGCTTCATTAGGTTGGTATGTCCCAATGTCAAAATGTTAAGCGTCCTGCAACCACAGAATTCATGTTGCTTTTACCTTCATTGTACTTATTAGAACCTGAAATTTTTATTTACATGGTTGTTTGTATATTGTCTCCCATCACTAGAATGTAAGCTTTAGGAGAATAGGGGTCTTGTCTGTCTTATTCCTTGCTGCATCTCCAGAGCTCAGAATAATGCCTGGCACTAGTGAGTGATCAGTATATTGTAAGTTGAATGAATAAATGAGAAACAGGTCCTGATTTTCTACTGGACTCCAGGGAAAACTGAATGCTGAACATTGCTCATCAGCTGGCCATATGACCTGAGTTGCCCATCATGAATTATGCACAATGAAACCCATGTATCCATCAAGTGGAGGAGTTAATTGGATACTCATCCTAAGGAGATCATGAAGGCCCAGATAAGTTGCACAGGAAATTTGCTTACACCCTTTAGAATACCTGCTTCTGCCGCATTGTTGTTTCTCTCTTGGTTTGCATCTATGGCTTCATGGAGTGTTGACCTAAGATAAGGTTAGCTTCAGATACATGGCTGTTTATGATAATAACTGCACCATCTCAAAGTGGAAAGATGTGGCATCACAGTTTCAGTCAGGAGTAACAAGAAGTCCATTAGATAAGAAAGAGTCCCAAAATGGGCAGAACTTTAAGCAGTATATCTTCCTGTATACTTTGTCTACAAGGAGAAATAGCCTAAGGCCAGGATATACATTCATTCCTAGGCAGTGACTAATGGTCAGAAACCCAGGGATTTGGAAAGAACACTATTGGTGATAAGAATAGTTGGGGAAGGAATAGAGGATGAACTTCCTCAAAAGAGCCCAAAACAGAAACCAAATCCATTGCCATCGAGTTGATTCTGACTCATAGTGACCCTATAGGGCAAAGTAGAACTGCTCCGTAGGGTTTCCAAGGAGTGGCTGGTGGATTTGAACCCCGACCTTTTGGTTAGCAGCTAAGAACTTAACCACTGTGCCATCATAGAATATTCAAGTGCCATATAAATGCTCATCTGAACTTTACCTCTGCAGCAAAAGATTTTTAACAATCAGATGGACAAAATGGTTCATTCTGTAGATGTCAATGTATCATCTTTCTTGGCCGTCTCAGTGCTAGCTGAAATGAGAGACCATTTCTTAAGGCAACATAGACATAGTGAGGAAGATATCAGAGGATTTGGAAAGTTTGCAATTCCCCAAGTCCTCTATTCTCTTTATCAGGATACCAGTATTTCCCAAGAAATACCCTAACTTCTATATAAGAATCCAGTCAGGGCTGAAAATTCAATTGGCATTTTAATTTAACAACTGACACAATCCATCTTGGAGTTTGTCAGCTATATTAGCCCTACAGTTTCAGCCAGTCACAAAAACACTCCGAATTTCATTCTGTTCCTTGAATTGAAAACTGAAGGATTTAAATTTTTAGTTCTCTTACTTTTAATTATCCATGCCATCAGAAGTAACCATGATATTTTGGGGTCTAGGGTTTCTCGTTTCCTTACATTAGTCCATGAAAAGTCCCCAGATGTGTGCTCTCAGTGGGCCCTTGGTCTTAGATTACCTCATGCAATAAATTATTTAGCTGTTTTATCACTGCATACTGTGGGCTGAAATATGAATGTGTGTCTCACAACTTTATGCCACTTCTTAGCTAGATAACTCATCCTAAATACCCATGTTTCTCTGGGATTCTGTTGCCTACAAACCACTCTTTAGGATCAATTTCTATACTGGTTTTGTTTTTTGGTTGCAAATAACAGAAATCAACTCTGGATAACTTGAGCAAAAAAATAATTTACTGGAAGGACAATGGGTCACTCACACAATCAAAAGAAAAGCTGAACAACCAAACTTCACAAAGTGCAGGTACGAAGGAAGTTACAAAGATCTAAATAGCCGAAATTCTATGACATTATGTGTCTTGGTCTGGGTTCTTTAGAGGAGCAAAACCAGTGAAGTGTATATAGATATATATAAAGAGAAATTTACTTCAAGAAAATGGCTCATGCAATCGTGAGGAAATGGCTTCACACGATTGAGGAGGCTGACAAGTCCCAAATCCGTGGGTCAAATGACAGGCTGATGACCTCTGCAGGCTCACGGGGTTACAGGAGTTGGCAAATCCAATATCTGCAGGTTGGGCAGCAGGCTGGACTTCTGGAGGCCTCTGCTGGCTTACATCCCAAAAACTGGAGGTTAGATGCAGGGTTGCGTGCATTTGTTAGCGCATGAGATAAAAGAGAGAGAGAGCTTTACCAGAAGATTCGTTTTTATCAAGGAAACTCCTCTTCCAACTGATTGGCTGCTCACATCAGATCACAAAATGGGACGTGATTACATAGTGTCTGCCAAATCACTGAGAGTCATAGCCTAGCCAAGTTGACACATAACATTAACCATCACACTTTTGCATGAAACAATGTACACAATGTGGACACAACTATAACTGATTTAATCCTTTTGTCCCCCTACTTAGGAATCATATTTTCAGAACTGTAAGCCTGATTGGCCTAGCTTGTGTCATGTGCTCACCCCATGACCAGAAGCTACGAGACACTGTGATTGACAGTTCCATTAAGAACACATAGAAAGAGAGAGGGGCATTCCTCAAATTAAAAGCAGGATGCTGTTACCAGAAAAAAAAGGGAAGGTGGGAGGAAAACACTAGATATACACTACAATACCAATTACTCAAATGGTAGTTCATAATGCACAAAAGCAGAAGAATGAAGATGACAAGTATAAAAACAAAGACCTCATATACATATTGCTATTACTATCATACTTGATGGCACTTAATAACAACAGAAATTTAGTTTTATCCAAACAACGTCATCCATCATATTAAATTATTTTTTAATTTGAATTTCATTAGTTTTTTTATATTGTTTTGCTTAATTTTTCAATTTTATTTGGGTGTCTAAAAAGTATGTTGTTGTTAGGTGCCGTCGAGTTCGTTCCAACTCCTAGAGACTCTATGTACAACAGAAAGAAACACTGCCCAGTCCTGCGTCATCCTCACAATCATTGCTACTTTTGAGACCATTGTTGAAGCCACTGTGTCAATCCATCTCCTTGAGGGCCTTCTTTTTTTTTCCTGACCCTCTAATGTACCAAGTGTGATGTCCCTATCCAGGAACTGGTCCCTCCTGATAACATGTCCAAAGTACCTGAGATGAAGTCTTGCCATTCTTGCTTCTAATGAGCATTCTGGCTGTGCTTGTTCCAAGACAGATTTGTTTGCTCTTCTAGTAGTCCATGGTATATACAATATTCTTTGCCAGCACCACAATTCAAATGTATCAATTCTTCGCTCTTCCTTATTCATTGTCCAGATTTCTCATGCATGTGAGGTGACTGAAAATACCATGGCTTGGGTCAGACGCACCCTAGTTCTCAAAGTGATGTCTTTGCTTTTTAACACTTTAAAGAGGTCTTTTGCAGCAGATTTGCCCAGTGAAATGTGTCGTTTGATTTTTTTGACTGCTGATTCCATGGGCATTGATTTTTGATCCAAATGAAATGAAATCCTTGACAACTTCAATATTTTCTCAGTTTATCATGATGTTGCTTATTGGTCCAGTTGTGAGGATTTTTGTTTTCTTTATGTTGGAGTGTAATCCATACTGAAGGCTGTAGTCTTTGATCTTCATCAGTATTTCAAGCCCTCTTCGCTTTCAGTGAGCAAGGTTGTGTTTTCTGCATTTTGAAGGTTATTAATGAGTCTTCCTCTAACCCCGATGCCCTGTTCTTCTTCATATACTCCAGCTTCTCAGATTATTTGCTCAGCATACAGATTGAATAAATACGGTGAAAGGATACAACCCTGATGAACACGTTTCCTAGTTTTAAATCACACTGTATCCCCTTGTTCCATTCAAATAACTGTCTCTTGATCTATGTACAAGTTCCACATGAGCACTGTTACGTGTTCTGGAATTCCCATTCTTCGCAATGTTATCCATAATTTGTTATGAGCCACACACTCGAATGCCTATGCATAGTCAATAAAACACAGGTAAACGTCTTTCTGGTACTCTCTTCTTTCAGCCAAGATCCATCTGACATCAGCAACGATATCCCTCATTCCACATAGTCTTCTGAATCTAGCTTGAACTTCTGGCAGTTTCCTGTCCACTTTTGAATTATCTTCAGCAAAATTTTACCTGCCTGTAATATTAATGATATTGTTTGATAATTTCCACATTCTGTTGGATCACCTTTCTTTGAAATAGGCATAAATATGAATCTCTTCCAGTTGGTTGGCCATGTAGCTGTCTTCCAAATTTCTTGGCATAGACGAGTAAGCACCTCCAGCACTGCGTCTGTTTGTTGAAACATCTCAATTGGTATTTTGTCAATTCCTGGAGACTTATTTTTTGCCAATGCCTTTAGTGCAGCTTGGACCACTTCATTCAGTACCATTCGTTCCTGATCATATGCTACCTCCTGAAATGGTTGAATGTCGACCAATTCTTTTTCGTACACTACTCTGTGTGTTCCTTCCATTTTCTTTTGATGCTTCATGTTGTTCAATATTTAGCCCATAGAATCCTTCAATATTGCCACTTGAGGCTTGAATTTTTTCTTCAGTTCTTTCAGCATGAGAAATGCCAAGAGTTTTCTTCCCTTTAAGTTTTCTAACTCCAGCTCTTTGCACATTTCATTATAATACTTTGTCTCTTGAGCTGCCCTTTGAAATCTTATTTTCAGCTCTTTTACTTCATCATTTCTTCCATTCACTTTAGCTATTCTACTTTCAAGAGCAAGTTACAGAGTCTCTTCTGGCATCCGTTTTGGTCTTTTCTTTCTTGTCTTTTTAATGACCTTTTGCTTTCTTTATGTATGATGTCCTCCCACAACTCTTCTGTTCTCCTTTCATTAATGTTCAATGTGTCAAATCTATTGTTGAGATTGTCTCTAAATTCAGGTGGAATATACTCAAAGTCGTATTTTTGCTCCTGTGGACTTGTTTTAATTTTCTTCAGTTTCAACTTGAACTTGCATATGAGCAATTGATGGTCTTTTCCGCAGTCATCCCCTGGCCTTGTTCTAACTGTTATTGAGCGTCTGTATCGGCTCTTTCCACAAATGTAGTCGCTTTTATTCCTGTGTATTCCATCTGGCCAGGTTCACGTGTATAGTCACCATTTATGTTGTTGAAAAATGGTATTTGCAATGAATAAATCATTGTTCTTGCAAAATTCTACCATATGATCTCCAGTGTTGTTTCTATCACCAAGGCCATGTTTTCCAACTATGGATCCTTCTTTGTTTCCAACTTTCACATTCCAATCACCAATAATTATCAATGCATCTTGATTGATTGCATGTTTGATCCATTTCAGACTTCAGGATTTGGTAAAAATCTTCATTTTCCTTATCTTTGTCTTTAGTGGTTGATGTGTAAATTTCAATAATAGTCATATTAATTGGTGTTCCTTGTAGGCGTATGTATATTATCCTGTCAATGACAGTATTGTACTTCAGGATACATCTTGAAATGTTCTTTTGACAATGAATGTGACACCATTCTTTTTCAATTTGTCATTCCCGGCATAGTAGACCATATGATTGTCTGATTCAAAATGGCCAATACCAGTCCATTTCAGCTCACTAATGCCTGGGATACTGATCTTTATGCATTCCATTTCATTTTTGACGACTTCCAATTTTCCTAGATTCATATTTCATACATTCCACGTTCCAATTAATGGATGTTTGCAGCTGTTTCTTCTCATTTAGAGTCATGCCACATCAGCAAATGAAGGTCCTGAACAGTTTACTCCATCCATGTCATTAAGGTTGACTCTACTTTGAGGAGGCGGCTCTTTCCCAGTCATATTTTGAGTGCCTTCCAACCTGAGGGGCTCATCTTCCAGCACTAAGAGGTATAAACATAAGAAATTTAGTTTTATATTTGGTTATATTTATGTAAAAGATGACAAGTATCATTTATGTTAATAGTGAAGGTCTGTGAAAACTTTTTTATTCCTTTTTAAAGTGGCTCATTTAAAAAATACAGGGTTAGACTATCTCCAATTTAATTAAACTTTTTTTTTCATGTTTAATAATCTTTAATTCAAACGTAAAAGTTCAATGCAAGCCATTTGTAGGGCTTGGGATTTGTTCTTTTAAAAACAAGAATGGGGGGAATGCAAGAGAATGATCTTTCCACTTTTTATTCAAAAACTTTCAAGGAAAGGATAGATATAGGGTCATAAAAGATCCATTTAGCCAAACCCTCTCTTCTTCCCCTACCAATGGTTTTGACACCCATTCCATAATCTTAATACACATTCCTGAATGAAGATTTACAGTTCAGACCATTTAACCATTTAAAAATAGTTAGCACTAGCTTGCTTCTTATAATGCCAAACAAATCAAATTATGAAACTGCCTCAAAATGCACTCTTTTTTAAAACAAGGTGATAGCTATTTGCAGAAAGCAATACTCAGCCTCCAAATAAATTTCCCAGAAATGGCATACACCATTCAAAGGCCTAGACACTCTCATGCTTTCAAAGTGGAATACCTAGCCTAACGTGCACAGAAGCATGAATGGCAAAGGTGAAGATCAGTATTGTAACTATTTTTTCTATTTATTTGAAGCACAGTAAAAAAACATGTGGTACACTTTGAAAATTCACTGGCACAAGGTAAACTGCCATAACTTGAGGGACATTATAGTTTTTTAAAAAAAAGGAAAAAAAAATTTATTCTGTTTCAAACACTTCATTACATAATTTTACCTGCCTAAACAGATTATTTACAACATTAGGTTAATAAATTGCTAACATCTATTAAAAATGTAGCTTTCTTACTAAAATGCAAGAATTTAAAAGATTGGTATCCAAACAAGAAAAGACAAAAGAAACTGGAATGAAAGCCTAGATATCACATCTAAAATCGGGGATTTTTGTTTGGGCATTCATACTCTTCTTTCCCTCTACCATATCCTGCTGGAATTCCAGGCCCCATTCCTCTAGGACCCTGTCCACCCACAGGCCCGGCACCTCCCTGCTCAAAGCGCTCAGTACGCATGTAACTTCCCGTCATGGAACGATTCATGGTTGCTGGTGGAACTCCAGGATTGGCTTCATAACCTATGCCACCACCACCACCTAGAGATGGACATTTCTGGCCTCCTGAACCATAGGGATCTCCCACGTTCATTGCTGCTCCATCGCCCATTCTCATGTCTCCTCTTGGATCCATGTAGCCCATCCGGCTGTAACTTTCCTCTCTTTGGCGTCTCATATGTTCTTCCATCCCACTTTGATGAATCATCATCTCTTCCTCCCTTCTACGTCGTTCTTCCTCTTGCCTCAACTGTATTTCTTTGCGTTTCTGCATTTCTTGATTATGAAGTTCCTCCATGCGTCTTAATCCTTCCTGACGTCTCATTAGATCTTGGCGCAACAGATTTGCCTGATGTTCATGATAGGCATCTTCCATTTCACTTTCCAATTTGTCCTTTGCATCTTTCATGGTTTTTTCAATTTGTTCCCTCTGTTGTTTTTCCATTTCATCCAAGGACTTCCAGCGCTGGGAATATTCATATTCAAATGTGCCATGCTGGGCAAAAGGAGGAGGCGTTTCTCTCTCCTTTTGATACATTGGGTTCTTCTGTGCAAGTTTTTCAGGAAAATCATCTTCATCAAATTGTTCAAGTGGCTCCACAATGACTGGACAAGGAGTTGATGTCAGTAAGAAAACACGTTCACTGCATCTTTCAAATGCTCCTTTTGCTGCTGGTTTAGAAGAAAATTCAACAATGCCTTTCCCCTTAGATCTTCCACCATCATCCACAATTACAACAGAAAAATATGGAAGGCTTCAGGAATTTGCGTGTCATCCTTGTGCAGGGGCCATGTCAACCTTCTCTGTATTGTTCCAGTGTTAGTATATGTGCTGCTGAAGCAAGCACTAAACTTTCTATTTTGAGATATTGTAGATTCACATACAGTTGTAAAAAAAAATACACCATGTGTACACTTTACCCAGTGGTAAGCTGAATAATGTCACTGAAAAAATGCCCAAGTCCTAATCCCTGGAACCTATGAATGTTTCATTATATAGCAAAAAGAACTCTGAAGACGTGATTAAATTGAGTATCCTGAAATAGAGAAAATATCCTGGATTATCCAGATGGATGCTTAGTACAAATCATAAACTTCATTATAAGAGAAAAGCAAAAGGAGATTTGACTACAGAAGAGGCGAAGGCGTTGTGATGATGGAAACAGAGACTGAAGTGATGTGCTTTGAAGATGGAGGAAGGGGCCACAGGGAATATAGACAGCCACTAGAAGCTGAAAAAGGCAAGGAAATGGATTCTCCCTTAAGAGCCTCCAGAAGGAAGCAACCTTGTTGACATCTTCATTTTAGCCATGAAAGACTCATTTCAGACTTCTGGCCTCCAGAACTACAAGATAATAAATTTCTATTGTTTTAAGCCACAAAGTTTGTGGTAATTTGTTACAGCAGCACCAATGGGAAACTAGTACACCCGGTCCCAATGGTAACATCTTGCAAAAGTACAGTACAATATCACAACTAGGACATTGACACTGGTAAAGTCAAGATACAGAACATTTCTATCGCTACATGGATTCCCTCATGTTGCCCTTTTATAGCTACTACACCCAAATCCCTCCCACCTGTACCTCCCCATAACCCCTGGCAACAACTAATACGTTCTCAATTTCTAAAATGTTACCATTTCAAGAACATTATGTAAATTGACTCATACAGTATGTAACCTTTTGGAATCAGCTTTTTTCACTCAGCATAATTCTCTGGAGATTTATCCAGGTTGTTGTGTATTTCAATATTTCATTCCTTTTTATTACAGAGTAGTATTCCATGAAGGAGCCCTAGTGATGCAATGATTAAGAGCTAGGCTGCTAATCCAAAGGTTCATGGTTTGAAACCACCAGTGGCTTGGTGAGAAAAGACCTCGTTATCTGCTCCTGTAAAGGTAACAGTCTAGGAAACTTTGTGGGGCAATTCTACTCTGTTATATAGTATCACTGTGAGTCGAATCAACTTGACAGCACACAACAGTATTCCATGGTATGGATTCACCCACTGAAGGATACCTAGGTTGTTTCCAGCTTTTGTCTATTATGAATAAACCTGTTATAAACATTCATGTACAGATTTTTGTGCGAACATAGGTTTTCACATTTCTGAGATGAATGTCCAAGAGTGCAATTACTAGATTGTATGGTAATTGCATATTTGGGATTTTTAAGAAAACGCCAAACTATTTTTCAGAGTGGCTGTACCAGTCTTCATTCCCACCAGCAAAGTTTGAGTGATCCAGTTTCTCTACATCCTTGGATGTTGTCACAGCACTTGGTGTTGTCACTTTTTTTTTTAATTTATTTTAGCCGTCCTGGTAGTGTACAGTGATATCTCATTTTGGTTTTAATTTACATTGTCCTTATGGCTAATAATGTTGAACATCTTTTCATATGCTTATTTTTCATTTGCATATCCCCTTTGGTAAAATGTCCCTTCATTTCTTTTGCCCATTTCTAATTGGAGTCCTTCCTCCAGTGAATTGCTTATGCACCTTGGTAAAAAATCAACTGGATGTGTCTTTGTGGGTCTATTTCTGGGTTTTTTATTCTGCTCCATTGATATATGTATCTACCCCTCCACCAATACCACACTGTCTTAATTACTGTAGCTATAAGTCTTAACATCAGATAGTGTGATTATTCCCACTTCATTCTTTATTGTAAAATTGTTTCAGCTATTCTAGTTACTTTGCCTTTCCATATTAATTTTAGAATAAGCTTCTCAATATCTATCAAAAATCTTGCTGGGATTTTGATAGACATTACATCAAACCAACAAATCAATTTGGGGAGAATTGACAGCTTTACTTATGTTGGGTCTTCTAATCCAGGAATATGATATGCCTCTCCATTTATTTTATTTGATTTCTTTCATCAGCTTTTTTTTAGTTTTCAGCATACAGATCCTGTAGTGTTTTATTAGATTAATAATCTTTTTTTTTTCATTTTTCTGGAATGAATGTAAACAGTATTGTGTTTTGAATCTCAGTTTCCACATGTTTGTTACTTTTGTAGACCATCTTTAAGCACTCAATTGATATTCCTTCAATGCAAAATACTTCAATGCCTAGAATTTATTCATGCTAGGGTGGGTATATGAAGCTGTAATAGCATTATTTTTCTTTCTTTCATCATTCGTTTAAATACTTCATACATTTTTATGCAGGAGACAAATGGAAAAGAAATGAAGATGAAAGTTGCTCTACTGACAGTATACAAGTATTCTGAAAGTCCACAGACTTTCCATGTGATACATGCTAACAGATTTAAACATTCTCAAATAGTCTTACCTTTTCACATATGATCATACATACAACACATTTGCTTAAATGTGCATAAAGAAAATCAATGCTTTATTCTTGTTCAACATTCAATTTTTAAATATTTTTAATCATTTGTTTTACAAGGCACAATTATGGGTGGGTTGGTTTTATTGTTTTCACACATGAGTAAGTTTGAAAATGATAACTTTTAGAGACAATTATTTTTGAAGTATCTGAACAAAAGGAAAATAAAAAGTTGATTATGTTTGAAACAAAAACTTTTGCTAAATTCTGTGTAATTATACATTTATTCTCTATGTTAATTTTAAACTCACTGGATATGGCATCGTATTTTAAAATAGCTTTGAGAATAAATGTAAGTATGAGAATTCTGGAATATATTCACGTGATTTCATTTTTATATTTACAGATAGACTTTTAGATTTATATGGAGATTTGGAGGGCATTTAGTTTAATACAGTTATTTTACATAAGAGAAAAATGAGGTCCAGAGAGATTGAGAAGATTGCCCAAGATTCCACAACCCTTAAGTGGCAGCATTGAGGACTTGAACCCAGACTTCTTGACTCTCAAGTCCACTGTTCTTTCAATTAACCACAATTATGACGAATAAATGACTGAACAATTGTTGAATCAAATCTTGGGCTACTCCATTTAAACAATCATTTTTTACACAATTAGTTGTATCATGCTCATAATCCATTTAGTTCAATAACTCTCCAAGGTCACTAGAGTGAAATCCTCCAGTCTAGTATTTTTATAGAATAAACATACTAGTTTTTTATTTATCATATGCCAGGTATTTGAACTAAATTAAAATTTCAGACAGATTAATTCTCTACCTTCATAGTGAAGTGGAGAACTTGAGAACTCTTTATCTGAAATAGCCACATAATTGAGGCAATCATTGCTCCCAGTGCTAAATTGTCAATTGCTTTAATTCCCCACTTCTTATCATTTATGTAAATCTGAACTAGGATGACTATTATCTGTTCCAATAATAAGATAATGGATCTTCTCCGATCAGCAAATGAGATAATATGCAATCTACTTGATTACTAAGTTTGAAATTTGTTATGTAGATTTATCTATTTGTAAAGACATTTCAGAGCTTCTCACTTAGTATTTTTTAATTACTTATCATGCTGGTTAGCCACTGTGACATAATGCTTTATGAGACGAAGACATTATTTTCAGCACTGAAAAAATATGTATTAACAAAACAGATTTAAATAGAAGCTTGAAAAAATGCAGGATTGATCCTTGATTTTGAAGTAACATTACCTGTGACTTGTGCATTTTTATTGATTTTGGTAATTCCCTATGGAAGGGAATTAAATTTTTTCCAACTTTATAAATTTTTAAAAATCAAAAAGGTAGCTTGATCAAAAGAAGCACAATCTTTACACATCTCCAAGGACTATGTTACAGGGTGCTCATACTGCCTAAAGAACATTGCCATATGAAAATTTCCCACATCACTAGAAAATATGTGATTCATAGCCTTCTAGTACTGTCTCACATCCTCTGGGAATAGTGAAAACACAAGTTTACTTCTCATCTTTCTTTTAGTTTTCTTTTTGTTGCTTTCCTATATCCTGTCTTTAATTTTGGCTGAAAATATTTGTGAATTCTTTACGATTGTACTGGTTACAATTATTGTCTTAACCCGGGTGGGGAAGATCAAGAACAACTGTTAAACAAATATATTATAATAAATATACATGTCATCATCATCATTATCAATGGCAAAAGTCCTATGAGGTACCTAAAGTCTATAAAATTCAACACACACTCATTTTTTAGATAAGAAAACTGAGGCCAGAAGGGTTAGGTGACTTGTCCAAGGTAAAAGAAGTGGTAGATGTCAGATTCCAGACTAGAATTCAGGGTTTCCAATGCCAAGTTCAAGACTCTTGGACTGCCACTCAGAGTATTCCTGTTGTTAGCTGCCGTTGAGTCAGCCCCAGACTTCTACTGCTTAATTTTTGCTCAACTGACTATAGATAGGCTTTGAATAAAGCATATATAGACAAATTTCGATTATCCCCTATATGACTTAACCCACAGAAATTTTTAAAAACTTCTTGGCAATGTACATGGACAACAGAAAAGGAACAGGAAGCTCTTAACAACATTCATTTGAAACTACTACAAAACACTATGTATTCGTAGACACATCTTAGGACATTTCACAAATGTCGAAGTAAGATAGGCAACCACAATGAATACTGTGTGCTTAATGCATACAAACTCACAGATAATATATACCAATTGATTTAATTTATCAAGTTAGAGATTTGTATATACTATATATTCAAATATTCATGTATTTAGAGTCAAAAACAAAACAAAACAAACTCGTTGCCATCGAGTCAATTCTGTCTCATAGCGACCCTAAGGACAGAGTAGAACTGCTCCATAGGGTTTCCAAGGAGCAGCTGGTGGATTTGCACTGCTAACCTTTTGGTTAGCAACCGAATGCTTAACCTCTCTGCCACCAAGTCCCCGTATTTAGAGTACAGGATGTAAAACGTATTCCTTTAACCATATATATTTTTTTCAGATGGTGTCTTACTGCTTGAGGAATAAATACCAAATCTGCCAATTCTGACCAACTTTTAAAGATGACCAAAAGTCCAGAAGGGACTTCTTTTTCAGACTTTTCCTTTCTTAGGGAGAATCGATGTGGAGCTTAAATTCTAATTGATTTGATATGTTGTCCCTAAATATAAATCAAGGAACAGTCAAAACAAGAGGTAGAAGATGGAGAAAGAGACTTAGCTGGGAGAAGAGTTGGAATTATAAACTGAAGAGACTTAAAAGGGCATCAGTGTAATGAAGAAACCAGGAGGGTTTCCTTTATTTGGCATTTTTGAACTCTTCAAAAATTAATAGGCAGATCAGCAAAACCCAAGATTAGAATATTAGTACATTTATGAGCTTAACACAATGCTGTGTTCTGTTTGAGTCAGAGATTCATAGAATGTTTTAGCTAAACGAGACATATGAGATTATCTAGTCCAGCAGTTCTAAAACTTTTTGGTCTCAGGATCCCTTTATACTAAAAAATTATTGAGAAACTCAAAGAGATTTTATTGAAAACTAATGAGAATTTAAAAAATAATTATGTAGACTTCTGGCAAAATGGTGCTCTAGGCAGAAGCACCACGCAGTCCCTCCACAGCAAAGATCTGAAAAACTAAGCTGAACAGAGAAAACAACAATCCTGAAACCCTAAAACATCAAATGAAGAGATAAAGAACTCATCCAAGCACCAAATGGAGTGAGAAAACTGACAGAGAATGGAGAGTGAGGAGAGATTCATGCAGAGGTACCCTACCAGCTAACATAGTGTGGATCCACCATCTTGGACTCCTATCGGAGACCAGCAAATGGGTACGAGAAAGCAGCTTCACGGAGCTTCCAGTGGGAGACAAAACAACCGGTAATTTGCGATATACGCTATCCCACCCCCCACACTTCTTCACCCCACTCAGCCTCCCCTGCTTCCCGTGGCCACAAGCTCTTGTCTGGGAAACACTGGCTGCTTGGATTCCACACACCCGAACGGGCCGGCTCTCTGAGTGCCATTTGTTGGCTGCTGGTGTTGCTTTTTTCCTCTTCTTTTGATTTCTTCCTTACCTCGCACCACCTCCCCTTCCTTTCGCTCAAATACCTGGCTCCCTGCGCCATCTTTGCTTCTTCCTGAGGGGCTGTGGAGCTCTGTTCAAGTGGGGAGCTGCTTCCCTGTCTGGGCTGCCACGCTGGTGGAATCCCGGGGCTTTTGTTCGTTTGTTTGTTTTGAATTGTTTGTTCCCTTTTCCTTTTCTTGAGTTGGGATCCCTTTCTGGCCAGGTGGTGCTGTGTGGCAAGGAGACTACCCCTCGGCTTGCACAAATGTGCAGAGGATTCCTGAGGGCACTTCTTTTTTCGTTGGCTTTTTTTTTCTGTTTTTTGGGGGGCTTTTCTTGTTCTTTTTTTAAAATTTGTTTTGTTTTTTTCCCTCTTTTTCCCTTTTTTCATTACTAAGTTTCTTGTTTCTCTATATCTTCCTTCTCTTTCTGTTCCTTGAACACCTGGTATTGTATACCTCTATGCTTTCCAGCCAGGCTGTACTGCAACACCTGAGAGTGACTTCTGCAGACCTCATAGCTGCACTG
The DNA here is from genome assembly GCF_000243295.1 of Trichechus manatus latirostris. Classification (NCBI taxonomy): domain Eukaryota; kingdom Metazoa; phylum Chordata; class Mammalia; order Sirenia; family Trichechidae; genus Trichechus; species Trichechus manatus. The sequence goes on from NW_004443996.1 coordinate 9,649,167, forward strand.
GTGGGATCCCTGGGAACTTTGCAGTTCTTTAACCTTTCCAATTTTTATTTATTCATTGTTTTCTTTTCTTCTTCTTCCCCTTTCTGTTTTTCTCCATTTCATAGTCTCTCATCTCTCCACTCCAA
>NW_004443996.1:9649391-9661694 GCF_000243295.1 Trichechus manatus latirostris
GGCATTAACAGGATACAAACCATAACCATCAACATACAAACCCCAATAGATAAGCTAGATAACTGAGATCTTCTAAACATTAAACACCTATGCTCTTCAAAAGACTTCACCAAAAGAGTAAAAAGAGAACCTACAGACTGGGAAAAAATTTTTGGACATTACAAGTCAGACAAAGGTGTAATCTCCATAATCTACAAGAAAATCCAACACCTCTACAACAAAAAGGCAAATAATCATGTTAAAAATTCACAAAGGAAATGAACAGACACTTCACCAAAGAAGATATTCAAATGACCAACAGACACATGAGGAAATTCTCGCGATCACTAGCCATTAGAGAAATGCAAATTAAAACCACAATGAGATACCATCTCACCCCGGCACTACCGGCACAAATCAAAAACACTTGAAATAACAAATGTTGGAGGGGCTGCGGAGAGATCGGAACTCTTATGCACTGCTAGTGGGAATGCAAAATAATACATCCATTTTGGAAAATGATATGGCGCTTCTTCAGAAAGCTAGAAATAGAGACACCATTCGATCCAGCTATCCCACTCCTAGGAATATATCCTAGAGAAATAAGAGTCGTCACTTGAATAGACATATGCACACCTATGTTCATGGCAGCATTGTTTACAATAGGAAAACAATGGAAACAACCTAGTTGACCATCAACAGATGAATGGATAAACAAACTATGGTACATACACACAATGGAGTACTATGCAACAATAAAGAACAACAATGACTCTGTGAAGCATCTCATAACATGGATGAAACTGGAGGACATTAAGCTGAGTGAAATAAGTCAATCACAAAAGGACAAATATTGTATAAGACCTCTATTGTAAAAACCCATGAAAAAGTTCACACACAAAAAGCAACAATCTTTGTTGGTTACCAGGGATGGGAGGGATGAGGGGGCAATACTAAATAGGCAATAGACAAGTGGTATCTTGGGTGAAGGGTGAGACAGTACACAATACAGGAGAAACTAGCACAACTTGTACAAGGAAAGGTCAAGGAAGCCCCACAGACACATCCAAACTCCCTGATGGACTGAATTGCTGGGCAGAGGGCTGTGGGGACTATGGTCTCGGGGAATGTCTTGCTCAATTGGCATAACACAGTTTATAAAGTCAATGTTCTACATTCTACCTTGGTGAGTAGTGTCTGGGGTCTTAAAAGCCTGTGAGCGGTCATCTAAGATACTCCACTGGTCTCATCCCTTCGGGAGCAAGCGAGAATGAAGAGAACAGGATACAAGGCAAAGATTAGTCCGAAGGACTAATGGACCACAGCTACCAAGGTCTCCACCGGACTGAGTCCAGTACAGCTAGATGGTGCCCTGCTACCACCACTGACTGCTCTGACCAGGATCACAACAGAGGGTTCTGGACAGAGCTGGAGAATGATGGAGAACATATTTCTAACTCACCAAAAAAAGACCAGATTTACTGGCCTAAAGGAGACTGGAGAAACCCCGAGAGTATGGCCTCAGACACCCTTTTAGCTCAGTGGTGAAGTTATCTCTGAGGTTCACCGTTCAGCCTGGGAGTGGACAGCCCCATAAAACCAGATGGGACTAATGAGGTACAGTAGTCCAGTTACAATTGTCAGAAAGCAGAAGGGGACAAGGAAGCTGGTGATAGGGAACCCAAGGTTGAGTAAGGATATTGTTGATGTGTTGTGAGATTGTTAACCATTGTAATAGGGCAACATGTGTAGTAACTGTTAAATGAGAAACTATTTTGTTCTGTAAGCCTTCATCTTAAGTGAGAATAACAGCACAATTGGAAGAGCGTAGTCAATGTCACTGAACTGTGCATGTAGAAATTTTTGAAATGGTGTATCTTTGGCTATGTGTATTTTCTCCAAAAAAAAAAAGGTTGAGAAGTTAGAGGGTTGACATGTTGTGGGGTTGTTAACCAGTGTTATAAAACAATATGTGTACTACTCTTTCATGAGAAACTCTTTGTTCTGTAAGCCTTCACCTGAAGTACAATTAAAAAAAAAGTAAAAAAAATAATATTTATGTATTAATTTATTGAAAAATGACAAGAGGAAACTGATTACATAGCAATATGAAGAACATATTTTTATGAAAATTTTATTTCCAAAATTAAAAGAATTAGTGAGAAGAGTGGCATTGTTTTATGTATTTGAAAATCTCCCTAATATTTAGCTTAATAGAAGATAACTGGGTTCTCAATGTGCTTATGCATTCAATCTGTTGTGATATCATGTAACATCTGGAAAACTTCATATTCATAAGGGAATTAAAGTGAAAAGCGACAATCAATTCTTAGCATTATTATAAAAATTAACCTCCCAATCCCCTTAGAAGAGTCTCAAAGACCCCTAAGTGTCTTTCTGCAACTGAGTAAACAAATAATTTATTTTTTGAGTTTAAGTCCATACAATATTTTGAGCATTGTGTACGTAAATACATAACAGAGCAACAGGGTGTTGGTACTGTATTTATAAACTTAATACATTGTTTTTGTTCTGTGGCATCAATTCTTAATAAGTAGGATTAAGCGTACCTTTACCCACCATAGCACTTTGGATTCAACAAGCAGAAAATCTCATCTAATTACTACCAGATGACTAGCAATGTTTATCTCAATCTGTGTCATGCTGATATGAGAACAAAAATCCATATTTATAAGTGACTGTCTACCTCTGAAAAGTTATTAATTACAAATAAAAAAATCTCCAAACAGTGTAAAGACAGCTTGGACAATACTAAATCTTAGTTGTATGAAGATCATTACATAACAATTTTTTCTCTTGTTTGGTCGTATGGCTATTAAAAGACTTGAGCCTCCACAACACTCTGTCCCCCACCCCCTAATATGTGCCCTTCTATTTCTGGGATTAGGATGCAATATTTTAACTGGTAATGTTGGGAAGTATTTTCCCCAAAGTGACACAAAGTTGCCTTATCACTGCTGGTACATCCTGTCCCTGCTGGTAACATGCTGGTTCCTTTTGATGCCCTCTCCCTCCACCTTTCCCATAGTAGCGTTGGATGAAAATAAAAAAAGATAAGTTAAACTTTATCAAAATTAAAATCTTCTAATCAAAGGACATCATTAAGAAAATAAATAGTCAAACCAGAAACTAGGAGATGTAGTTGCAAAATATACCTGAAGAAGTCCCCCAACTCAGTCATAAAAAGATAAACAGCCCAATTAAAACTAACAAAAGATTTGAACAGATACTTCACAAAGGAAGATATATGAATGGCCAATAAGCTTAGGAAAACATGTTCTACATCATTAGTCATTAGAGAAATTCAAAAACAAACTCCACAATGAGATACCTACCACTACAGACTCACCAGGATGGCTAAAATTAAAAAGACTGACAGCATAAAACATTAACAAAGATGTAAAACAACTGAAACTTTAATATATTCTTGATGGGAGTTTAAAATGTTACAACCGCTTTAGAAAAAGTTCTGGCAGTTTCTTATATAACTAAACCCTATAAACCAGTAATTCTGTTCCTAGGTATTTATGCCAGAGAAATTATATAATACATCCACAAAAGACTTGCACAAGAATATTCATAGCAGCTTTATTAATAAAAATTCAAAACTGGAAACAGCAGAAGTACCCATCAATAGAATAGATAAACTGTGGTATATCCATGCAATTTAAAATATTCATCAGTTTAAAAAAAAACAACTAGTATTATTTTCTTGATTTCCTTTTCAGAATACTCCTTGTTAGTGTGAAGGAACCCAACCGATTTTTGTGTGTTGATCTTGTGCCCTGCAACTTTGCTGAATTTCTTTATTAATTTCAGCAGTTTTCTTGTGGAATCTTTAGGGTTTTCTATGTATAGGATCATGTCATCTGCAAATAGAGACAGTTTTATTTTTTCCTTTTCCATTTAATTTGGAGCCCTTGTCACTCAGTGGTTAAGCATTCGGCTGCTAACCAAAAGGTTGGCAGTTCTACTCTACCAGCTGCTCCTTGGAAACCCTATGGGGCAGTTCTACTCTGTCCTATAGGGTCGCTATGAGTTGGAATACACTCGATGGCAATGGGATTGTTTTTTCGGTTTTTATGGACATAATATGGAGCCCTGGTGGTGCAGTGGTTAAGAGTTATGACTACTAACCAAAAGGTCGGCAGTTCAAATCCACCAGCTACTCCTTGGAAGCCCTATGGGGCAGTTCTACTCTGTCCTCTAGGGTCATTATGAGTCGGAATTGACTCGACGTCAACGGGTTTTTGTTTTCTTGTTTTTTGGTTGTTATGGACATAATAGACTTATACAATGAAAATTATAAAACACTAAGCAAGAGACTGAAAGAGACCTACATAAATGGAAGGATATTTCATGCTCATGGATTGGAAGAATTAACACAGTGAAAACATTAAAACTACCTAAAGTGATCTACATATACAATGCAATCCCTATACAAATCCCAACAACATTCTTTACTGAAATGGAAAAACTAATGACCAACTTCACGTGGAAAGGAAAGGGACTCCGAATAGCCAAAGCAATATTAAAGAAGAAGAACAAAGCAGGAAGCCTTACACTCCCCGATATCAAAACATATTATGTAGCCACTGTAATCAAAGCAGCCTGGTATTGGTTCAACTATAGACACATAGACCAATGGAATAGAATTGAGAACCCCAAAATAAATCCACCCATTTATGGACAATTGATTTTCAACAAGGGGTCAAAGTCCATTGAATGAAGGAGAAACAGTCTCTTTAATAAATGGTGCTGGCAAAACTGTATATCCACTTGCAGAAAAATAAAACATGAACCATACCTCACTCCATACACAAAAAGTATCAAAGACCTAAATGTTAAACCTAAAACTATAAAGTTCCTGGTAGAAAACTATGGGACTTAGTTTTTTAAAAAAAATTGGATAACAAACATTAACTATAAATGCATGACTTGCAGGACACAAATTAGGTAAATAGAACCTGATAAAATTTAAAAAATTATGTTCATCAAAGGATTTTATCAAAAGAGTAAAAAGATAATCTACAGACATGGGAAAAAATCTTCGGGAATGACATTTCTGATAACGGTATAATCTCTAAAATTTATAGAAAATTTCAACAACTAAACGACAAAAAGACAAACAACCCAATTATAAAATGGACAAAGGACATGAACAGAAACTTCACCAGAGAGGACATTCAAGCTGCCAACAAACGCATGAATAGATGCTCACAATCATTAGCCATTAGAGAGATGCAAATCAAAACTATAATGAGATACTATCTCACCTCAGCTAAAATGGAACTGATAAAAAATAATAATAAAAATAAATGTTGGTGACGATGTGGTAAGATTGGAACCCTTATCCATTGCTGGTGGGGCTGTAAAATGGTACAATCACTGTGGAAAATTATATGGTGCTTCCTCAAAGAACTAGAAATAGAACTATCTTACAATCCAGCAATCCCACTCCTATGTATATACCCTAGAGACATAATAGAAGTGAAATGAACAGACATATGCACGTCTTTTGTCTTAGGCTGGGTTCTCTAGAGAAGCAAAACCAGTGAAGTATACATACATACATACATATATATATATATAAATATATATATCTGCAGTGATTAAGAGCTACATCGAGCTATGGCTGCTAACCAAAAGGTGGGCAGTTCGAATTCACCAGCTGCTCCTTAGAAACCCTATGGGGCAGCTCTACTCTGTCCTATAGGGTTACTATGAGTCTGAATCGTCTTAACAGCAACAGATTCTATATATATATATATATATATATATATGGAGCCCTGGTGGCACAGTGGTTAATGTGATCAACTGCTAACTGAAAGGTAGGTGGTTCGAAACCACCAGCAGCTCCACAGGAGAAAGATGTGGCAGCCTGCTTTCGTAGAGATTTACAGCCTTGGAAACCTTATGGGGTTGCTATGAGTTGGAAGCAACTTGACGGCAATGGGTTATACGTATATATACACACACATAGAGAGAAAGAGACAGAGACAGAGAGAGATTAATCTCAAGGAAATGGCTCACGTGGTTGCAGAGGCTGAGAAGTCCCAAGTCCGTCTGTGAGTCAGGCATCAAGCTGGAGGCTTCTCCTGACTCAGGTAGCTGCAAGGGCTGATGAACCCAAGATCAGCAGATTAGACGGCAGGCTGATGTCTCACAGGTTGTGGAGGCAGATGAATTCCAAGATCAACAGGCAATATGGTAGGCCCCTGGCTCAAGTCCCAAGAAGCGGATGTCAGATGATGATAAGCCGGATGCAGGATCCAGAGCAAGCAAAAGCCAGCAAGCTTTACCAGAAAGTCCGTATATATTGGATGCAGGCCACACCCCTGAGGAAGCTCACCTTTCAACTGATTGGCTTATCACGTCAGATCACATCACGGAGGTGATTACATTATATCACGAATGGAGGTTAACTACATCATTACATAACTGCCAAATCACATCATTACGTAACTGTCAAACTACATCATTATATAGCCACCAACCCCTTGAGAATCATAGCCCAGCCAAGTTGGCACACAACCTTAACGTCACAGTCTACCCCTTGTCAACTTGGAACCTGTACACATCACCTTAGACCATATACAATCTCTAAATAAAGGCAATTACAAAGTCATACTTGTGCTTAACATGACACAACTAACATGCATACAACCAAAATGCACTAGACCTGTTTACATCTTACATTTTATAAGTGAAGGAAACAAAAATATTTTATGCACAGATACAAGGAAGGAATAGTCGTAACAATTAAAGTCCTCATTTCTGTAACTGGTCACATGGTAATAACTGCTATTTAGAACTACCTTCTTCCACCACCCATTCCGTATTCCCTTTAACCTCAGAAAGCACCTCAACTGGTTCATTTCTTGGTGTGGTGACACAAACCTTCATTCCTGGAGGGCCTGGGTCATTAGTAGTCATGTCGGAATTGGGTTGCTGTAGTCTTCCATTGACTTTAATCACAGGGCATGGTAGTACTAAGAGATGCCCTAAGGGACCTCCTGTATTCCAGATATACACTATTTCCATTATATAACATCAGTCCGACATCCCTTTGGTAATCAGGATCAAACACACTAGCCAATACAGTACCTCCCTTCTTTGCCTGTTGATCCAGAGGCATGAGGAGCCAAAAGTGTCCAGGTGACATTCTTAACTTCCAGTTCAATGGAATCAGTTGTTGTGTCTCCTGGTGGGAACATTCCTCCCTTTGGAACTAAGACCTCTATACAAGCAGAGCATCAGGTCACGGGGACAGGAAGTAAAAATTTTGTGAGTGAGTCACGATGGGTACTAATGATTGGTGCCACTCCCATTTCCACCCATTGTTTCCTGGACCCACGAATCCTGGCTATGAGAGAAACAGCACTGTATATTGGACGCTGCTTTAGAGCATATACAGCCTCGTGGAGAACTTCTCATCAAACCTGCTGAGGTATTACCACCTAGCTGGCACCATAATTGTGTCTTCAGAAGGCCATTCCATCATTCATTCAAGCCAGCTGCCTCATAATGATGGGGAACATGGTAAGATCAGTTAATTCTATAAGCATGGCCCCATTGCCACATGTCATTTGCTGTGAAGTGAGACCCTTGAGCCGAGGAGATGCTGTGTGGGATACCATGATGGTGGACAAGGCATTCTGTAAGTCCATGGATGGTAGTTTTGGCAGAAGCATTGAGTGGAGGGAAAGCAAATCCATATTCAGAGTTAGGGTCTATCACCATAACAACAAAATGCTGCCCTTTCCATGATGATAGTGGTCCAATGTAATCAACCTGCCACCACCATGGCTGATATTCCCTAGGAATTGTGGCATATTAGGGACTCAGAGTTGGTCTCTGCTGCTGGCAGATAGAGTACTCGGCAGTGGCTGTAGCCAAGTCTGCATTGGTGGGTGGAAGTCCATGTTGCTGAGCCCATGCATAACCTCCATCCATGCCACCATGGCCACTTTGTTCATGAGTGCATTGGGTAATGATGGGAGTTACTAGGGAAAGAGAATGACTGGTTTCCACAGTACATGTCATCCTATCCACTTGATTAAAATCCTCCTCTGCCGAGGTGACCCTTTGATGAGCATTCACATGCGACACTATTATCTTCACTTCTTTGGCCCATTCTGAGAGGTCTATCCGCAAACCTCTTTCCAATACCTCCTTGTCTCCAATTTTCCAGTCATGTTCCTTCCAAGAACCTGACCATCCAGCCAAACCATTGGTCAAAGCCCATGAATCAGAACACAATTGCACATCTGACCATTTATCCTTCTAAAGCAAAGTGAACAACCAGGTGCACTGCTCAAAGTTCTGCCCATTAGGAGGATTTCCCTTCACCACTGTCCTTCAGGGATGTGCCGTAAATGGGTTGTGGTGCTGATGCTCTCCACTTTCGAGTAGTGCCTGCACATCATGCCGAACCATCAGTAAAAACCAGGAATGAGTTTTCTCTTCCTTAGTCAACTGATCATAAGGAACTCCCCGTGAAGTCATAGGTGCAGACTGGGAGAGGGTAGCTAATGTGACAGTAGTGGAGGCCATGGACATGTGGGCCACTTCTGCATGGAACTGACTTGTGTCTGCAGGTCCTGCTCAGGCCTGATCTTGTATATACCACTTCCATTTAAAGATGGAGTGCTGAAACCTTTAGAGCGTGGACGTGGGGCCAAGATGGCAGAGTAGTCAGACAGCTTCCTATACCCCTCTTACTACAAAGATGTGGAAAAACAAGTGATTTGATTGTATATGAATATCTAGGAGGCCTGAAAAAGGCAAAGTTGAGGAATCAGACTGAGTGGCAGGGGGAGAGGGAGACGGTTCGGAAGAAGCGAGGAGTGCCAGACTGGAGGTGGGAGCCGCACCTCTTCAGCCCCGAGGGGCTCCAGGTGCGCAGTGAAGCAGGCATACAGCTCTGCACACGTGCTTGGGAGGCAGTTTCCACATTGAGAGAGATATGGCAGCAGACATTCTCCTTGGACACTCCGAACAGTGAAAAGCAGCTCACAAGTGGCTAAAGATAAGTACATGTGTGTGGCCTTTCCGGGGGGGGGGGGGTAAAAAAAAACATTTGGGAAAAACCTCTCTTCCTTTTACCTCCACCCTCCCCACTCTGCACCAGTCCAGCCGGCTTCTGAAGTCTCTGAGTCCCCTGGGCTGAAAGTAGATCCCATAATGTGCCCTGGCCCATTCTCCTGGCCTTGGAGAGGGAACAAATTAACAAAGTGGGGAAAAAATAAGCTACTGGCTTCCCTAAGCCAAGAGCTCAGTGTTGGCACAGCTCCTTTGCTAGGCACAGGCTTAATGGGTCCGTAGACTTTGAGTGCCTTCCACCCCTGTATAGACTTGTGTGGACCCATCTCAACAGCATAAGCACTCACTACCACAGTACAACAGGGTAAACACCTGAAGTCTAACTTCAACGGTTTCAGCTGTGAAGTGGCAGATTTTAGACGCTTGACAAAGCCCTGCCTCTTAAGCAGTCATCTTTACCAGTCAGCATCAGGGGCTTGAGGACTGGTGGCCCCACCTATGCCACCTAGCCACCTGCTACAGGGGACCAAGAATAAGTGGTGTCCCCGAGTCTTTACAACCAACAGAGTAGGGTGCTCATAGTCCAGCTGCAAAACTCACCTACCTACTCGCTCTAGGGAATAGGGACACGCTTTCCTTTCAGACACTTGGGCAGCCATCAGCCCCCTGCCTTGCTCAGTGCGTGACCCATTACTGCAACGAGATACCTGTGCCTACACCAATCACCCATGCCTCTCTAAGACTGTAGGTGAGAGCCTGCACAACACACTTCGTGACCAACTGTCTGGACACCTGAGCTGAACCTATACAGGAAAATTTAACGGACTCCTGTATGCACATACTTACGTTACAGAACTAACTACCTGGTGACAGGACGTTAGAGCTTCAAAGTCACCAAAAATCAAAATAGCACATACGAGCAACCTATTTGGGCATATCAAAACAAAACAAAACAAAATAAGAAGCTAGGACACACTAAACAAATATAAAATAAAATTATAATAACTTATTGAGAAAATAGTCAATATCAAATCACATAAAGAGGCAGTCCATGATGGCTTCAGCAAGCTCCCAAAATAAAGAATTAATAAATTCTCTGGAGGAAGAGAATTTCTTGGAAATACCAGAGGCAGAATACAAAAGATTAATATACAGAACTCTTCTAGAAATTAGAAAGGAATTTTGACAAAAAGTAGAAATTGCCAAAGAACATACAGACAAAGTAGTAGCAAAACTTAAAAAAGTTATTCAAGAACATAATGACAAATTTAATAGGCTGCAAGAATCCATGGAAAGACAGCAATCAGAAATCCAGAAGGTTAACAATAAAATTCCAGAATTAGACAACTCAGTAGAAAGTCATAGGAGCAGAATTTAGGCAGTAGAAGACAGAATTAGTGACATTGAAGATAAAGCACTTGACGTCAAATTATTTGAGGAAAATCAGACAAAAGAATTAAAAAGAATGAAGAAACTCTAAGAGTTATGTGGGACCCTATCAAGAGAAACAACCTACGAGTGATTGGAGTACCAGAACAGGGGGGATAACAGAAAATACTGAGAAAATTGTTGAAGATTTGTTGACAGAAAATTTCCCTGATATCATGAAAGATGAGAAGAATCTATCCAAGATGCTCATCGAACCCCATATAAGGTAGATCCCAAAAGAAAGTCACCAAGACATATTATAATCAAACTTGCCAAAACCAAAGATAGTTTAAAAAAAATTTTTTATTGTACTTTAGATGAAGGTTTACAGAACAAATAGTTTTTCATTAAACAGTCGGTACACATATTGTTTTACTACATTGGTTAACAACCCCATGACATGTCAACACTCTCTGTTCTTGACCTTGGAGGACTTTTTTTTTTTTTGGTGAAAATATACACAACCAAAGTTACACTATTTCAAAAGTTTCTACATGTACAATTCAGTGACATCAATTACATTCTTCAAGTGGTACTACTATTCTTACTATCCTTTTCCAATTTATTCCATCATCATTATCTTCAACTCACTGCCCCCTAGGCTTCCCATCAAACCTTTTCAGTTGCTGTTGTCAATTTGATCTCACATAGATAATTTTTTTTCTACCTTAGATGAAGGTTTGCAGAACAAATAGTTTCTCATTAAGCAGTTAGTACACATATTGCCCTATGGCAATGGTTAACAACCCCACGACTTGTCAACACTGTCCCTTATCAACCTTGAGTTCCCTATCACCAGCTTTCCTGTCTCCTCCTGCCTTCTAGTCCTTGTCCCTAGACTGCTGTGCCTCATTAGTCCTTTTTGTTGTATGCGGTTGTCCAGTCCCCGGATGAACGGTGAACTTTGGGAGTGACTTCACCACTGAGCTAAAAGGGTGTCGGGGGGTCATACTCTCTGGGTTTCTCCAGTATGTCAGGACAGTAAATCTGGTATTTTTTCTGTGAGTTTGAATTTTGTTCTACATCCATTTCCAGCTCTGTCTAGGACCCTTTATTATTATCCTGGTCAGAGCAGTCGGTGGTGGTAGCTGGGAACCATCTAGCTGAACTGGACTCAGTCTGGTGGAGGCCGTGGTAGCTGTGGTCCATGACTCCTTTGGACTAATCTTTTCCTTGTATCTTATTCTTTTCATCCTCCCTTGCTCCCGAAAAGGTTAGACCAGTGAAGTATCTTAGATGGCTGCTCACAGGCTTTTAAGACCCCAGATGCTACTCACCAAGGTAGAATGTAGAATATTGTCTTTATAAACTGTGTTATGCCAATTGAGCTTGATGTTCCCTGAGACCATGGTCCCCACGGCCCTCCGCCCAGCAATTCAGTCCCTCAGGGAGTTTGGAAGTGTCTGTGGAGCTTCCATGACCTTTCCTTGTATAGGTTGTGCTGGCTTCCCCAGTATTGTGTACTGTCTTATCCTTCACCAAAGTTACCACTTATCTGTTGTCTATTTAGTTCTCCTCCACCCCTTCCATCCCTCGTAATCAACAAAGATTGTTTCTTTTTGTATGTAAACTTTTAGATGAGCTTTTAGAGTAGAGGTCTCATACAACATTTGTCCTTTTGTGATTGACTTATTTCACTCAGCATAATGTCCTCCAGTTTCATCCATGTTATGAGATGCTTCACAGATTCATCATTGTTCTTCATCTTTGCATAATACTCCACTGTGTGTATGTACCATAGTTTGTTTCTCCATCTAGGATAAACATCTAAGTTGCTTCCATCTTTTTGTATTGTGTACAGTGCTGAAATGACTATGGGTGTGCATATGT
>NW_004443996.1:9662807-9665191 GCF_000243295.1 Trichechus manatus latirostris
ATTTGTCTTCAATTTCACTGATGCTAAATTCCATCGCTTCAAACCTGCTCCTCAGCCCTTCTATGACACTGTCCATTTCTGAAATCTTGTTGTTTATCGTTTGGATTTCTAATTTTTTTTGTATGATTTCTTGTTGTGAATTTATTTTAGCATTTTGTTCCTGTATTATTTTCTTGAATTCCTCCATTTTTTTTGTGTGTATTTTCCATGAATTTGTCTGCCTTTTCCATGAATTGGTCTATTTTTCCTCATTTTTGTGGATTTTTGCTTAAACTCTTGGATAATGCTGAATATTAGAGATCTGAATTCCCTATGAGTTTGGTCTAATTCTTTTTATACTGCTGGAAGGTCATCTGGTGTTTTATTTTGGATGCCTACTGGAATCATCCTGTCCTGTTTTTGTAAATGTTTTGATATTGTCTACTCTCTTCCGGGCATTCAGTGGTTATTTTCCTAGTTTATTGATGGTAGATTTGTTTGTCTTGTCCTGGTTTTTTGATTTATTTGGTTATGTCTGAGCAGGTGGGTTGTGCATTCTTTGTTGTTTGCTCATCTGTTGGTACGATACTTTTCACCTTCTACTCCAATGGGCAGTGTCAGTCACTCAGATATGGTACAGCAGGGCAGATCCAGCTGAAGACGAGCTGCTGGGATGGGTTGTTTGTGGCACTTACCAAGGCTGACAGTGTGGACTGGGAATCAGTGCAGGGCAGGTTCTAGTAGGCCGTGCCTGTGCTAAAGAGAGAATTTTTAAGAGCGGCTAGGGATAAAAGAAAAGTCATTTACAAAGGAGAGTCAATTAGAATAAGCTCGGACTACTCAGCAGAATCCATGCAGTCAAGAAGGCAATGGGATGACATATATAAAGCCTTTAAGGAAAACAACTGACAGCCAAGAATTATATATCCAGCAAAACTGTCTCTCAAATATGATGGCGAAATTAGGACATTTCCAGATAAACAGAAGTTTAGGGAATTTGCAAAAACCAAACCAGAATTACAAGAAATACTAAAGGGAGTCCTCCGGTTAGAAAATCAATAACATCAGATAACAACGCAAGACTAGAACACAGGACAGAGCAAACAGATATTGACTCAGGTAGGGAAGTCGAAAATACATCAAAACTAAAATATTGAAAATAGGGAAACAGAGATAGCAGTATGTAAAAAAGGACAATATTAAAACAGAAAAGAGGGACTTAAAAATGCAGACCTGGATTTTTCATATGGAGGGGAAGTCAAGGTGATACAAAGTAATGAAAGACTGGTATAAACTTAGAAAAATAGGGGTAAATATTAAGGTAACCACAAAGGAAAATAACAATCCTACAAATCAAAATAAAAAGACTAGAAAATTATAAAGACTCAGCAAACACAAAATCAACAACACTGAAAAAGATGAAAAAAATACGTAAAGAAAAACGACTCACCACCAAAAATTAAGGGGAACAAAGAAACTGAATAACACACAAAAAGAGACGTCAGGATGACATCAATAAACTCATACCTGTCAATAACTACGCTGAATGTCAACGGACTTAATGTACCAATAAAGAGACAGAGAGTGGCAGATTGGATAAAAAACATGATCCATCTATATGCTGCCTACAAGAAACGCACCTTAGACTTAAAGACACAAACAGGCTAAAACTTAAACGACTGAAAAAAATATATCAAGCAAACAACACTCAAAAAAGAGCAGAACTGACAATATTAATCTCTGGCAAAATAGACTTTAAAGTAAAATCAACCACAAAGGATAAGGAAGGATAGTATATAATGATTAAAGGGCCAATACAGCAGTAGGACATAACTATAATAAATATTTATGCACCCGAAGCCAGGGCTGCAAAATACATGAAACAATCCCTAACAGCACTGGAAAGAGACATAGATCACTCCACAATAGTAGTAGGAGACTTCAACACACCACTTTCGGTGAAGGACAGAACATCCAGAAAGAAGCTCAACAAACACACGGAACAGCTAAATGCTACAATCAACCAACTTGATCTCGCAGACATATACTGAACACTGCATCCAACAGCAGCCAAGTATACTTTCTTTTCCACAGCACATGGAACGTTCTCTAGAACAGAGCACATATTAGGCCATAAAGCAAGCCTTAACAAAATCCAAAACAACACAGTATTGCAAAGCATCCTTTCTGACCATAAAGCCATAGAAGTAGAAATCAATAACAGAAAAAAGCAACAACAACAAAAAAAATCAAACACATGAAAACTGAACAACACCTTGCTCAAAAATTACTGGGTTATGGAAGAAATTAAGGATGGAATAAAGAAATTCATAGAATCAAATGAGAATGAAAACACTTCCTACCAGAACCTTTGGGACACAGCAAATGCAGTGCCCAGAGATCAG
>NW_004443996.1:9670442-9707147 GCF_000243295.1 Trichechus manatus latirostris
AGGGGTAGGGGTCTGGGGACCATGCTTTCAGGGGACATCTAGGTCAATTGGCATAACAAAGTTTATTAAGAAAACATTCTGCATCCTACTTTGATGAGTGGCATCTGGGGTCTTAAAAGCTTGCAAGCGGCCATCTGAGATGCATCAATTCGTCCCAACCACCTGGAGTAAAGGAGACTGAAGAACACCAAAGACACAAGGAAAGTATTCGCCCAAGAGACAGAAAGGGCCACATAAACCAGAGACTTCATCAGCCTGAGACCAGCAGAAGTAGATGGTGCCCGACTACCACCAATGACCACCCTGACAGGGAACACAACAGAGAGTCCTTGATGGAGCAGCAGAAAGATGGGGTGCAGAACTCAAATTCTAGTAAGAAGACCAGACTTAATGGTGTGACTGAGACTGGAGGAACCTTGGAAAGCATGGCCCCTGGATTCTCCATCAGCCCAGAACTAACACAATTCCTGAGGCCAACTCTTCAGGCAGGGATTGAACTGGACTGTGGGACATACAGTGATACTCATGAGGAGTGTGCCTCTTAGGTCAAGTAGGTACAAGAGACCAAAGGGCAGCTTCTGTCCGGAGGTGAGATGGGAAAGCAGAGAGGGTTAGGAGCTGGTTGAATGGACGTGGGGAATAAGGGATGGAAAGGAGGAGTGTGCTGTCACAGAACGGGGTGAGCAATTAGGGCCACATAACAGTGTATGTATAAATTTTTATATGGGAGACTAACTTGAAATGTAAACTTCATTTATACTACAACAATAAAGAAAATAAAGATGGAGTGCTGCTGTGCATGTCCGACTTGATGGCTCTGTGGGTTAGAAAACACCCAGTTCATGATGGGCAGCTCAGGCCACATGGTGACTTGGTGGACCATGGTTAAGTGTTCAGTCTCTACTAAGGCCCAGTAACAAGCTAAAAGCTGATTCTCAAAAGGAGAGTAGGTATCCGCAGAGGATGGCAGAGCTTTGCTCCCAAATCCTAAGGTTCTGCGATGTGATTCACCAACAGAGGCCCACCAAAGACTCCAAACAGCATCTCTATCTGCCACTGACACTTCAAGCACCATTGGACCAGCCAGATCATATGGTCCAAGTGGCAGAGCAGCTTGGAAGGCAGCCTGAACCTATTGCAGAGCCTTCTCTTGGTCTGGTCCCCACTCAAAACTAGCAGCTTTTCTAGTCACTTGATAAATAGGCTGGAGTAACACACCCACATGTGGTATATATTGCATTCAAAATCGAAAGAGGCCCAGCTGGCATTGTGCCTCCTTTTTAATTTTGGGAAGGACCAGATGCAATAATTTGTCTTTCACTTTAGAAGGAATACCTGGACATGACCCACACAACTGGATCCCTAGAAATTTCACTGAGGTGGAAGTTGTCTGAATTTTTCGGATTAATATATATATACATACATGTGCATGTACATACATGTGTGCATATATATATATAAATGTACGTATGTATGTCAAGGAAATGGCTCACATGGTTGTAGAGCCTGGCAAGTCCCAAGTCGGTGGGTCAGTGTCAGGCTGGAGGCATCTCATGACTTACGTAACTGCAGGGGCTGACAAACCTAAGATAGGCAGGTCAGATGGCAAGTTGCTGGTTCATGGGCTGCAAACACTGACGAATCCAGGATTGGCAGGTAATACGGCAGACTGCTGGCTCAGAGGCTGTGGGGGCCGATGAATCCCAAGACAGGCAGGCAATACGGCAGGTCACTGGCTCAAATCCTAAGAACTGGAGGTCAGATGATGACAAGCTGGATGTAGAATCCAGACTGAGCAAAGCCAATGAGCTTTGCCAGGATGTCCATATATATTGAATGCAGGCCACACCCCTGAGGAAACTCCCCTTACAACTGATTGGCTGATCACATCATGGAAGTAATTACATTATACCACAAAATGGAGGATAACTACATCATTATATAACTGCCAAATCACATCATTACATAACTGCCAAACCACTGAGAATCATGGCCCAGCCATGTTGACACACAACCTTAACCATCACACCTATATTCATTGCAGCATTATTCCCAACAAAGGAAAAAAAAAAAGGAAAAACGTAAGTGCTCATCAGCGGACGAACGGATAAGCCAAATGTGGTACAAACATACAATGGAATGGTACACAACTATAAAGAACAATAATGAGTCCACAAAAACATGGATGGACCTGGAGGATATAATGCTGTGAAGTAAGTCAATCACTTAAGGACAAATATTGTAGGATCCCACTTTTATAAGCGGACAAAAATAGATATATATAGAGACACCAATGTTCATTGGTGGTTACCAGGGGCTGGGGCGGGGGAGAGGGAATCATGCTCTAGATCATAGATACTTGTTATTTTTGGCGATGGGAAAAGTAGCACCGAATGCGGGTGTAGTGAACACAGCTTGACCAAAGTAAATGATGTAACTAAGAAAGGCTCAAGAGACAAGGATATTTGTACTAAATAATTTGACATACATAGTTTGGCAACAACACCAAAAATGACCAAAAAATGAGTGTATGGTCATATTTGTATGTGTATAGGCATATAGGTATATGGGGAAGCACAGATAGAAGAATCTATATGTACATGTAAGTACAGATATGTGTGTACAGGCACATCTATTCTTAGAAGACACAATTACAGATGCTTCTCAGACGTAACCAAACACCTCCTGAGATTGGTTTTCTAGGTTTGAAGGCTTGGGACTTCAGTCTCATGGGCAACTCAGTCAGTTAGCATAATATAGTTCACGAAGTTCATGTTCTGCATTCTAGTGAAGTGTGTAGCGCCTAGGGTCTTAAAAGCTTGTGAGCAGCCATCTAAGATACAAGCAGGAATCTGAACCCGTTCAAACTGGTTCGGTAGTGGCCTACTAAGCGAAACTGGAACTGACCCAAATTTTTAAAATTTGGGTAATCTGGAACCATAACCGGCATGGGAAAAATTACAGGTTGAAGCAGTTGAATGGGAGACTCGGAAGAGGCGTAGTGAGCCCTTTCAGGAGCATGATGCGTGAGACTGGATTATTGCCAGGACTGAGGAGAGCGACACACGTTCAGTGCGGTGCAGTCGGCTGCCATCTTTGAGTGGAGCACCACTGTATCTGTGTGCAAAATCTGATGTGCAATAGATTTGATTGCTATGCAATGCATACGTTGTCCTTGTTTTCTAAGAGGGAAATTAAGTTTCTAGCAGGGCTTCAACCCATAATTTTTCCTGTTCCTGTTATGGCTCCAGTTCACCCAAAGTTTAAAAATTTGACTCTGTTCCCGTGTCTCTTCCTCGGCCATGATTGAACTGGGAAGAACCAGTTCGAAGCCCTGGACACAACTATTCATCTCTACTCATCAGGAGAGAAAGACCAAAAAGGAAACCAAAGTCTCAGTGAAGAAACTGGTCTACAGGTCTAATGGCCTACATAAGCCATGGCCTCATCTACTTTGAGACCAGAAGAACTAAATGGTAACTGGCTACAACTATTGACCATTCTGATCAAGGCCACAATAAATGGACCCTGATATAAGGGGAGAAAAACACAGAACACAGCTCAGATCGTTAAAAAGTCCAGACTTACTGGACCAGTTGAGACCAGAGAACCCCCTGAGACTATCACCCTGAAATACTCTAAATCTTGAACCAAAACTATCCCTGAGATCCCCTTTTAGTGAAATAACATAGTGGCACACAAAATAAAGGATTTTACCCATAAGTACAATGCTCTACTAAAAAAAATCTATATGAGATGAAAAGGTCAACATTTACTCTAAAACAAAGATAAGAAGATACAAGGGCAGGAAAAACAGAGTGCTGGAATTGGAACAACTAGAATGCAGTTAAAGAGAATGCTGACACATTGTGAAAAATGTAACTGTCATTGAACAGTTTGTACAGAAAATTTCAAATGAGAACTTAATTAACTGTGTAAACTTTCACCAAAACCCAATACACATAAAATATTATTTTTAAAAAAGTGTCTTTGAGGAAGGACAGATAATATACTTCTGTACTCAAACCCTCCACCTGGAAACGGCAGCTGTCACAGATTTACTGCCAGATTTCTTCGTCAGGATCACTGGCTGTAGCTGTTTCATTGGTTGGCTTTCTGCCTGGGGTCACTGGCTGTGCCACTCCTACATGGGACTCTCTGCCCAGGAGCGCTGGTCCACACTGTATTGGCTATGCCATTCCAACTTGTGACTTCCTGCTTGAGAGCGCCAGCTCTCACTGTGTTTGCTATGCCACTCCAGCACAAAACTCTCTGCTTATAAGCATCGGCTCATGCTGTGCTGACTGTGCCAATACAACAGGAGACTGCATGATTGGGGGTGCTGGACCACACTACACTGGCTGCCACTCCAGCATGAAATTTCCTTCCAGGAATGCCAGCCCAGGCTGCGCTCATTGTGCCACTCTAACATGAGACTTGCCACCCAGGAGCAGGTACCTATCTATGGAAAATAGCACCTATGGCAATTAGTTTACATTGTTGAATGATCTTTCACAGCTGGCAATGGAAACGACAATGGCCAATAAAAACTGCTCATTAGCGTCCCTCTTCAAGTGGCACCCAGGGCATGTGCCCTACCTGCCATACCTTAGTTATGCCTCTGCCCAGGAATGGTGGCTCATGTTGTGCTTACTCTGCCATTTCAACACAGGACTCTCTTTCCAGGGGTGCCAGGCCATGCTGTGCTTTCTGTGCTGCTCCAGTACAAGACTTCTCACCGGAGATACTAGGCCACACTATGCTCACTGTGCTGCTCTGGCATGGGACTCTTCACCAAGGAGTACCGACTTATGCTGTGTTCACTGTGCCTCTCCAACACAAAACTCTCTGCCTGGGGGCAGTGATTTCTGCCACTGTCCCAAGATGGCTTTGCTGAACCAGGGAGTGGGGTGCAGATGTGTGGAGAACCCCTACTCTCACACCATTTATATGTTATCTTTTTTCTTGATTCAGTGTTTACTTTCGTCTTCCAACCCTTTAACTGATGTCTCGAATTCTGGGATTGTCAATTTTACCAATTCTTGCTTGTTGTCTTCTGCATTTGTTGTGCGTGGATGAGAGTGAGCAACTGCTTACACTTCCATCTTGTTCAATCTCTTGAGCCCTGTGTTTTTTGATATGCACACCTGGAGTGGAATTTTGATCACACTGAGCTGGGAGAGAGAAGGGAAGAAGTAGATTGCAGTTCAAATGTCACTGACTCTCGCTGTTCTTACTGAATTTTAATAGATTTTCTTGAATAAATGCTTCTTCATTTGTTGTATGCCCTTAGGACATTTTTCATAGACTTTAAATGGTTGTTTGTGTGTTTTTTAAATTTTACTGGGGAGTGAGTCTGCAGAGTTCTTCATGTTTCCTCGCTGGAAATGTAAACTCTGATGGCTTTTGGTGTGTCAGTTTGGGTAGTCTGAACTTAAGGCCCAAGAATTCCTTTTCTTTTAATATCTCCAGTTAGTGGAAACCACAAGGGAGATTCTGTTGTGAGACAGAATGGAGGCAGTCGACATTTTGTAGCATGCATACACATTCTCCCAGTTATTCACTGAAACATTAATCTACGTACTGCTGTGACCCTTCGTATGTGATTACTGCATATGTGATTAAGGTCCCTAATCAGTTGACTTTTAAGTTAATCAAAAGAGATTATCCTATATGGACCTGACTTAAGCAGTTGGAAGGCCTTTGAAAGAAGATTAGCCTTCCCTGTTTGAGAAACTCCAAGCAGCTGATAGAGTCTGCAATTGCTCTCCCTTCCTCCTGGATCTACTTTCTTACTGCTACCTGTGGACAATAAGCTGCATCATATGCCCATGGGGTTTCATCTTGCTCATGATCTTCTTTTCCTGGTGGCTTGCCCTATGGGTTTGGGGCTGTTTAACCTGCCCCCACAATTGCATAAGGCAATTCCTTCTAATAAATCTCTTTATATATATAGACATAGAAATAGACATAGAAATAGATATAGATATAGATATGATCTTACTGGCTCTACTTCTCTGGTGGAACCCTGACTTACACTCAAGAGTAGGGGAGTGGATGGAACCAGTATTTACTGAGAACCAGAGACTCCATGCCAGTAACTCTGCTTTACATATATAACACAGATGTCAGTTGTGGTTGTCAGATTTGAGATCCATATAGGATGGCCTCAAGGCCATAATTACTGGGTGTGGGGAGGTCTAAAGCCCCCTGAGATTTCTGTCAATTCTCAGAAATTTACTTTCTTATGGAGTCCTGTAATGGCTGGTTACTGCATTCTCACATGCAGACTGTTTCACTCAGTTTTTTTTTTTAAATTTTTTTTATTGTACTTTAGATGAAAGTTTACAGAACAAATAGTTTATCATTAAACAGTCAGTACACATATCGTTTTATGACATTGGTTGACAACCCCATGACATGTCAACACTCTCTCTTCTTGACCTTGCAGGACCTTTTTTTTGGTGAAAATATACATAGCCAAAGTTACACCATTTCAGAAGTTTATGCATGTAGACTTGAGTGACATCAATTACATTCGCCCAGTTGTGCTGCTATTCTCACTATCCTTTTCCAAATTATTCCATCACCATATCTTCAACTCACTCCTCCCTAGGCTTCCCATCAAACCTTTTGAGTTGCTGTTGTCAATTTGATCTCAAATAGATAATTTTTTTTTATATACCTTAGATGAACGTTTGCAGAACAAATAGTTTCTCATTAAACAGGTAGTACACATATTACCCTATGACAATAGTTAACAACCACACATGTCAACACTGTCCTTTCTCAACCTTGGGTTCCCTATCACCAGCTTTCCTGTCCCCTCCTGCCTTCTAGTCCTTGTTCCGGGACTGCTGTGCCTCATTACTCCCGTTTTGTTTTATGAGACTGTCCAATCCCCGGCTTAACAGTGAACTTTGGGAGTGACTTCACCACTGAGCTAAAAGGGTGTCCGGGGCTCTTACTCTCAGGTTTCTCCAGTAAATCTGGTCTTTTTATTGTGAGTTAGAATTTTCTTCTACATCCTTTGCCAGCTCAGTCCAGGACCCTCTATTGTGATCCCGGTCAGAGCAGTCAGTGGTGGTAGCCAGGCACCATCCAGCTATACTGGACTCAGTCTGATGCAGGCCGTGGTAGCTGTGGTCCCTTACTCCTTTGGACTAATCTTTTCCTTGTATCTTGTTCTCTTCATGTTCCCTTGCTCCTCAAGGGGTGAGACCAGTGGACTATCTTAGATGGCTGCTCACAGGCTTTTAAGATCCCAGACACTACTCACCAAGGTAGAATGTAGAATATTTTCTTTATAAACTGTGTGATGCCAATTGGGCTAGATGTTTCCCGAGACCATGGCCCCCACAGCCCTCCGCCCAGCAATTCAGTCCCTCAGGGAGTTTGGAAGTGTCTATGGAGCTTCCATGACCTTTCCTTGTACAAGTTGTGCTGGCTTCCCCAGTATTGTGTACTGTCATACCTTTCAGCAAAGTTACCACTTAGCTATTGTCTATTTAGTTCTCCTCCACCCCTTACATCCCTTGTAACCAACAAAGATTGTTTCTTTTTGTGTGTAAACTTTTACATGAGTTTTTACAGTTGAGGTCTCATACAATATTTGTCTTTTTGTGATTGACTTATTTCACTCAGCATAATGTCCTCCAGTTTCATCCATATTATGAGATGCTTCGCAGATTCATCATTGTTCTTTCTCTTTGTATAATACTCCACTGTGTGTATGTACCATAGTTTGTTTATCCATTCGTCTGTTGATGGGCATCTAGGTTGTTTCCATCTTTTTGGTATCATGAGCAGTGCTGCAGTGAATATAGGTGTGCATATGTGTAGTCGTGTGACAGCTCTTATTTCTCTAGGCTATATTCCTAGGCGTGGGATTGCATTTTGTTGTGCTTTTTTTGTGGTGCTGACGTTTTCTTTGTTCTCTTACTCTCCTGTGCTGAGTTCCTTTTGTTTGTGGATTTTTTTTCATTTCTTGTGTTTTTGTAGGTTTTGTTTTTACTGAGACTTTATGTTTTTCTTCTTTATTTTGATGAGTAGGTTTGTTAACTTTCTTTGTGGTTACCTTGGAATTTACCCTGATCTGCCTAGGTTTGAACCAGTCTATTATTACTTGGTAACGCCTTGCCTTCCTCTCCATTAGAAGGCTCTATACCTACACCTTTTATTCCCTCTTTTATTGTTCTGATGCTGTTGTCATTTACAAATTACCTCTATGGTTCCCTGTTGTTTTCTTTTGGTTTTGCATATCCTTAAGAGTTCATTTCCTAGGTTGGTATCTGGCTAGTACAATCCTGTGTCCTGTCTTCAGCCTGTGGTCTGATGTTGTTTGTTCTTAGCTCGAAGGACTCCCTTTAATAAGTCTGGTAAGTTTGGTTTGGTTTGGTTTTTACAGAGTCCCTTAATTTCTGTTTATCTGGAAATGTCCTAATTTCACCATCATATTTGAATGAAAGTTTTGCAGGATATATTATTCTTGGCTGGCAATCTTTTTCTTTCAAGGTTTTATGTATGTTGTCCCATTGCCTTCTTACCTGCATGGTTTCTGCCATATAATCCAAGCTTAGTCTTATTGTTTCTCCTCTGTATATGACTTTTTGTTTTTCAAGAGCTGCTCTCAGGATTCTTTGTCTTTGGTTTTAGCTAGTGTGATTGTGACATGCCTTGGTGATTTTCTTTTGGGGTCTATCTCATATGGGGTTCGTTGAGCTTCTTGGATGGTCAGCTTTTCATCTTTCATGATACTGGTGAAGTTTTCTGTCAGCAATTCTTCAATGATCATCTTTGTGTTTTCTGTTTTCTCCCCCATTCTGGAACTCCGATCACTCGTAGATTTTTGCTTTTGATTGTATCCCACATAATTGTCAGGGTTTCTTCATTTTTCTTCGTTCTTTTTTCCTGATTTTTCCTCAGAGTTGTAGCCAAGTGTTTGTCTTCAATTTTGCTGTTCCTATTTTCCATTGTTTCAAACCTGCGCCTCAGCCCTTCTATGACACTGTCCATTTCTGAAATCTTGTTGTTTATCTTTTGGATTTCTAATTGTTGTTTTTGTATGTTTTATAGTTGTGAATTTATTTTGACATTTTGTTCTTGGATTATTTTCTTGTATCTTCCTTTTTTTGTGTGTGTATTTTCCATGAATTTGTCTGCCTTTTCCATGAATTTGTCTATTTTTTCCTCATTTTTGTCATTTTTTTTGCTTAAATATTTGGATAATTCTGAATTATGATTATGATTTGAATTCCCTATCAGGTCTAGTGCCTTTTCTTCTACTGTTTTTTTTTTTTTTTTTGGTCACCTCCTGGAACCATCCTGTCCCTGTCCTGTTTTTGTAAATGTTTTGATATTGTCTGCTGTCTTCAGGGCATTCAGTGATTATTTTCCTTGTTTATTGGTTATAGATTTGTTTGTTTCATCCTGCTTTTTTGTTTTATTTATGTCTGAACAGGCAGGCTGTGTGTTCTTTGTTGTTTGCTTGTCTGTGGGCACAATACTTTTCACCTCCTTCTCCAATGGTCAGGGTCAGTCACTCAGGTTTGGTACAATAGGTCAGGTCCAGCTGAAGGGGAGTTGCTGGGATGGGTTGTTTGTGGCATGTACCAGGGCTGACAGTGCAGACCGGGAATCAGTGCAGGGAAGGTTCCAGTAGGCCGTGCCTGTGTTGCTTGGGAGTGTGATGTTCAGCGCACAGTGCAGGTAGGCAGGAAGGAGGGGGTAGATTGTGATGTGTGGAGCTAAGATTGGTATGGGAAAGATACACACAAACAAAAACGAGTGCTAAGGGATCTTGCTATTGGAGTGGAGAGATGGGAGACTGAGAAATGAGGAAAAACAAAAAGAAAAAGGGTAAAAGAAAAAAATGAGTAAATCAAGAAACTGGAAATGAAGAAAGACAAAAAGTGAATAAGAGAGAGAAGGAAACAAAGTAAAGAAACAAAAAAAAGCGAAAGAAAAAAAAAGAAGTAAAAAGAAATGCCCCCAGGGATGTCACTGTGCAGAGTAAGGGAGTAGCTTCCTAGCCTCGCAGTACTGCCTGGCTAGAAGGCGCTCCCAAGCCGAGAAAAGAAAAAGAAAACCAACAAACAAATCAAAACAGAACAAACAAACAGAAAAGCCCCGGAAGTCCCACCAGCATGGCCGCATAGGCCGGGAAGCAGTTTCACACTTGAGCAGTGTTTCCCAGCCTTTGAGGAAGAAGCAAAGATGGCGCACAGAGCCAGGTATTTGAGAGAAAGGAGGGGGAGGTGGTTAGAGGTAAGGAAGGAAATCTAAAGAAGCAGAAAAAAGCAACACCAGCAGCCAACAAAAGGCACTCAGGGAACCGGCCAGTGCAGGCAGGTGGAATCCAAGTGACTTCGGGGTGCTTCCTGGCCAAGAGACTGTGGCTGCAGGAAGCAGAGAAGGCTAAGTCGGGGTGAAGAAGGTTGGGGGGTGGGAAAGCATATATCATTGGTTACCAGTTGTTCTGTCTCCTGCTGGAAGCTCCGTGAAGCTGCTTTCTCATACCCCCTGTTCGCTGATCTCTGATAGGAGTCCAAGATGGTGGATCCATGCTGTGGTAGCTGATAGGGGACCTCTGCATGTATCTCTCTTCGCTCTCTGTTCTCGGTCAGTTTCTTATTCCCTTCAGTGCTTGGCTGAGTTCTTTATCTCTTCATTTGATGCATAGGGGTTTCAGGATTGATGTGTGACTCTGTTTGACTTAGTTTTTCTGATCTTTGCTGTGGTGGGATGGCGTGGTGCTTCTGACTATAGTGTATGTGTACTGACTATTTAATGAGAAAATATTTGTTCTGTAAACTTCATCTAAAGTACAATAAAAAAATTTTAAAAACAAACAAACTTTCCATACAAAAAAAAAGTTCCGGCTGCTAACCAAAAGGTTGGCAGTTCAAATTCACCATTTGCTCCTTGAAAACCCTATGGGGCAGCTCTACTCTGCCCTAGGGTCCTAAACCTCATCTCTTCTGAGTGATATCTTATAAGGGGAATACAGACATGGAGAGGCACATACACAGGAGGAAGAGACCATGTGAGGAACCATCTATAAGCCAAAGAATACCAAGGAACACCTGGGGCTACCAAGAAGAAAGGATCCTCCCCTACAACAAATGCCCTGATTTGCACTTCTAGCCTTCATAACTTTAACTGACAATACATTTTTGTTTTTCAAAGCCACCCACTTTTTGGTATTGTGCTATGGTAGCCCTAGCAAACTAGGGCAGAGTGGGACTGCATCTGCAAGGACAGCGAAAGGAACTAACATGTAGGGCAAGTGGAAACTGTAGGGTATAAGGACAAGAAAATAGATACTGCTGTTTCTGCCACTAAGTAGGCTGTGTGATTTTGGCAAATCATGTCTCCTTCCTCATTCCTCTCCTGAGAAATTAAGA
Source organism: Trichechus manatus latirostris (assembly GCF_000243295.1). Lineage (NCBI taxonomy): Eukaryota > Metazoa > Chordata > Mammalia > Sirenia > Trichechidae > Trichechus > Trichechus manatus. Next base: position 9,681,848 of record NW_004443996.1, read on the forward strand.
ATTTTATTCCCGTATTTTCCCCCTCATGATGAACTCAGAGGAGGATCCTGGAAAACAAAGGATACATACACAGTGGAGAGACAGAAAAAGCGAACATATCAAATGGGTTGAGCAGTGGAGGAAAAATTCAAACTCTTTTCGTCTTCCTTCCTGAAAAGAAGTAGAACAATGCCACACCATAGTGTAAAAATGCAAACATTTTTTTTCCCTCCCCAAATCAGGTACAGACATCATAAAGTGGGACTTGGTACAAATAATGAAAAATTACAAAGCTAGAAGAGGTAAAGATGTTTTCAAGACCTTAAGACATGGGCTTTTGGCATTTGGATACAGATACACATTTATGTAGTACCTACTATATATGCCAGACATGAGTCTCACTCAGCACTTGAAAAACATTATTCACCATAAAAATACTATGAAAAAGGCAGTGTCTAACTTAGACCTGAGAAAGAGAGACTCCTGCTCAGAGCACCACTCTGGCCTTCCTCCAGCTGGGGTCAGAAATCCATGAGGCCTATAATGGGATATGCACATTCAAAGCCTGCACAGTAACCCGCCCTTCAAGAACTTGCTGCTGATACACTGCACACTTAATCCTCTTCCCAAATGGCCTTGAGCCTGTATCCAGGGCCTGTATGGGACTTTTGCTCAGACATATCTGCACAAATGGTCCCTGGGTGGCGCAAATGGTTTGAACTCGACTACAGGCATACCTCATTTCATTGCACTTCACTTTATTGTGCTTCGCAGATATTGCATTTTTTTTTTTTTTACAAATTGAAGGTTTGTGGCAACCCTGACTCGAGCAAGTCTATGGGCTCCATTTTTCCAATAGCATGTGCTCACTTCAGGTCTCTGTGCCGCATTTTGGTAATTTCTTCAATATTTCAAACCTTTTCATTATTATTATATCTGTTATGATGATCTGTGATCACTGATCTTTGATGTTACTATTGTAATTATTTTAGGGCACCATCAGTAAACGTAGTGTGTGTTCTGACTGCTCCACCAACCTGCCATTCCCCCATCTCTCTCCCTCTCCCAGGCCTCCTATTCCCTGAGACACAACAATATTGAAATTAGACCAGTTAATAACCCTACAATGGCCTCTAAGTATTCAAGTGAAAGGAAGAGTCACGTGTCTCTCACTTTAAATCAAAAGTTACAAATGACTAAGCTTAGTGAGGAAGGCATATCAAAAGCTGAGATAGGCCAGAAGCTAGACTTCTTGCACCAAACAGTTAGCCAAGTTGTGAATGCAAAGGAAAAGTTATTGAAGGAAATTAAAAGTGCTACTCCAGTGAACGCACAAATGATAAGAAAGTGAAACAGCCTTATTGCTGATACGGAGAAAATTTTAGTGGTCTGGATAGAAGATCAAACCAGCCACAACATTCCCTTAAGCCAAAGCCTAATCCAGAGCAAAGCCCTAACTCTCTTCAATTCTATGAAGGCTGACAGAGGTGAGGAAGCTGCAGAAGAAAAGAAACTAGCAGAGGTTGACTCATGAGGATTAAGGAAAGAAGCCATCACCATAACGTAAAAGTGCAAGGTGAAGCAGCAAGTGTTGATGTAGAAGCTGCAGCAAGTTATCCAGAAGATCTAGCCAAGATAATTGATGAAGGTGGCTACACTAAACAACAGATTTTCAGTGTAGATAGAACAGCTTTATATTGAAAGATGATGCCATCTAGGACTTTCATAGCTAGAGGGGAGAAGTCAATGCCTGGCTTCAAAGCTTCAAAGGACAGGCTAACTCTCTTGTTAGGGACTAATGCAGCTGGTGAGTTTAAGCTGAAGCCAACGCTTATTTGCCATTCCAAAAATCCTAGCGCTCTTAAGAATTATATGAAATCTACTCTGCCTGTGCTCTATAAATGGAACAACAAAGCCTGGATGACAGCACATCTGTTTACAGCATGGTTTACTGAATATTTTAAGCCTCCTGTTGAGACCTACTGCTCAGAAAAAAAGATTCCTTTCAAAATATTACTGCTCATTGACAATGCATCTGGTCACTCAAGAGCTCTGATGAAGATGTACGAGGAGATTAATGTTGTTTTCATGCCTGCTTATACAACATCCATTCTGCATCCCATGGATCGAGGAATAATTTTGACTTTCAAGTCTTATTATTTAAGAAATACATTTCATAAGGCTATAGCTTCCATAGATAGTGAGTCCTCTGATAGACCTGGGAAAAGTAAATTGAAAACCTTCTGAAAATAATTCACCATTCTAGATGACATTAAGAACATTTGGGATTCATGGGAGGAGGTGAAAATACCAACATTAACAGGAATTTGGAAGAAGTTGATTACAATCCTCATAGATTACTATGAGGAGTTCAAGACTTCAGTGGAGAAAGTAACTTCAGATATGGTGAAAATATCGAGAGAACTAGAATTAGAAGTGGAGCCTGAAGATGTGACTGAATTGCTGCAATCTCATGATAAAACTTTAGCAGATGAGGAGTTGCTTCTTACGGATGAGCAAAGAAAGTGGTTTCTTAAGATGGAATCTACTCCTGGTGAAGATACTGTGAACATTGTTGAAATGACAACAAAGCATTTAGAATATTATATAAACTTAGTTGATAAAGCAGCAGCAGAGTGTGAGAGGATTGACTCCAATTTTGAAAGAAGTTCTAGTGTGGGTAAATCGCTATCAAACAGCATCGCAAGCTACAGAGAAATCTTTCATGAAAGGAAGAGTCAATCGATGTGGCAAACTTCATTGTTGTCTTATTTTAAGAGATTGCCACAGCCACCCCAACCTTCAGCAACCACCAACCTGACCAGTCAGCAGCCGTCAACATCAAAGCAAGACCCTCCACCAGCAAAAATATTACAACTTGCTGAAGGCTTAGACGATGGTTAGCATTTTTTTAAGCAATGAAGTATTTTTTAATTAAGATACATACATTGTTTTTTAGATATAATGCTATTCCACACTTAATAGACTACCAAAAAAAAAAAACCAAAATAAAAAATAAACTTTGCCGTCGAGTTGATTCTGATTCATAGTGACCCTATAGGACAGAGTAGAACTACACCTTTGGGCTTCCAAGAAGTGGCTGGTAGAGTCGAACTGCTGACTTTTTGGTTAGCAGCCTGAGCTCTTAACCACTGTGCCACCAGGGTTCTTTAAATAGACTACAGTATAGTGTAAACATAAATTTTATATGCACTGAGAAACCAAAAAAATCGCATGACTTGCTTTATTGTGATATTGGCTTTTTTGCAATGGTCTGGAACCAAACCCGCACTATCTTCGAGGTATGCCTGTACTAACTGAAAGGTTGGAGGTTAGAACTAATCCAGCAGCACCACAGAAGAAAGACCTGGCAATCTGCTTCCCTGGAAATTACAGCCAAGGAAACTCTTTGGAACTTGATTCTACTCTGTAATACATGGGGCCACCATGATTTGGAATAAACTTGATGCCCACAGACTTTTTTCTTTTAAACATGCCAAAGGATTTGTAGTGTCTCTGGTGAGCACATTCATACGTCTGAGGGGGTGGTGGTGGTGTTGAAGATCTTGGAAATGTAGGTTGGATATCTAACTGATATGTGAGAGGCCTGTTGAGGTTCAGAATGGAGCCCGGTGTGGGGATAAAGGAGGGTGGGCCAAGACTTGTTCTCCCCTTGCTGCCATATTCTGGCATACAATTGCAGGTTGTTATGAAAGCAGATTTATCATGATAAGAGGATACACTTTATTTACAGTTTATTATCTTTATTTATAGCTTTAAAATATTTAGACTTGTGGTCTGTTGGTTTCTATTTGTACCTTTGTGCCAGGCTCCAGAAATGTTGGGGGCAGGCTAGGAATTGGATGCTATAATTGTCCCCATACTATAGATGAAGAAAGTAAGGCACAGAGAGGTTAAATAACTTGCCCACAATTACATAGACTGTAGTAGCAAAGCTAGGATTCAACTTTTGACCAGGGAATTTTCAAGAACTGTGAAAGGTCTGAGATATTACCTTGCCTGCAAGCTATCAAGTTATTCTGCCACCATTTCAGGAACGCTGGCAGAAGACATCAAAGTACTTTATTACTCACAGTACAGCAGGCAGCATGAGCTTCATGTTTGTATCAGTTCTCCTTGCCTCCCAAGACCCACAGGGGCAATGTGGCAGTGAATCCAGGCAGATGCTGTGTATGTAATGGGTTTTCATCATAGCTAAGGGACTGTGAGCTTGGGAAAGACCGATCTTTTAAAGGGGCTGCAAGCAAACCTGCTTAATATTTTCCCCGAAGGAGACATTATCTTTATTATACTGATCAGCACACAAGTATGCCCTCTTATCTACAAGTAAACACTATCTTTATCTTCCAAGGCTGTTTGTTATGCAAATCTGTCTTGGAAGTATAGCCAGAATGCTCCTTAGAAGGGAGGATGACGAGACTTCATCGCATGTATTTTGGACATGTTATCACGACGGACCAGTCCCTGGAGAAAGACATCATGCTTGGTAAGGTAGAAGTTCAGCAAAGGAGAGGAAGACCCTCAAGGATATGGATTGACACAGTGGCTGCAGCAATGGGCTTAAACATAGCAATGATTGTGAGGATAGCACAGGACCAGGCAGCATTTCATTCTGTCGTACATAGGTTCATTATGAGTCAGAACTGACTTGACGGCACCTAACAACAACAACAGCACTATTTGCAATATGAGACCAATCTGAAGTACTGACCTCAACCATGCACCCAAGCAGCTGAACAAATTCCATAAAGCATCAGGGTCTACCTTAGAAAGCCCCAAATGGCTTTCTCAAGTTTTTGTATTGAACTTTCCACTTGACTTGAGGCATTAACTTAAGTACAAGATTCTGCCTTTGTCCACAAGGAGTGGCTGGGGTAGAATTTACTTAAACACTTGAATGTCTTTTATGAGTACCCCTAAGGTGTAAGTCACTGTTTTTTGGGAAGGGAGGAAAATTAATGCACATGGTCCCCCTAGAAAAAAATATTGTTTATAATTGTTGGAGCCCCCGGTGGCACAGTGGTTAAGAGCTCAGCAGCTAACCAAAAAGTTGGCAGTTTGAATCCACCAGCTGCTCCTTGGAAACCCTATGGGACAGTTCTGCTTTGTCCTATAGGATCGGTATGAGTAGAAATTGACTCGACGGCAACAGGTTTTTTACAATTGTTAGGGCCCAGCAAGTGGGGCCTACATCAGTCCAGGGAAAGCATGACAGGGCTTCTAACATGTCCACCTACCTGGCTGGTAGAGCTTAGTGTTGTCAGTTCTTTTCAAATAATTGCACCTAGACGTTGTTTGGGAAGGAACTTTCTGATGGCAGTCAGCCCAATGTGTCCTCTTTGTTCATACCACCAGCCAGATGATATTCATTTGCTCTATGGAATGACTAAGAATGAGGGTGGGGAGAACATATGGAGATGTTGACAAGGATTTTGCATGGGAGATGCAAAAGCTGGGACCATACTTTGTTGTTTCTGACAGACTTCTCAGCACCGGGGTGTTTTCCTTCATTTAGAAGGCTCCAGGGAGGTTCTGAAAGACAAATATCATTAATATCCCTTCCTCCTCCATATCTTCCAGAGTCTAAGGTTTTTCCTGCCCAGGTGCCAGGTTGTTGCTCTCACTCTACCATCACAAATATAAGTGTGTCCCATTCCAGTATCTGTAGCTTCATCTTTTCTTCAATTATCCCCCACCCACACCCAGATATTTTGTCTGGAAGGGCCAGGCATAAGAGGGACAAGGGCATTTTTATAACACTTAGCCAGAATTGTTTGAATTCCCAAAGCCTCCTTTTGGTCAGGCTGCCACTTGGAAAGTGTATCAACAAGGCTACCTGGGGTTGATGTTAGGGGAAATATCAAGCATCATGCCCAGAAATGGTCAGAGTAGCATCCTGAATTTTCAGTATAAGACTATATAACCCTTGTCATGGTTTGAATTATGTCCCCCCCCAAAAAATGTGTATATCAGTTTGGCTGGGCCACGATTCCTGGTACTGTGTGATTTCCCTATGTGTTGTAAATCCTGCCTCTGTGATGTTAATGAGGGAGGATGGGTGGCAGTTGTGTTAGTAAGGCAGGACCTGATCTACAAGACTGGATTGTGTCCTGAGGCAATCTCTTGTGATATAAAAGACAGAAGTGAGCAGTGAGACAGGGGGACCTCATACCATCAAGAAAGCAGTGTCAGGAGCAGAGCGTGTCCTTTGGACTGGGGTCCCTGTGCCAAGAAGCTCCTAGTCCAGGGGAACACTGAAGAGAAGGCCGACAGAGAGAAAAAGCCTTCCCCTGGAGCTGACACCCTGAATTTGGACTTTTAGCCTACTTTGACTGTGAGGAAATAAATTTCTCCTCTTTAAAACCATCTACTTGTGGTATTTCTGTTATGGCAGCACGAGATGACTAAGACAACCCTTAACCCTTAATCTCTTTTTTTCCTGACCATTACCTAAGAAGCAGCTAAGAGAAGATGCTCCCTTTCTAGGGATAACTATATTTAATGACCAAGCTGCCTTACTAAAGTGTGTGGACGAGGGAAGTAGATTTAAAATTTTTTGAGCCAATTTTTGAGGAGGCTATTCCAACACTCAATAATACCAGATGACTGTGGATGTAAGGAGAATGGAAGGTCCATCAAATTCTTTGACCAACAGCCCATTGTTGAACAGCTTTGATAATAAAAGTTGCACTATCATTTAGTCTGAAAATGGTGCACAGATTAGTGTCAAGGGACACACTGGTGTGACTGGAGGCAGTTGAGTGTGTTAATTCAGTTTCATGGATGCTGGCAGAAAACATGAGACCCCTGGTCAAAGGCAAAGGACTTTACTACTCACGGCACAGCAGGCAACATGAGCTTCATGTTCATATTGGAAACTGTTGGGAGACAATTCTCCAGGGGTCTCTCACATTTCTGTATGTCTTGCAAGCAGAGACACTGATAGCTTTTGTTCAGGACTATCTTTAAAAAGATGGTTTTAAGGCATAGGTCATATTTCTGTGTTGAACAATATAGTGTCTCCTTCAGGGGCAAAGCTTTAGCAGGTTTGTTTGCAGCCCCTTTAAAAGATTGGTGTTTCCCAAGTTCAGGGTTCCTCAGCGGGATGAAAACCCATTGTATGCACAGCATCTACCTGGATCCAGCTCCTTATTGTTGCTGTGGGGCTTAGTGGGGCACGGGAAACTGATACAAACATGAAGCTCATGTTGCTGTGCCTTGAGTAATAAAGTCTTTTGTTGTGTTCTGCCAGCATCCCTGAAATGGTGGCAGGATAACTTGATAGTTTGCAAGTAGGGTAATCTCTTAGATTCATCACGATTCTTGACAGTCTTCTGAGACTTTTTGGGTGACCACACGTTGGTCGAGGAAAGATTTAATCTTGTTGACCTTGTTGTTGTTGTTAAGTGCTGTCGAGTTGGTTCCGACTCATAGTGACCCTATGTACAACAGAACAAAACACTGCCCAGTCCTGCGCCATCCCACAATCGTTGCTATGTTTGAGCCCATTGTTGCAGCCACTGTGTCAATCTATCTCTTTGAGGGTCTTCCTCTATTTTTCACTAACGCTCTACTTTACCAAGCATGATGTCCTTTTCCAGGGACTGGTTCATCCTGATAACATGTCCAAAGTACATGAGACAAAGTCTCATCATCCTCCCTTCTAAGGAGCTGGCTATACTTCTTCCAAGAGAGATTTGTTCATTCTTCTGGAAGTCCATGGTATATTCAATAGTCTTCACCAACACCATAATTCAAATGCATCAATTCTTCTTCAGTCTTCCTTATTCATTGTCCAGCTTTCACATGCATATTAGGTGATTGAAAATACCATGGTGTCTTAGTCATCTAGTGCTGCTTTAACAGAAATACCACAAGTGGATGGCTTTAACAAAGAGAAGTTTATTCTCTCACAGTCCAGTAGGCTTCAAGTCCAAATTCAGGGTGTCAGCTACAGGGGAATGCTTTCTCTGTTGGCTCTGGAGGAAGGTCCGTGTCATCAATCTTCCCTTGGTCTGGGAGCTTCTCTGCCCAGGAACCTCATGTCCAAAGGACACACTCTGCTCCCAGCACTCCTTTCTTGGTGGTATGAGGTTCCCATGTCTCTCTGCTTGCTTCTCTGTTTTATATCTCAAGTGATTGGCTTAAGACACTGCTTAATCTTGTAGACCTCATCAACATAACTGCCTCTAATCCATTTTATTACATCATAGTGATAGAGTTTACAACACATAAGGAAATCACATCAGATGATAAAATGTTAGACAATCATACAATACTGGGAATCATGACATAGTCAAGTTGACAGATATTTTGGGGGGACACAATTCAATCCATGACACATGGCTTGGGTCAGGCACACCTTAGTCCTAAAGGTGACATCTTTGCCTTTTAACACTTTAAAGAGGTCTTTTGCAGCAGATTTGCCAATGTAATTTTTGGTTTGATTTTTTGATTGCTGCTTCCATGGGCCTTGATTGTGGATCCAAGTAAAATGAAATGCTCGACAACTTCAATACTTTCTCCATTTATCATGATGTTGCTTTTCGTCCCTTGGGTTTCCAGAATCCTCTTTTCCTTGAATTCCTTCTATTTGGTCTGAGGGTGCCTTCTGCTTTGTTTACAGACGGAGGAATCAAGGTGAGGCATAAAGGGGGGATGTAGGTTTAAGGGAGGGAGAGGGTTAAAGGTGATCTTCAGTTTTCCTATTAGGTCATCCAGGCCAGCTCACCAAGGTAACAAAGGGAGCTCTGATGAAAGATTAAATTGTATTCATTTGGTTTGTGTATCTTCTATAAGTTATTACTGGGAAGCATGATTATTGTGAGTAGGATGCAGTAAAGTAAGGAACCGCCACAAAGTTAGGCTAGAATGATCTTTAAGGTGTTTTTAACCTTTGAAAGTCTGGAACCTGGCCTTTCATTTCATTTTCCAACATTTTATTATGAATGTTTTCAAACATACAGAGAAGTTGAAAGAATTGCGGAGTGAATAGCCATTTGCTCATCACTTATATTCTACAATTAACATTTTAATATACTTGTTTTATCACATGTCCATCTATCATTCTTCTATCCATCCATCAATCCAAATTTGTTTTGGTGCATTTCAGAGTAAATTGGAGACATCAGTACACTTTGACCGAAACACCTCAGCATGCATAGCATTAGGTATAGTTCAGTATTTTTAGTTTTTTTTTTCCTTTTGAGTTTGTATTAGTTTTCTATTGCTGCATAACAAATTACCACAAATGAGTGGCTTAAAAGAAAATCTATTTACTAGCTCACAGTTCTCTTGCCAAAAAGTACAGCATGGTGTGGCTAGGTTCTCTGCTAACAGTATTAAAAGATGTCAGCCAGAAGGAGTTCTCATCTGGAGGCTCTGAAGAAGAATCCACTTCTAGGTTCATTCATGTTATAGGCCAAGTTCAGTTTCTTGCATCTATAGGACTGAGGTTCCTGCTTACATACTAGCTGTCAGGTAAGGGCTGTACTCAGCTCCTAGAGACTATCCACATTACTTGCCACTTTGCTCCTCCATCCAGAAACAAAGAATATTCCCTGCATAGAATCCCACTCATGTTTTAAATCTATCTGATTCATCTGTCTCTGACATCTAGATCTGGATTTAAAGAGATCATGGGATTAAGCCAGGACCACCGAGATTATTTTTTGTATAGTCGACTATGACACATAACCTAATCATGTGAGTAAAAATCATCATGTTCATCATCCCGGAATTATGTAGGGCATGTACACCAAGAATGAGGAATTTTGGGGGCCATCTTAAAATTCTGCCTATCACAGAGTTAAAACTTACACAACCTGAGAGAGCAAATCTTGAGTGTACCATTAAATGAGCTCTGACTATTTTGTTGATCCTTTCAAAGACCCAACTTCTGGTTTTGTTAATTCTTTCAATTGTTTTACTATTTTGTAATTCATTTATTTCTGCCCTGATTATATTATTTCTTTTTTCTGGTTGCTTATGGCTTCTTTTGCTCTTCTTTTCTATTTGTTCAAGTTGTCGGTTTAAGTTAGTGATTTTGGATTTTTCTTCTTTTTAATGTAGGCATTTGTCGCTATAAATTTCTCTGAGTACTGCTTTTGCTGTGTCCCAAAGGTTTCGATATGTTGTGTTTTCATTTTTATTTGATTCTAAGAATTTTTTAATTTTACTTTTGATTTCTTGTATGACCTAATAATTTTTAGTAGTGTGTTATTTAGTTTCCATGTAACTATTTTTTCCTTTGTTTATCCTGTTATGATTTCTAGTTTCATACCATTATGGTCTGAGAAGATGCTTTCTATGATTTCAATCTTTTTAAATTTGTTTAGCCTTGTTTTGTGTCCTAGCATACGGTCTATTCTGGAAAATTGTCCATGTGCACTGGAGAAGAATGTGTATTGTTCTGATGTTGTGTGGGGTATTCTGTATATGTCCATTAGGTCCAACTGGCTCATGGTTTGATTTAAGTTCTCAACGTCTGTAGTGATTTTCTTTTTAGATGTTCTGTCTATAATTGAAAATGGTGTGTTGAAATCCCCTAATATTATTGTGGAGTTATCTATTTCTCCTTTCGTATTTGTCAGAATTTGTTTCATATATTTTGTTGCATTGTTGTTAGGTGCGTGTATATTTATAATTGTTATATCTTCTCGTTGAATTGACCCTTTTATTATTATGTAATGTCCTTCTTTATCTCTAGTAATAGATTGTGATTTAAAGTCTATTTTATCTGATATCAGTATGGCCACCCCTGCTCTTTTTTGTTTATTGGTTGCATGGAATATTTTTCTCCAGCCTTTTATTTTCAGTCTGTTTGTGTCCTTGTGTCTAAGGTGGATTTCTTGTAGATAGCAAAAAGATGGATCATTTTTTTTTAATCAATTCTGCCACTATCTGCCTTTTGCATTTACATTTAGGGTTATTACTGAAAACAAATAGTCTAACTCACTCATTTTGTTATTTGCTTTTTGAGTGTTTCATATCTTGTTTGTTTATTATACTGATTTTTCTGTTTTTGTTGTCTTAGGTGCTTTCTTGTGTTGAGCCTTTTTGTTAACTTGCTTATTTTCTCCTGAGTGTTTCTTCTTAGTGATTTCTTAGTGGTTACCACATATGTTATATTACATGACTCATAATTACTACAGCATCTAGCATTAGAATAACTGTTAACAATATTAACATAATACATCCATTCCTGACATGCTTCTTGCGGTGCAGTTAATTACTTTTGTGTGTGGCCTTTCTAGCCATAGTCTTGTGACTCCCACCTAGGTGATTGGGTGGGGCTGTGCAAATAAGATAATTGTAGCCCCCTAAGGGGATAGGTCAGTTTTGCCTTAAAAGAGAGCCAATTCCAGAGCAGAGAGGAGAGCCCACCACCACCAAAGAAGGAGAGACTAGCAGTAGAGACCAGCAGCAGAGACCCTCAGCATAGGCTGGCAGCAGAGACCCACAGGAGACAATGCAGTGGGCTTCCCGGCCCACAGAGCGAGAAAGCTGAATGCCTTTGGGCAGAGACTGAGGGCCAGGGAGAAGTTTATGCCTAACCCACGAATTTGGGACTTCCAAGTTTCCACAATTTCGTGAGCCATTTCCTTTATATGGTTTGTGAGCTCTGTGAGATGTTGCAGCAAATTAGGGAACCCAAAGTCAGGAGGGAGAGTACTGAGGCTAGAGGGAATAGTTAATGTTAGAGATGATGGAGTGGTACAGGAGCTTGGAAAAGTTAGACATTTGGGACATCTTTAACCTCCGTCTCATAGGAACCAGCTTTGTGCTGATCCTTATAAAAGAAATTATTCATTTACTCTTCCTTCCCTTATTTCTGTTGGTGTATCACCATTAATATCAATATACAACCTATATTCAATAGGTTTAGTCTGTATTTATTTCTTAATGTTCTTTTGGAGTATTCACTTGAGTAATACGTGCAAAGTTGATTTGGTAGTGGCAAATTCCCAGAGCTTCTGTTTGTTTGGGAATGTCTTGATTACGCTTTCATTTTTGAATGAAATTTTGCTGAGTAAAGTACTCTTGGTTGGCAATTGTTTTGGTTTAATGTTTTATATACCTCACTCCATTGTCTTCTGGCCTCTAGAATTTCTGGGGAGAAATCGGACTGATTCTTATGGAAGACCCTTGGTATGTTAAATTGTATTTTTCTCTTGCTGCTTTCAGAATTCTCTTCTTGTCTTTGGTTTTCAAGAATTTTATTAGGATATGTCACTGAGTTTATCTGTGTCTCTTCTGTTTAGGGTTCATGTAGCTTTCTGTATTTGCAGGCTTGGTTCTCTGCTCAGGTCTGGGAAATTCTCTCTGATTAGCTCTTGGAAAATTGTTTCTATGCCTTTATGGTTGTCATGGTGCTCTAAGATTCTAGTAATTCTAATGTTAGATTTCTTAATTGAATCCTACATTTCTTTTTGAGTGTGTTTGCTTTTCTTTGTTCTTTTCTCTTGAGACTTGGTAAGTTCGGATATTCTTCTAATTCAGATAGTCTATCTTCTGCTTGTTTGACTCTATTGTTGAGCGTTTCTCTTCCTTTATCTAATTCAGATGTTTTATTTTTCAGTTCCAGTAGTTCTTTTTGGCTTTTTTTTTTTAATGTTTTCAAATTTTTTGTTGAATCTCTCATTTTTTTCCTGCATTTGCTTCCTGAACTCTGTCAGATTGTTTTCTGTGTGTGTCTTGCTTCCTTTAAATGTATTTAGCACCTTAGTCTGAAAATGATCAATTCTTTGCATTATTCTGGCCTCCATAGGAGAGATTTCCCCTTCTTCATGTTTTGCTTTCAAGTGTTCCTTCTTCTCTTGTGCTTTTGTGTTTTTTAGTAGTTTTTGTTGAACTTAAGCCATTTTGTTACCTTTACTTTAAACTTTTTATTCTGTTTATTGTGGGAAAATTCAAGAGGTCAGTATGCTTGGTCTGTGGGATTCAATATGCATGCACGAGAGGGGGTGGGTTTTTTTTTAGCCTTTCCCTCACCAACACCCCTGCACTGGCACACCCACTACCCATGGTGTCCCCCTGGGGCCGCCTCCTGCTTGCTTGTCAGTCTGGACCATTCCCCTCACCCTGTTGCACTTGCAGCACATCCCAGTCCTAGTGCCCTATAGTTTTGGGCCTCAGCATGTTTCAACAGTACTCTTACGCAGTGTTAAGGTCTTTCTTTTTCCCCTCCCACCTGTGCAGCCTGTAAACTCCCATGGCCCATTTGTACCACGTTAAAAAAAAAGCTGGCTAGGGCTTTCTCAGATAAGCTCCCTTTCTGTTTTCCCTGTTTGAGGTGTTACCCAGTCCCATCCCAAAATGGCTGTGATGAGCTCGTGCTCCCAATGTTGGTGGGTTGGATCTCTCAGTTTCTGTCCTGACCCTGTTTCTCCTCTCCACTCCTTCTGGACTCACCCCAATTCTCCAGTTCCTCGGCTGCTGTCTGGAGTTCCTAGATTTCAGTCTGTGCTTGTTTTTATTAGTTGTTCTGTGTGTTAGTTGCTGGAGGAGCAGATGGTAGTGTCCACTCACTTTGCCATCTTGCTGTCTCTTCCCCCATTTTGCTATTTGTTTTGAGTGTCATATCTTCTTTGTCTTTTTATTTTAATTTTTCTGACTTTTTTTCTGTTTGGTTGCTTTCTTGGAATAAGACTTTTTAATTTATTCCTTCTTCTGTGTATTTTTTGTGGGTGATTACTTAGTGGTTAACACACATATTACATTACACAGCTTTCAATTGCACATTTAGCATACAAATAAGTAACATACAACTTTAACATACTAAACTTATTCCTGTTTTGCTCCTCCCTTCCTCTTTTCTGTTGGTGAGTCTCCATTAACATCATTGTATATTCTATATCTGATAGGTTTCATTCGTAGTTATTTCTTGTACACTTGATGTTTTATTGCTTGTGGAAACAAATTATTGAGTTTATTCCCTGAAAATATTGTATACTTGGTCATTCTATTTTTCCATTCTCTTGAATTGTTTGGAGATTTCTCTCTCTTTCTATTTTATTTTATTCATTTATCTTTATTTCCCATGTGTAGATTCCAGTATTTGTTTAATGTTCTTTCTTTTCCATTTGGAGAACTCCCTTAAGTAATACTTGCAGAGCTTGTCTGGTGGTATATTTCCAGAGCTTCTGTTTATCTGGGGATGTCTTGATTTCCCCCCTCATTTTTGAATGACAACTTTGCTGGCTAAAGAATTCTTTGTTGGCAATCATTTTCGTTTAATGTTTTGTACATGTCACTCCATTGTCTTCTGGCCTCTAGGGTTTCGGGGGAGAAATCCACACTAATTCTTATGAAGGACTTTTGATATATTATATTGTGTTTTTCTCTTGCTGCTTTCAGAAATCTCTCCTTGTCTTTGGTTTTCATGAATTTTATTAGAATGTGATGCAGGGTGGACCTCTTTGTTTTTCTTCTGACTGGAATTCGTGTAGCTTCCTGTATTTGCTGGCCTGTTTCCCTGTTCAGTTCTGGTAAATTCTCTATGATTATCTCTTAGAAAATTCTTTCTATGCTTTTATTATTATCATAGTGTTCTGGAATTACGATAATTCTAATGTTAGGTTTATTAATTGTATCCACATTTTCATTTGGTTTTGCTTGCTCTTCTTTGTTCTTTTCTCTTGTTTCTCTTGAGACTTAATAAGTTCAGTTACTTTGTCTTCTGGTTCACTTATTCTATCTTCTGTCTGAATCTACTGTTGAATGTTTCTCTTGCATTTTCTAATTCAGTTATTTTATTCTTCAGTTCCAATAATTGTCTTTTTTTTTGTTTTCAATTTCCTGATTGAATTTCTAATTTTGTTCTTCAATTTGTTTCCTGATCTCCATTAGTTTTTCTGGGTAATTTTTGCTTCCTTTAAACATATTTAACACTATTGTTTATAAACGTTCTATTTTTTTCCCATTATCCTGGTCTCCATGGTAGAAATTTCCACTTCTTCATATTTTTATTTTGATTGGTCCTTCTTCTCTTGTGATTTTGTGTGTTTTAATATTTTTGTTGGAAATAGGGTATTTTCATTTCTTTTTGTGATATTTTGAAATTCTGAGTTTTCTGATTTTTCAAGGGAATTATATTAATTAGATATACCTCCACTATCTTCTCCTATTTTCATTACAGGGCACTCTTGTCCTTAGGTTTTTTCCAGCGCTGAGTCAGGAGTTCTCTCTGAGGATTTATTTCTGTTATTTTCAGCTTCTAACCTATTACCACAGCTTTTAGGTGTTTTTAAAAGTTTTAAGTCTCTGGGTGCCTATTCTGTCTGGTTTTCCCTATGGCAGCTGACTTTGCTGATGTGTTAAGGTCTCTCTGTCCTCTGTGGGTTTGGGTGTAGCCCAGACTTCACTGTTTGGACTGGATTTCTTCCCTTCACTATGTAGGACTGGGACGTGGCTTTCCCTCTGTGGTTAATTGTACATACACAGAACTTTTCCACTGGCCATGAATGTGGATGGAAATGATGGGGCTTGGCTTTCCCCAGGGGAGGATGGTGAGTACTTTATGTCCTTCCCTCACAGGGAACCCTGTGCAGGCTCTCCCCCAGTGTCCAGTTGTGGGCAAGGAACCATTTTTTTTCCACTGTGTTTGCCTGTTTGATGTATTTTTCTCACTCTGGCTGAATGATGGGCCCCATGACTCTTCAGTGTATCTGAGTCTTAGAGACTGTCAGTCTTGGGTCTCAGCAAGATTCAACAGTACTCATTTACAGTTTCTCAGCATCCCTGCACAGCCTCCCAAGTGCATGGCCTGTGAACTCCCACAGTCAATCTGCACCACCTTACTTGAACTGCATCTTCCTCAGTTTAGCTCCTGTCCTACGTTCTTTGTTTAGGGTGTGTCCTGTCCTTATCCAAAAATGGTTGCAATGAGCTGAGTCCTCTGGATGCCAGTGACTAGAATCTCCTAGGTTCTATGCTGACCCTGCTCCTCCTCACCCCTGTTTCTGAACTCATCTAGACTGTACAATTCAGCTGACTTCTGGAGCTCTGAGATCTAGTTTGTGTTTGTTTTATCCATTGTTCAGTGGGTTAGTTGCAGGGAGATAAATGAGGGCTACTGTTTACTCTGCCATCTTGCTCCACCTCCTTTCCTCAGAGATACTAATTTTTTTCTTTTGCATATGCCTTGTGATTTTGTTGTTGTTGTTGTCGAAACTATACTTTGGGAACTCTGGCACTCCCAGGTAGAGTCTCATGGTGAGTCTGTGACACCAGCCTCTCCTAGATGAGGAGTTTGGGGCTAGACCTCCACAACTGGTGCTCTCAGGTGGGAAGTCATGTGGTAAATTTGCAACAGGTGCTACAATGGTGGGAGTTTGTGGCTGGAGCTACAGAAACAGTTCTCCTGGAGAGGAGTCTCACGTTAATTCTGCAACAGCTGCAGCTCCCAGGTGGGAAGTCTGGGGCTGTACTGCCACAGCTGGTGCTTCCAGGAAAAAAGTCTTATGGTGAATCTGTGACAACTGTTGCTCCCAGGTGGGAAGTCAGGTGCTGGAGCTGCATAGCTGGCACTTCCAAAGAGGTAGTACTTTGGTGAGCAATCAGCAACATCTGGTAATCTCAGATAGGGCATCTGGTGCTGGAGTGGCACAGCCAGCACCTTCATGTGGAGAGTTTGGTGCTGGAGCAGCACAGCCAGCACCCCTACTCAGGGAGTCTAGAGGTGAAGCAGTGAAAATTGGAGTCCCTAAGTAGAGAGACCAGTAGTGAACTAACCACAGCAGGTGCACTAAGATGGGGAGTTTTGTGTTGAAGCAGAGAATTACATCTTCAATAATTTAAAATAATAATAATTATAACAATAATAAAGAGGAAGAGCAAAACCTAGTGAAGAGGAAGAAGCTAATCTCCAGAGTTCTCACAGTATAATAATTAAATGTCTTGGTTCCAACAACAAAAAAAATCACATGGCATATAAACAAACAAAAAAAATGGCACATGCAAGAGACCAAAATAAAATGACTGACTGTCCCTGAAGAAGAACAAACAATGGGATTACTAGACAAGAACTTTAAAGTGACAGTACTAAATATGCTTAAATATTAAAAGAAAACACAGAAAAATAACTAAAAGAAATCAGGAAAGTGATACAAGAACAAAATAAGAATTTCAATAAAAAGATAAAAATTATAAAAATAACCAAAGAAAAATACTGAAGCTGAAAAGTACAATAACAGATATTAAAAATTCACCGGAGGGGGTCAACAGCAGATTTGAATTAGTGAAAGAAAGAAACAGGGAACTTCAAGATAGGGCAATTAAGATTATGGAGTCTGAGAATCAAAAAGAAAAAAAAGAATAAAGAAAAGTAAACAAAGCCTAAGTGATGTGTCGTGCAACACCAAGCAGGTTAACATATGCCTTATGGCAGTCCCAGAAAGAGACAAGAAAGAAAAGGGGGAAGAAAAAGTATTTGAAGAAATAATGACTTAAAACTTCCTAAATTTGATGAAAGACTTGAATCAACACATCCAAGAAGCTCAACAAACTCCAAGTAGGATAAACCCAAAGTTCCACTCTGCGACACATTATAATCAAACTCTCTAAAACCAAAGATAGAGAATCTTGAAAGCAGCAAAAGAGAAGTAATGTATCATAAAGAAGGGATCCTCAATAAGATTAAATGCTGATTTCTCCTTAGATTTCATGGAGGTAAGCAGGCAGTGGGGTGACATATTTAAAGTTTTGAAAGAAAAGATCAACCAAGACAGCCAAACTGTCATTCAAAAATGAGGGAAAATTAATACATTCCCAGTTAAAAAAAATAAAAAAGCAGAGGGAATTTGTTGTCACTAGACGTGCCATACAAGCAATGCTAAAGAGAGTCATTCAGATGGAAAAGAAAGAACACTAGACAGTAACTCGAAGCTGTACATACAGGGGTAAAACATCTCCATTTCACATAATCTCTTGGCAAGTATAAGGGCCAGGTTTAAGGTATTTTTGGTTGGTAAATACAGTTGTGTCCTTCATGCTTTATAGAGACAAATGCATAAAAATAAGTATAAATTTATGTTACAGGGCACATGATGTATAAAAATGTAATAGTTGATAAGAACAACATAAACAGAAATAGAAGGAGTGGTATAAGAATAGAATTTTTATATGTTACTGAGGCAAATTAGTATCAATTTAAACTGGGTTATTATAAATGTAAGATGATAAATCTAATCCTCCTTGTAACCAAAAATAAAATAAGTAATTATATACACAAAAGTACACAGGAAAAGGGAAACCAAATTGTTCACTACAAAAAGGAAACTACATACAAAAGAAAGTAGTACTGGAGGAAATGAGGGACAAAGAAGGTATAAGACACACACACACAAACTAATAACAAAATGGCAGAAGTAAGTCCTTTATTGATAATCACCATGAATGTAAATGGGTTAAATCCTTTAATCAAAAAGCAGAGTTATAAATTGAATAAAAAGACATAAACCAACGCTATGCTGTCTACAAGAGACACAACTTAGGCACAAAGACACAAGTAGGTCGAAAGTGAAAGGATGGAAAATATTCCATGGAAATAGTAATCAAAAGAGAGCTGGGGTGACAATGTTAATATCAAAGAAAAAAGACTTGAAGACAAAATCTATTATAAGAGACAAAGAAGGAAACTATATAATGATAAAAGGTGAATTCGTCAAGAAGATATGACTATTATAAATATATAGGCACCTAACTTCAGAGCCTCAAAATATATGAAAGAAACACTGACAGAATTGAAGGGAGAATTAGACAGATCTACAATAATAGTTAGATATTTCAATACACTACTTCCAATAGTAGATGAAACAACTAAGAAGGTCAATAAAGAAATAGAGGACTTGAACATCTCTATAAACCAATTAGACCTAACAGACACACATAGAGTACTACAAACCAATACAGCAAAATATACATTCTTCTCCAGTGCACATGGATCATTCTCCAGGATAGACCATATCTTACAATACAAAGCAAATTTTAATAAATTTAAAAGATTGAAATCATAAAAAGTATCTTATCTGACCACAATGGATTGAAACTAGAAATCAGTAATAGAAGGAAAACTGGAAAATATGCAAATGTATAGAAATTAAACAACCAGTGGAAGAAGGAAGAAATCAAGAGAGAAATTTTTAAAAATATATTTAGAAATGAATGGAAATGGAGAAACAACAACCTGTCTTAGGCTACATTCTCTAGAGAAGTAAAACCAGTAAATAATATAAATACACATATAGAGGGAGATTTATATTAAAAGAAATGACTCACATGGTTGTACAGGCTGGAACGTGAGTCAGGCTGGAGGCTTCGCCTGATTCATGTAGCTGCAGGGCTGGCAAACACAAGATCGACAAGTCAGACAGCAGAGCTCTGGCTCACAGGCTTCTAAGGCCTACAAATCCCAAGATCAGCAGGTAAGATGGCAGGTAAGCTGCAAGGCTCAAATCCCAAGAACCGTAAGTCAGACGAACAGGAGCCAGCTGCAGGATCTAGTGTGAGCAAAAGCCCATGAGCCTTGCCAGAAAGTCCACTTATGTTGGATGCAGGCCACACCCCCAAGAAAACGCCCTTTCAACGGACTGGCTACTCACAGTACATCCCATCTTGGAGTTGATCACATTATACCGAATCTCATCATAGAGGTGATCACATCATTATATGACTGCCAAACTGCATCGTAATCATCAAACTGCTGAGAATCATGGCCCAGCCAAATTGACACACAACCTTAATGATCACAGTCCACCCGTGGTCAACTTGACACCTGTACACATCTCCTTAAACCATACATAATCTCTGAAAAAAGACAATTATAAAGTCATACTTGTACCTAACAAGGTACAACTAACACACATACAATTGAAAATGCACTAGCCTTCTTTACATCCTATATTTTATAAGTGAAGAAAACAAAAATATCTGATGCACACATACAAGGCAGAAATACTCAATAATTACAGTCCTCATTTCTGCAACTGGTCACCTTGTAGTAACTGGTATTTAGAACTACCTTCTTCCACCACCCATTCCATATTCCCTTTACCCTAAGCAAGCACCTCAGCTGGTTGTGGTTCTTTGCCCGCTGGAGTGACCCAAACCTTCATTCCTGAAGGGTCTGGGCCATTAGTAGTCACGTCGGCATTGAGTTTCTGTAGTTTTCCATTGACTTTAATCACAGGGTATGGCAGTACTAAGAGACGCCCTAAGGGACCTCCTGTATTCCAGATGTATCTTTCTTTACTTCCATTATGTAATATCAATCTGACTTCCTCTTGGTAATCAGGATTAATCACACCAGCCAGTATGGTAACTCTTTTCTTTGCCTGTTGATCCAAAGTGGCCAGGTGGCATTCTTAACTTCCAATTCAATGGAATCAGTAATGTGTCTCCAGGTGGGAGCATTCTTCCCTTTAGAACTAAGACCTGTAACCTCACAGAGCATACGGTCATGGGGACAGGAAGCAAAAATTTTGCTAGTGGGTCACTAGAGGTAATAGTGAGTGGTGCCATGCCCATTTCTACCCCTTGACTCCTGTACCCATGAATCCTGACACCACATATTGGATGTTGGTTTAAAGCATATACAGCCTCCTGGAGACCATTGCCCCAACACTGCAAAGTATTGCCACCTAGTTGGTGTGGTAACTGTGTTGTTAGAAGGCCATTCCATCGTTCTATCAGGCCAGCTGCTTCAGGGTGATGGGGAACATGGTAAGACCAGTGAATTCCATGAGCATGGGCACATTGCCACACGTCATTTGCTGTGAAGTGAGTCCCTTGATCCGAGATGATGCTGTGTGGGATACCATGATGGTGGATAAGCCATTCTGTAAGTCTACGGATAGTAGCTTTGGCAGACGAATTGCATGCAGGGAAGGTAAATCCATATCCAGAGTAAGTGTCTATTCCAGTAAGAAGAAAACGCTGCCCTTTCCAAGATGATCAACTCGAGGAATGGTGCCATATCGGAACTCGGTGTTAGTCTCTGCTGTTTGCAGATTGAGCACTCAGCAGTGGCTGTAGCCAAGTCAACATCAGTGAGTGGAAGCCCATCTTGCTGAGCCCATACATAACCTCCATCCCTGCCACCATGGCCACTTTGTTTATGAGCACATTGGGCAAGGATGGGGGTGGCTGGGGAAAGAGGACTACTGGTTTCCACAGAACGCGTCATCTTATCCACTTGATTATTAAAATCCTCCTCTGCCGAGGTCACCCTTTGGTGAGCTTTCACATGAGACACTTCTTTGGCTCATTCAGAGAGGTCTGTCCACATACCTCTTCCCCACCTCCTTGTCTCCAATTTTCCAATCATGGTCCTTCCAAGTCCCTGAACATCCAGCCAAACTATTGGCCACAGCCCATGTATCAGTATACAATCACACATCTGGCCATTTATCATTCCAAGCAAAGTGAACAACCAGGTGCACTGCTTGAAGTTCTGCTCATTGGGAAGATTTCCCTTCACCACTGTACTTCAGGGAGGTCCCAGAAAGGGGCTGTAGTGCTGAACCTGTCCAATTTCAAGCTGTGCCTGCATACTGTGCAGAACTATCTGTAAATCAGGCACAAGTTTCCTCTCCCTCAGTCAACTGATCATAAGGAACTCTTCATGACGCCATAGATGCAGACTTGAAGAGGGTAGGTAATGTGACAGGAGTGGAGACCATGGGTATTGGGCCACTTCCTCATGCAACTTACTTGTGCCTTCAGGTCCTGCTTGGGCCTGATCTTGTATATACAACTTCCATGTAATGATGGAGTGCTGCTGTGCATGTCAAAATTTATGACTCTGTGGGTCAAGCAACACCCAGTTCATGATGGGCAGCTCAGGCCACATGGTGATTTGGTGGCCCATTGTTAAGCATTCAGTCTCTACTAAGGCCCAGTAGCAAGCCAAATGCTGTTTCTCAAAGGAAAGTAGTCATTCGCAGAGGATGGCTGGGCTTTGCTCCAAAATCTTAAGGGTCTATGCTGTGATTCACCAATAAGGGACTGCCAAAGACTCCAAACAGCATCTCTATCTGCCACTGACACTTCAAGCACCATTGGATCAGCCAGATCAAATGGCCCAAGTGGCAGGGCTGCTTGCATGGCAGTCTGACCTGTTGCAGAGCCTTCTCCTGGTTTGGACCCACTCAAAACTAGCAGCTTTTTGAGTCACTTTATAAATAGGCTGAGTAGCACACCCAGATGAGGGATATGCTGCCTCCAAAATCCAAAGAGGCCCACTAGGCATCGTGCCTCCTTTTTAATGGTAGGATGGGCCAGATGCAGTACCTTATCCTTAACTTTACAAGAAATGTCTTGACATGCCATGCACCACTGGTTTCCTAGAAATTTCACTGAGGTGGAAGGTGCCTGAATTTTTTTGGGATTAATTTCCCACCTACTAGCACACAAATGTTTTACCAGTAAGACTAGAGTCATTGAAACGTCTTCCCTACTGGATCCAATCAGCATAATATCATCAATGTAATGGACCAGCATGACATCTTGTGGAAAGGAAAGAATCAAGTTTCCTGCAGATTAAATTATGACATAAATTTGGAGAGTTGACCTATTCTGAGGCAGGACACTGAAGGTGTATTGTTAGCCTTGCAAACTGCAGGCAAACTGCTTCTGGTGGTCCTTTTGAAACAGGTATGGAGAAAAAGGCATTAGCCAGGTCAACAGCTGCATACCCAGTACCATGAGATATATTAATTTGCACATGGAATGAAGCTACATCTGGAACAGCAGCTGCAATTGGAGTCACCACCTGGTAAAGTTTTTGATAATCCACTGTCATTCTCCAAGATCCATCTATTTTGTGCACAGGCCAAATAGGCAATTTAAATGGGGATGTGTTGGGAATCACCACCCTTGCATCCTTCAACTCCTTGATGGTGTCAGTAATCTCTGCAATCCCTCCAGGAATGCAGTATTGCTTTTGGTTTACTATTTTCCTAGGTAGTGGCAGGAAACCGTGGTGGCTTAGTGGTTAAAAGTTTGTCTGATAATCAAAAGGTTGGCAGTTTGAATCCACCAGGTGGTCCTTGAGAACCCTATGGAGCAGTTCTGCTCTGTCCTATAGGGTTGCTATGAGTTAGAATCTACTCCAGGGCAACGAGTTTGGTTTTAGGTTTAGGTAGGGGCAGTTCTAATGGCTTCCACTTAGCTTTTCCTGCTATAATAGCTCTTACTCCACTTGTCAGGGATCCAATGTGGGGGTTCTTCCAGTTGCTTAGTATATCTCTTCCAATTGTACATTCTGGAACTGAGGAAATCACTACAGGATGGGTTCAGGGAACTACTGGACCTACTCTGAGATGGACATGTTCTAAGACTCCATTAATAACCTGACCTCCATATGCCCCCACTCTGACCTGTGGACCACAGTGAAGTTTTGGGTCTTCTGGAGTTCGTGTCAGTTCAGAGCTAGTATCCAGTAATCTTCAAAAAGTCTGATTATATCCTTTTACCCAATGAACAGTTGCTCTCGTAAAAGGCCGTAGATCCCTTTGGGGAAGGCTAGGAGAAAGATTAACAGTATAAATTTTTGGCAGTGTAGTAAGGTCATTCCTCAAGGAGACCTGGACTCCCCTTCATTCTAGGGGTTGTGTTTAAATTCACTCAAGTCTGGGAATTGATTGACACGTCGTGACTCTCTATTCTGGTGATTCAAGTTAGACTGCTGTTCACTTGACCTAGAATTCTTCCACTTGTACCGATCAAGTAAATATTTAGTAGATTTCTGGTCTATTTCACTCCTAGGGACACAATGACTAGCCAACACCATAAATCCATATGAGTCAGACTATTCTGAAAACTGCTTTGACTCCACTGTCCATTACGGTAACCATACCCACCTTGTCTTTGTTGACTGAGTGCTGCCACTTGGCCCCTACCATCACAGGGTGCAATCGGCCCTATTGTAGTTAGGTGTCTTAATTCAGTTAGGGCAGTTCCCATTGTCAAATCTTACTTACATAAAATAGCCATCACAGCAGTCTTCAAGGATGCTGGGGCTCCCTTTACAAATTTGTTCCTCACCGTCATGGTAAAAATATGGCCTCTGGGCACTCCATGTGTGGGTCTGTGGGTCTAACCTGATAAATCTACTCTAACATGGCAATTTCCCTAAGCATTTGGATACCTTCTTCTACAGTATACCAAGACAGGTCTGGTACTTCAACTTGATTTAGTGCAGGTTTTCCATGCTTCAGTGACCCAACCAAATAAACTATTAAATCCTCTCCTAACCTCTTGAGCTGAAACAGTGAATGAAAAGTATGTGCTTAGTGGGCCCATATTAATAAACTCAGACTGATCCATCTTTATGTTCCTTGCACCATTATCTCACACCCTTAATAGCCATTCCCAAATATATTCCCCAGGTTTCTGTTCGTACGTATTAGAAAAGTCAAGCAGTTCTTTTGGAGTGTAGTGTACCTCCTCCTGTGTCACACTTTGTACTTCACCTTTTGGGGCTTACTGAGATTTAAGTCTATTTATAGGTCTAGATGCCAAAATGGGTGGTGGGGATGTGTTATGAGAATATTCTTGTAAGGCATCTGCCTTAGGCGATGCCCCACGTAATAACTCAGACAAAGGGTCTTTAGACACAGCTGGGTTAATTTCATCAGATGGGGGTCAAGGGGCTAATGGTTTTACTTGGGAGGGTGGTTTAGCAGACAAAGATGGAGTAATCTCTTCAGATGGGAGTAAGAGGGCTGGTTCTGTTGGCAGGAGTGATTTAAGGGAATTAGGTGCTCACTGTCCCCAGCTTCCTGATTATCTGCCCACATTTTCCCATCCCAAGTTAGGATCCCATTTCTTCCCAATCAATGCCCTCACTTTAACTTTAGGCACCACTTGAGGTTGGGTATTCATATGGCATTGTAATTCAGCCACTCTTACAATAAGACTCTGCGTTTGGTTTTTGGTGATATCAGATCTGTTACTACAAGAAATAAGGCTTTAGTTCAAGGCACAAGTGGAAACTTTGCAGTCATTTATGCGGAACTTGAGCTTTGACTCTGAAGCCCTGAGCTCATCTCTTTTCTTTCACCAGTTTTTGTAGTGAAAGTGGGACCAATCGACCAGGTTCCTCATACTTCTGATTATGACAAAATTGTAGAAAGGTATCAAACATGCGATCACCCAAAGCCTCACCTTTTACCAACACCTGATCTATTGGTGGTGATATTTTGTGTATTTCTATGGCCACCTCATGTGATGGTTTAGCAGTGCCCTCTTTACTACTGGAAAAAGACTCATCAACATCTTTAATACTAACCAGACTTGA
>NW_004443996.1:9707247-9712514 GCF_000243295.1 Trichechus manatus latirostris
ATATATATATATATATAGAGAGAGAGAGAGAGAGAGAGATTTATATTAAGGAAATGACTCACGTGGTCATAGAGGTTGGAACATGGGTCAGGCTGGAGGCTTCTCCTGATTCATATAGCCACAGGGGCTGGTGAACCCGAGATTGCCAGGTCAGAGAGCAGGGCTCTGGCTCACAGTCTACAAAGACCAATGAATCCCAAGATCAGCAGGTGAGATGGCAGGTAAGCTTCTAGCTCAATTCCCAATAACTGGAGGTCAGAAGAACAGGAGCAGCTGTAGGCTCCAGTGCAAGCAAAAGCCCACGTGCCTTGAAAAAAAGTACACTTATATTGGATGCAGACCTCAACCCCAAGGAAACTCCCTTTCAAATGATTGGCTACTCACAGCAGATCCCATCATGGAGGTGATCACATTATATCACATATCATCATGGAGTGATCACATCAGTATACAATGGCCAAACTACATCATAACTGCCAAACCACTGAGAATCATGGCCCAGCCAAGTTAACACACAAACTTGATGATAACAATACCAAAACTGGTGGGATAGGCAAAGGCAGTGTTTAGTGGAAAATTTACACAAGTAAATGCTTACATTAAAAAAGAATATCTCAAATCTATAGACTAACTTTACAACTCAAGGAACTAGAAAAAGAAGAGCAAAACAGGCCCAAAGCTACCAGAGGAAAGAAACAACATAGATTAGAGCAGAGATAAATGAAAAGAGAATTAAAAAATACATAAAATAAATGAAACCATAAGTTGTTTTTTTAAACATCAATGAATTCAACAAAATTTTAGCTAGACTGACAAAGAAAAAGTGACACAATATGCAAATATCTAAAATTAGAAATGAAAATGGGGACAACTCACCCTACATAAATAAAAAGGATCCTAAGAGAATACTATGAGCAATTGTACACAAACAAATTAGACAACTTAGATGAAATGGACAAATTCCTAGAAACACATAAACTCTCTACATTGAGTCATGAAGAAATAGAAGATATCAACAAACTCATACAAAATGAAGTGATGGAAGCGGTAATAATTAAAAAAAAAACTCCCAACAAAGAAAAGTCGTGGATGAAATGGCTTCACTGGAGAATTCCACCAAACATTTATAGAGGAAGTAGCTTCAATCCTGTTTAAACTTTTCCAAAACATATAATAGAAGGTAACAAATACTCTGCAAGAAAAGTATAGACCAATATTCCTTACGAATAGAGATGCAAAAATCCTACACAAAATACTAGCAAACCAAACCCAAAAGCATATCAAAAGTATTATGCATCATGATCAAGTGTAATTTATCCCAGGAATTAAAGGGTGGTTCATTATTAGAAAATCAATCAGTGTAATACCCTCCATTACTAAAACAAAGGAAAAAAACCATGATCAAATTAATCGACACGGAAAAGGTATTTGACAAAACCCACAACCATTTCATGAAAAAAACACTCAAAAATCTAGGAATAGAAAGGATATTTCTCAATATAGTAAAGGGCATTTATGAAAAACACACAGCTAATTTTATACTCAATGGAAGAAGACTGATAGCTTTTCCATTAAGATCAGGAAAAAGTTAACAATGTCCACTCTCACCACTGCTATTCAACACTGTACTGGAAGTCCAAGCCAGAGCTATTAGGCAAGAAAAAGTAATAAAAGGTATTTAAAATGGAAAGGAGGAAGTAAACTATCCCTTTTAGCAGATGATATGATCCTATCTATGGAAAACCCCAAAGATTGCACAGAAGGCTCTTACAGCTAATAAATGAATTAAAAAACATGGCAGGGTACAAGGTCAACACAAAAAAAAATCAGTCAGGTTTCTATACATCAGCAATGGGCAAGCTGAAAATAAAATTAAGGAAACAATTTCATTTACAAAAGCATCTAAAAGAATAAAGTACCTAAGAATAAATTTAAAAGGAAGGTAAAAGCTTTGTACACTGAAAACAAAAAGAAATTAAGGAAGACCTAAATAAATGGAAGAACATTGTGTTCATGGATCAGAAGGCTTAATATTGCTAAAATGTCAATACAGCCCAAAGCAATCAATAAATTCAATGCAATCCCCATCAAAATTCAAACAGACTTCTTTGAAGAAGTGGAAAAGTGAATACTCCAATTTATACAGAATGGCAAAGTAATAGCCAAAGCAATCTTGCAAAAGAATAGAGTTGGAGGACTCAGATTCTGATTTCAAAATATACTATAAAGTTACAGTAATAAAAACAGCCTGGTACTGGTATAATGATAAACATATAAAGCAATGGAATATAATTTAGAGTCCAAAAATAAATCCATCCATCTATGATCTCGACCTTGGGTTTCCTACTACTAACTTTCCTGTCCCCTCCTACCTTCTATTCTTTGTTCCTGGGCTGGTGTGCCCCTTTAGTCTCGTTTTGTCCTAATTGGTCTGTCTAATCATTGGCTAAAAGGTAAACTTCCAGAGTGACTTCTTACTCAGCTAAAAGGGTGTCTGGGGGCCATAATCTCAGGGTTTCTCCAGTCTCTGTCAGGCCAGTAGGTCTGGCCTTTTTTTGTGAGTTAGAATTTTGTTCTACATTTTTTCTCCATCTCTGTCCAGAACTCGCTATTGTGATCCCTGTAAGAGCAGTCAGTGATGGTAGCTGGGCACCATCTAGTTGTACTGGACTCAGTCTGGTGGAGGTTGTGGTAGTTGTGGTCTAATAGTCCTTGGACTAATCTTCTCCTTGTGTCTTTAGTTTTCTTCATTTTCCCTTGCTCCTGAAAGAGTGAGACCAGCGAATTATCTTAGATGGCTGCTCACAGGCTTTTAATACCCCAGATGCTACTTACCAAAGTAGAATGTAAAACATTTTCTTTACAAACTATGTTATGCCAACTGAGCTAGATGTTCCCCGAGACCATCGTCCCCACAGCCCTCAGACCAGTAATTTGGTCCCTCAGGGAGTTTGGATTTGTCCATGGAGCTTCCGTGACCTTACCCTAAACAAGTTGTGCCGGCTTCCCCAGTATTGTGTACTGTCATACCATTCACCAAAGATACCACTTATCTATTGTCTGTTTAATGTTTTTCCACCCACACCCCTCCCCTCCCACGTAACCATCAAAGACTGTTTCTTTCTGTGTGTAAACATTTTCATGAGTTTTTATAGTAGTGGTCTCATACAATACTTGTCTTTGGGACTGACTTATTTCACTCAGCATAATGCCCTTGAGGTTCATACATGCTGTGAGATGCTTCGCAGATTCATCATTGTTCTCTATCATTGCATAGTACTCCATTGTGTGTATGCACCATAGTTTGTTTATCCATTCATCTGTTGATGGGCATCTAGGTTGTTTCCATCTTTTTGCTATTGTGAACAATGCTGCAATGAACATGGGTCTGCATATGTCTATTTGTGTGACGGCTCTTATTTCTCTAGGATATATTCCTAGGAGTGGGATTGCTGGATCATATGATATTTTTAGCTTTCTAAGGAAGCGCCATATCATTTCCCAAAATGGTTGTACCATTTTGCCTTCCCAGCACCAGTGCATAAGAATTCCCATCTTCCCGCAGCCACTCCAACGTTTGTTATTTTCTGGTTTTATTTTCTTTTGATTAGTGCCAGTAATGTTGGGGTGACATGGTATCTCATTGTGGTTTTGATTTGCATTTCTCTAATGGCTAGTGATCATAAGCATTTCCTCATGTGTCTGTTAACCACTTGAATGTATTCTTTGGTGAAGTGTCTGTTCATTTCCTTTGCCCATTTTTTAATTGGATTATTTGTTTTTTGGTTCTAGAGGTGTTGGATTTTCATGTAGATTTTAGAGATCAGACCTTGTCAGATTTGTAATAACCAAAACTTATTTTTCCCACTCTGTAGGTTCTCTTTTTACTCTTTTGGTGAAGTCTTTTGATGACCATAAGTGTTTAATTTTTAGTACATCCCAGTTATCTAGCTAATCTTCTGGAGTTTGTATGCTGTTAGTTATGGTTTGTATCCTGTTAATGTCGTGTATTAGAGTCCCTAGCATTGATCCTATTTTTTGTTCTATGATCTTTATAGTTTTTGGTTTTATATTTAGGTCTTTGATCCATTTTGAACTAGTTTTGGTATATGGTTTGAAGTATGGGTCCTGTTTCATTTTTTTGCAGATGGATATGCAATTTTGCCAGCACCATTTGTTAAAAAGACTGTCTTTTCCCCATTTGATGGACTTTGGGCCCTTGTAGAAGATCAGGTGACCATAGGTGGATGGATTTACATCTGGGTTCTCAATTCTGTTCCATTAGTCAATGTGTCTGTCGTTGTATCAGTACCAGTTTTTTTTTGACTACCATAGCTGTATAGTAGGTTCTGAGGTCAAGTAGTGCGAGTCCTCCTGCTTTATTCTTCTTCTTCAATAATGCTTTACTTATCCGAGGCCTCGTCCTTCTCCATACAAAATTGAGGATTGTTTTTTCCATCTCTTTAAAGAATGTTGTTGGTATTTGGATTTGGATTGCATTGTATTTGTAAATTGCTTTGGGTGGAATTGTCATGTTCACAATGTTGAGTCTACCAATCCATAAGCATTGTAGGTTTTTCCATTTATATAGACCTCTTTTGGTTTCTTGCAGTACCGTTTTGTAGTTTTCTTTGTATAGGACTTTTACATCCCTGGTTAGACTTATTCCTAAGTATTTTGTTTTTTTAGGGGCTATTATAAAATGGTATTGTTTTCCTGATTTCCTTTTCATAGTTCTCTTATTGGTGTATAGGAATCTAATGGACATTTGTATGTTTGTCTTGTATCCTGCCACTCTGCTGAATCTTTCTATTAGCTCCAGTAGTTTTCTTATGGAGCCTTGGGTTTTCTATATATAGTATTATATCATCTGCAAATAGGGATAATTTTACTTCTTCTTTACCAATTTGGATGCCCTGTATTCCTTCTTCTTGCCTTACTGCTCTAGCTAGGACTTCCAAAACAACGTTAAATAGGAGTGGTGATAAAGGGCATCCTTGTCTTGCTCCTGTTCTCAAGGGGAATGCTTTCAGCCTCTCTCCATTAAGAATGATGTTGGCCGTTGGTTTTACATAGATGCCCTTTATTATGTTGAAAAATTTCCATTTTATACCTATTCTAATGAGAGTTTTTATCAGGAATGGGTGTTGGACTTTGTCGAATGCCTTTTCTGTGTCAATTGAGATGATCATGTGATTCTTTCCTTTTTTTTTTCTTTTATTTATGTGGTGGATTACGTTGATTGATTTTCTAATGTTGAACCATCC
>NW_004443996.1:9713333-9715773 GCF_000243295.1 Trichechus manatus latirostris
ACTGCCTTTGCTGTGTCCCAAAGGTTTTGGTATGATGTGTTTTCATTCTCATTTGATTCTAGGAATTTTTTGATTCCATCTTTGATTTCTTCTGTTACCCAATGGTGTTAAAGCAGAGTGTTATTTAGTTTCTATGTAATTGAGTTTTTATTGCTCTTTCTGTTGTTAATTTCTACTTTGATGGCACTGTGATCAGAGAAGATACTTTGTATTATCTCAATGTTTTGTATTATGTTGAGGGTTGTTTTGTGGCCTAAGATGTGGACTATTCTGGAGAATGTCCCATGTGTATTGGAAAAGAGTATGTACTTTGCAGCTGTTGGATGAAGTATTCTATATATGTCTATGAGTTCAAGTTGGCTGATTATGGCATTTAGATCTTCTGTATCTTTGTTGAGTTTCTTTCTAGATGTTCTCTCCTTTACTGAGAGTGGTGTATTGAAGTCTCCAACTATTATTGTGGAACTGTCAATTTCTCTTTTCAGTGCTTTTAAAGTTTCTTTTATGTATTTCGGAGCACTGTCATTGGGTACTTAGATATTTATTATGGTTACATCTTCATGATGGATTGTCCCTTTAATCATGATACGTGCCGTTCTTTGTCTTTTATGGTGGATTTTTTCCCTTTTTTTATTGTACTTTAGATGAAGGTTTACAAAACAAATACTTTCTCATTAAACAGTCAGTACACATATTGTTTTATGACAGTGGTTAACAACCCCATGACATATCAAACCTCTCCCTTCTTGACCATTTTTTTTTGGTGGAAATATACATAGCCAAAGATACACCATTTCAAAAATTTCTACATGTACAATTCAGTGACATCTATTACATTCTTCCAGTTGTCCTGCTATTCTCACTTTAGATGAAGATTTACAGAACAAAATAGTTTCTCATTGAACAGTTAGTACACATGTTGCCCTATGAAAATGGTTAACAACCCCACTACATGTAAACACTGTCCTTACTCAACCTTGGGTTCCCTATCATCAGCTTTCCAGTCCCCTTCTGCATTCAAGTCCTTCTCCCTGAAGAGCTGAGCCTCATTAGTCCCGTTTTGTTTAACCAGAACCTGCCTTGCACTGATTACAGACCTCCACTCCAATGGCAAGCTCCCCTAGCACTCTTTTTTGTTTGTTTGCATGTTTTTGGCTCCTGTCTTCTCTCCTGTCTCCCATACCCATCTTGGGTCCACACATAACAATCTCCCCCCTCCAACCTGACTACATGCACCCTGCGCTTAACATCACACCACCAAGCAGTATAGGCACGGCCTACCAGAACCAGCCCTGCGCATATTATCAACCCGCCCTGGTGGCTGTAGTAAGTGCCACAAACAACCCATCCCAGCAACTCCTCTTCAGCTAGACCTGACCTGCTGTACCATATCTGAGCAACTGACACTGCCAATTGGAGAAGGAGGCAAAAAGTATCATGCCCACAGACCAGCAAACAACAAAGAACACATTGCTTGCCTGCTTAGACATAGTGAAATTAAAAAAAGGATGAAACAAACAAATCTAAAATCAATAAACTAGAAAAATGACTACTGAATGCCCTGAATACAGCAGACAATATCAAAACATTTACAAAAACAGGACAGAATGGTTCCAGTAGGCATCCAAAATAAAACATCAGATGACTTTCCAGAAGAAGAAAAGGCACTAGAACTAACTGATAGGGAATTCAAATCTAATACTCAGAATTATCCAAGAGTTGAAGGAAAAGCAGACAAAAAATGAGGAAAAAAAAGAGAAATTCATGGAACAGGCAGACAAATACATGGAAAATACAGACAAAAAAATGGAAGAATTCAGGAATATACTGCAAGAACAAAATACAAAAATACATTCACAACTAGAAATTATACAAAAACAACAATTAGAAATCAAAAGATAAACAACAAGATTTCAGAAATGGACAGTGTCACAGAAGGGCTGAGGAGCAGATTTGAAACGATGGAAGACAGGATCAGTGGAATTGAAGACAAAAACTTGGCTAGTCCTCTGATGAAAACTCATTAAAAAGAATGAAGAAAATGAAGAGATCCTGAGAATTAAGTGGGATACAATCAAAAGCAAAAAACTGTGATTGATCGGAGACCCAGAACAGGGGGAGAAAACAGAAAACACAGAGAGGATCAATGAAGAACTGCTGACAGAAAATTTCCCCAGTATCATGAAAGATGAAAAGCTAACCATCCAAGAAGCTCAATGAACCCCATGTAGGATAGACCCCAAAAGAAAATCACCAAGGCATATTATAATCACACTCATCAAAACCAAAGACAAACAAAGAATCCTGAGAGCAGTTCATGAAAAACAAAAAGTCACATATAGAGGAGAAACAATAAGAGTAAGCTCAGATTATTTGGCAGAAACCATGCAAGCAAGAAGGCAATGGGATGATATATATAAAACCTTGAAAGAAAAAAATT
>NW_004443996.1:9716903-9755342 GCF_000243295.1 Trichechus manatus latirostris
TCCAAACTCCCTGAGGGACTGAATTGCTGGGCGGAGGGCTGTGGGAACCATGGTCTTGGGGAACGTCTAGCTCAACTGGCATAACACAGTTTATAAAGACAGCGTTCTACATTCTACCTTGGTGAGTAGCGTCTGGGGTCTTAAAAGCCTGTGAACAACCATCTAAGATACTCCACTGGTCTCACCCATTTGGGAGCAAGGGAGAATGAAGAGAACAGGATACAAGGAAAAGATTAGTTCAAAGGACTAATGGACCACAGCTACTAAGGCCTCCACCAGACTGAGTCCAGTACAGCTAGATGGTGCCCGGCTACCACCACTGACTGCTCTGACCGGGATCACAACAGAGGGTTCTGGAAAGAGATAGAAAAGGATGCAGACCAAAATTCTAACTCACAAGAAAAAGACCAGATTTACTGGCCTGACAGACTGGAGAAACCCCAAGAGTATGGCCCCCATACACCCTCTTAGCTCAGTGGTGAAGTCACTCCTGAAGTTCACTGTTCAACCAGAGATTGGACAGCCTCATAAAACAAAACGGGACTAATGAGGCACAACAGTCCCGGAACAATGACTAGAAGGCAGGTGGGAACAGGAAAGCTGGTGGTAGGGAACCCAAGAATGAGAAGGGACAGTGTTGACGGGTCACGGGGTTGTTAACAATTGTAATAGGGCAATTTGTGTAGTAACTGTTTAACGAGAAACTATTTGTTCTGCAAATTTTCATCTAAGGTACAAAAAAAATTATCTATGTGAGATCAAATTGACAACAGCTACTCAAAATGTTTGATGGGAAGCCTAGGGGGAAGTAAGTTGAAGATAATAGTGATGGAATAATTTGGAAAAGGATAGTGAAAAAAGCAGCACAACGGGAAGAATGTAATCAGTGTCACTGAATTGTACATGTAGAAATTTTTGAAACGGTGTAATTTTGGCTATGTATATTTTCACGAAAAAAAAGGTCGAGAAGGGAGAGTATTGACATGTTATGGGGTTGTAAATCAATGTCATAAAACAATATGTGTACTGACTGTTTAAGGAGAAACTATTTGTTCTGTAAACCTTCATGTAAAGTACAATAACAAAAAATTAAAAGAAAAAAAAATCCCAACAAAAAAAGCTCTGACCCACACGGTTTCACTGCAGAATTCTACCAAACTTTCAGAGAAGAGTTAACACCACTACTACTAAAGGTATTTCAGAGCACAGAAAATGATGTAATTAATACTCCCAAACTCATTCAATGAAGCCAGCATAACACTGATACCAAAACCAGGTAAAGACACCACCAAAAAAAAAAAAAAATTACAGACCAATATTCCTCATGAAGAGTGACGAAAAAATCCTCAGCAAAATTCTAGCCAGTAGAATCCAGCAACATATCAAAAAAACAATTCACCATGACCACGTGGGATTCATACCAGGTATGCAGGGATGGGTCAACATTACAAAAACAACCAATGTAATCCATAACATTAATAAAACAAAAGACAAGAACCACATGATTTTATCAATCAATGCAGAAAAGGCATTTGACAAAGTCCAACACCCACTCATGATAAAAACTCTCAACAAAATAGGAATAGAAGGGAAATTCCTCAACATAATAAAGAGCATTTATCCAAAGCCAACAGCCAACATTATCCTAAGTGGAGAGAGTTTGAAAGCATTCCCCTTGAGAACGAGAACCAGACAAGGATGTCCCTTATCACCACTCTTATTCAACATTGTGCTGGAAAGGAGTGTGCTGTCACAGTATAGGGAGAGCAATTAGGGTCACATAACAATGTGTGTATAAATTTTTGTATGAGAGACTAATTTGAATTGTAAACTTTCACTTAAACTACAACAATAAAAAAAGAATTCTCATTATGGAAAGCAATTCTAGAGGTGGAATATTTTCTCTGCCTATTCTTAAGCAATCAGATTTGGAAATGTTTCCATTGGAATATCTAACTTAGGCACACGTGTTTCAGCTAAACTCTTTGATAGTTATTTACTTTAGAATTTCCAGGATACTGATCTTGAATTTCCCTTCCAATCGCACCCCCAGCGTTAAAAACATTCCTGCAGCATGTGCAGCACACAGATCATTCCCAATTACTTGTTTTTTTATGTCAGTTTCCACCTTATTCCTCTTCCTTCCTTTTTACTGTAACTTTCCACAGCTCTGTACACTAAGTACCATTTTTTACCATCTGTAAGTCAGGTCTTGCTCCAGGCCTAAACTGATCCTGACCAAGGCAGGAAGAACTAAAGCCCTAGCCCCCATGGTATGTTAAGGTATTCTTCCTTTTAGGCTGATTTCCAGCACAAACCACTGGTTTCATCACAGTGCTCCTAAGTTGAACTTGCTGCAAATATGGCCTGGAACATGTTGTCCTAGGGTAAACATGCAACGTCTCTTCTGAACAGAAAGAAAGCTCCAGATTCTGTTTCCAAGTGTGCCATCTCCTTTACCCCTTGCCTACACTCACCATGTGCCCTGATTCATAAAATTGATTTTCTATTTTGGACCTGTTACGTTATTTTCCACTAACTTGTCTAGTTACTCAGTTTCCCTACAATATAACTCTAGCTAAGTGGTTAGCACCCTGACAATTGTGGTTAGCCTTCTCAGATGTCAATAATTGGCCTGCCTGAAGGAAACAAGTATCAAATAACTGCTGGAATTCCTTGTCACCATGCTCTGCTTATCCACTGGCACTCTGTTACTTCAGTTAGAGCCCTTACTACTGACATTTTGCCTGAACTGTGATTGACAACAACAAAATTCCACCTCAAAACTTTTGAAACAAGCTGAATCTATGTTATAAGCAGACCTCCCACACCCTCCCCTCAGATGCAAAGATCTAGGGCTGTCTTTCTGCCTCAAATTTCTCCACTCCTACTGATTAATCCTAATATATGTCACCTACGTGTGATGCTTCATAGAGTTTATTCCCAATTATCACCACTGAGAACAATTACAAAGCGGAGAATGTTAAACTGTGAAGAAACTGGGGATAAAGAGAAAGCTTTAATAAACATCAACCCTTAAAATTAGAGTTTTCAAACTTCGACCCTGAAAGAGTTTAGATATAAGCCTATTTGGAAATAGAAGGATATATGTCTACATATATTTCCAAAGTTTTTTCCTCGTGATCCTAAAATGTTCAAATTCAGGTTTATAAACAACTGTTATCTCCAGTGGCATCACTAAGGTTGGTGTTGCCATAGTGCGGTCACTCGTGATGTCACCGCCCTACCCCTCTGCCCGGAGTGAGCCAGGAAGGTGGACGAATACCCCCTGGTGGGTGAAGCGGCCTGGCTCAGCCCCGTCCCCTCCTTCTCCCCCCCCCCCCCCCCACCCCTCGCAGGGCCTAGCGCCACACTGTGCTGTCCGGTCCCTCCCGGCCCAGATCCCCGCAGCTTCCCGCAGCTCCTCCCCTCTCCCATTGGCTAAGACAGAGACTCTCCTCTCCTCCCAGTGGAGGGCGCCTCGGCCCAGCCGCCCGCACTCTGACTGGCTAGTGACCGTGGAGGGGCTGGGGTTGGGCGGGGGGTGACGACTTACCGCACTGGGTGATGGGTGACACTAACCCTAGTGAGGCCGCTGCTTTGGTGGCCCCTCCCTCAGCAGTGCCAGCACCCGGGGACCCTGGTATCATTTTGATGTCACCCCCTATGACAGTGTCAGGGGGTGCGGTCCGCACTCCTCTAGTGACCCCACTGGCTATACTCAGTCATGTCATTCATATGCTTTCTAACACTTTCTTCATAAGGTATTACATATTAAGTCTTAAATGTGTATAAATTATTTAAATGAACATTGTTCTTTTTCCTGTAAGAACTTCAAATGCAGAGGTTCCTTTTTTATGTAATTATCACTGAAGGACAATAGAGCACATTTATGAATGATATTTTTTTACATTTCAATTCCTAGAACTAAATTTGCACATACAGGTTCTGTTTAAAGATTGTTTGCAAATCAAAATTGTTTGCATTTCACAAAATATATTTTTATTCCATGACGGGAAATGACTCACCATTTTTCTGTGGTTGTCTCTGAGCAAGACATTCATAATTGATAAGCTATTTATTGACCACCTACTATAATGAAATGACTGGCATTTATTAAATGTACTAACCGCTTTAATCTTCCCAATAACCATATGAAGTAAAAAAAATAAATAAAAACCTTTGCCGTTGAGTAGATTCTTACTCACAGCGACCCTATAGGAAGAGTAGAACTGCCCCATAGGGTTTCCAAGGAACAGCTGATGGATTTGAACTTCAAACTTTTTGGCTAGCAGTCAAACGCTTAACCATTGAGCCACCAGGGCTCCCCTCATGAGGTAGTAGTTCTATTATTATCCACATTTTATAGATAAAGAAAGAGGGCACAGAGAGTTGGTTATAGCCTAAGCACATACAGATACTAGCTACCAGGACTG
The DNA here is from genome assembly GCF_000243295.1 of Trichechus manatus latirostris. Lineage (NCBI taxonomy): Eukaryota > Metazoa > Chordata > Mammalia > Sirenia > Trichechidae > Trichechus > Trichechus manatus. Next base: position 9,721,340 of record NW_004443996.1, read on the forward strand.
AAATTCAAAATTGTGTGATTTCAGATCTTATACTCTTTTTTTAAAAAAAAACTATTCTTTTAAAATTGTATGTTCAATAAACAATAGGGAAGTTGTATTTCGATACATGACAGTTCTAATTTGGCTTGTTTTTGTTGTTGAATTAATTTTGTTTAAATACCTTGTTTTATGCTGTTATACAAACACCTGCATATGTGCATAATTTTATATAAATACATAAATATGATCATATAGATGATTTTTGTGAAAGTCCAGTCCCCTCTTACATCTTGACCCTCATCAGCTACCGTCAGTAGGGTAATACATCTTAACAATTGAGTTTATATTGTTTCTTGTATTTCTCCCTACAAATATATATGTACATATACATAAGCATACATATAAAAAGGTTTGAGATTTTTTTGGTCATTGTTTTTACAAAAATGGGACTTTATTACATGTACCTTCCTGCATCTAGTTTTATTCAACAATACTTTGTGGAAATCTCAACAGTTACAGCTCTAATTCCTTCTTTTTAATGGCCATGTAATACTTAAATACATAAACCACAATTTATTCAGCAATTTTCTTATTGAAGGGCATTGGTTTTGTTTTGTATTTTTGCCATTGTAAATGGTGCTGCCATAAACATCCTTATGCGTATGTCTTTATTTTCTATGGTTTATATTTCTATGGGAGAGATTCCCAGGAGTGGAATTTTCTGGGTGAGACACACACGCACACACACACACTCACACACATGTGCACGTGCACACACACACGCACTTTTTTTATTTTAGGATATATTTCCATAATGCTTTCCAAAAAGGTTGTAATACTTAACATTTCCACCATCAATGTGTGAGAGTACTCCCTCCTCTGCATCTTAGCCAGTAATACATGGTATGACTCTTAAGCTGTGGCCAGTCTGAGAGGTATAAAGTGATATTTATCACTGTTATTTTAACTTCCATTTCTCTACTAGTTAAGCTGAACATCCTTTGATGTTTGTTGGCCATTTGGATTTGCTACTCTCTAAATTGTTCCTTTGTATATTTTGCCTATTTTTCTACTCAGCTGTTATAATTTTCTTATCATTCATAAGATCTTTTTGTATATTACCTGTATTAAATATTTGTCATCTGCATTATAAAACGTTTTCTACCTCTGTCATTTGTCTGTTGACATCGCTTATGACATCTTTTTCCATGAAAGTTACATAAACTTTCATATCGTCAAAGATGCCAATCTCCTTTTATTACTTCTATATTTCCTGTCTTAAGGAGAGGTCCACCATTATTTTCTTCCAGATAATACTCAGTTATGCCAGCATCATTTATTAAATAAGCCATTATTTTCCCACTGAAATACACTATCATTTTTGTCATATTAAAATTTCATATATAAGAGGATTGATTTCTGGTTTCTATATTTTATTTCACTAATCTATTTGTCTACTGTTTTACTAATACCACATTTGACCGCAGTGTATTGATACAGTATATTCTGATTTCTAGTAAGACATGGTTCTATATTTTCACATTTTCTTTTTCTTGGCTTTTTCGGTAGTTCACATTCTTTTTTTTTCTAATAATATTTTATTGTGTTTTCAGTGAAAAAAATTAGGTTCCCACTTGACAATTTCTATAAAAATAGTTCAGTGACAATAGTTACATTTTTCACAATGTGTCAACGTTCTCTCACTGTGTTTTGGTTGTTCCATTTCCAGGGTTCTAGTTTCCTGGCCTCCTTATCTTCTCATCTTTGCTTTAGAGTAAATGTTGACCTTTTGTTCTCATATAGATGATTTTATGTGTAAAATCCTGATTATTTAGACTGTACAAGCTAGCCAAGGAATATTTATAGAGTACAGGTTGATGGCACTACCAGGCATACCAGATATCACACTAATAAGATTAATTATAAATCCTAATAGTCGCCAGATCTGAGCTTAATACAGTTTGTTTAGACTTTCTCATGAGTAGGGCTGAGTCTCCAAGTTAAAGAGTTTCAGTGCCTCTGTTGAGTGAGGATAGGGAAAAACATAGACGAGAAAAGCATTAAAAAGTCAAGTTGTCTGATTTTAGATTCTTGTCAAATGAATACAAATGTATCACAATATTGGAGTTCCTTGTCTAGGCAGGTAAGGAAGCTAAAAGCAGACAAAAAAGGGGGAGGGAATTAACACTATTGATGTCTCTTTCCACTCCTAGATATTTAGATTAAAATAAATAATATACTTCCATTTCCAGCCAGATGAAGTAAGAAGGACTGAATTTACTCTCCCATTTGAAAAAACTAAAATATTAGATGACACGTAAGAAGAAGAAGAAGAAAAAGTTTTTCAATATATTGGACATCAGGCAATAGGCACTGCGGGAGAGCAATTGCTGACAGATGGTTAAAAAAAACTTAGTGAGCTCTATGATTGTCCTACTTTACTGCCTAGAGAGAGTTTCCAAGCAACGGTGCAGGGAGGAGGAATCCAGGTAGAGCCCAAAGAGCTCCCTGAGTTTCAGAGAAGGAACTGGGAGTCAGCGGAGATTAAGCTAGTTAGAGTTTGCAGGGCACAGAACCAATGAGGAGAGAACTGAACAGAGAGAGAATACTGCAGACATTCAGAGGGTTCCCCTCATGCTTATAGCTGAGTGTTGATAAAAAAATCTAAACCCGTTGCCGATTAGTCAATTCTAACTCGTAGCAACCCTATAGAACAGAGTAGAACTGCCTCATAGGGTTTCCAAGGAGCTGCTGGTGGATTCGAACTGCTAACCTTTTGCTCAGCCGCCAAATGCTTAGCTACTGTGCCACCAGGACTCCTAGTGCTGATCAGTGCATTCAAGTCTCTGAGGAAACTACCCAAGGCCAGAGAAAGAATCATTTGAGAGGATTAGAGGATACAGTGCTTGGTGCTCACACAGGGTTGTGGAAAGTTTCCATCCTCCAAGCCAGAGAGGAAAACCTCACAATTCACAGAGTTTTGGGTAGAATACTCAGGAAGGCATTGCTACAGTGGTGAGGATCACTAGGCAAAACACTTCTCTTCTTGTGCCTAATGAGTCTTAAAAGCAAGACCCAAAAGGATCAAGCTGTTTTCAAGTAATTTATCTGTATCCCAGAAAAAAGTTTAGAATATTTATTGGAATACAAAAGTATCAGCACCAACGAGGTAAAATTCACAGTGACAAGAATCCAAAAAAAGTAATAGTGAAACAGGAAAATATGACTCATAATGAGGAGAAAAAAGTAACTTAATCAAAACCAACCCAAATAAGCTGTTCAATGTAATATTTGTGATAACCACTAAAAAAATACTGAGAGAAAATATACAGAAGAGAAGGAAGAAATCAAAAAGGCTCAACCCAAAAAAGCAGCTTAACACAAAAATAACAGAAATACGGAAATAATGGGGCAAAAAAAGATATAAAATGCAAAAAGATAAGAAAAAAGAGTGAAGTAGGTACTTCATTTTCAGTAATTACCTTAAATGTAAATGGTCTAAACTCCCCACGCTAAAGACAGAAAGTGACATAACGGATAAAAAACATGACCTATCGTTACACCGGAGCCCTGGTGGTGTAGTGGTTAAGCATTCGGCTGCTAACCAAAAAGTCAGCAATTCAACTCCACCAGCCACTCCTTGGAAACCTTATGGGGCAGTTCTACTCTGTCCTATAGGCTCCCTCAGAGTCAAAATTGACTTGATAGCAGTGGGTACCCTTATGCTACCTACAAGACACACTTTAGACACAAAAACACAAAAAGAGTGAAAGTAAAATGGTGGAAAAGAAAATTCCATGCAACTTGTTGTTAGGTGCCATCGAATTGGTTCTGACTCATAGGAACCCTATGCTATGTGCAACAGAATGAAACACTGTCCAGTCCTGTGCCATCATCAGAATCGTTGCTATGCCTGAGCCCATTGTTGCAGCAACTCTGCCAATTCATCTCATTGAGAGTCTTTATTTTCTTCACTGACCCTCTACTTTACCAAGCATGATGTCCTTATCAAGGGACTGGCCCCTCATGATAAAATGTCAAAAGTACGTAAGACAAAGTCTCACTATCCTCGCTTCTAAGGAGCATTCTGGCTGTACTTCTTCCAAGACAGATTTGTTCATTTTTCTGGCAGTTCATAGTATATTCAATATTCTTCGCCAACACCATAATTCAAATGCATCAATTCTTCTTCAGTCTTCCTTATTCATTGTTCAGCTTTTGCATACATAGGAAGTGATTGAAAATATCATGGTTTGGGTCAGGCTCACCTTAGTTCTCAAAGTGACATCTTTGCTTTTCAACACTTTAAAGAGGTCCTTTGCAGCAGAATTTGCCCAATGCAATACATGGTTTGATTTTTGATGCTGCTGCCATGGGTGTTGATTGTGAATTCAATCAAAATGAAATATTTTACAACTTCAATCTTTTCTCAGTCTATCATGATGTTGCTTATTGGTCTAGTTGTGAGGATTTTTGTTTTCTTTACGTTGAGGTGTAATTCATACTTGTCATGTATTGAATTGTGTCCCCCCAAAATATCTGTCAACTTAGCTGGGCCATGAGTCCCAGTATTGTATGATTGTCCACCATTTTATGTGATTTCCCTATGTGTTATAAATTCTATAACTATGATGTAATGAGATGGATTAGTGACAGTTATATTGATGAGATCTACAAGACTAGACAGTGTCTTAAGCCAATCTCTTTAGAGATATAAAAGAAATAATGGAGAAGAGAGACATGGGGACCTCGTACCACCAAGAAAGCAGCACTGAGAGCAGAGCTCGTCCTTTGGACCTGTGATCCTGCATGGAGAAGCTCCTAGACCAAGATTAATGACAAGGACCTTCCTCCAGAGCTGACAGAGAAAGCCTTCCCCTGGAGCTGATGCCCTGAATTTGGAATTCTAGCCTACTAGACTGTGAGAAAGTAATTTCTCTTTGTTAAAGCCATCCACTTGTGGTGTTTCTGTTATAGCAGCACTAGATTACCAAGACAGCACTGAAGGCTATAGTCTTGGATCTTCATCAATAAGTGGTTCAAGTCCTCTCCACTTTCAGCAAGCAAGGTTGTGTCATCTGCATATTGCAGGTTGTTAATGAGTCTTCCTCCAATCCTGATACCATATTCTTCTTTGTATAGTCCAGTTTCTCAGATTACTTGCTCAGCATATAGATTGAATAAGTATGGTGGAAGGCTACAACCCTGATGCACACCTCTGATTTTAAACCAGACAGTAGCCCCTTGTTCTGTTTGAACAACTGCCTCTTGATCTATGTACAGGTTCCTCATGAGTACAATTAAGTGTTCTGGAAATCCCACTCTTCGAAATGTTATCCATAATTTGTTATGATCCACACAGCTGAATGCCTTTGCGTAGTCAATAAAACACAAGTAAACATGTTTCTGGTAGTCTCTGCTTTCAGCCAAGAGTCATCTGACATCAGCAATGATATACGTCATTCCACTTCCTCTTCTGAATCTGGCCTGAACTTCTGACAGCTCCCTGTCAATGCACTGCTGCAACCGTGTTTGAATTACCTTCAGCAAAATTTTACATGAGTGTGATACTAATGATATTGTTCGATAATTTCCACATTCTGTTGGATCATCTTTCCTTGGAATAGGTATAAATATGGATCTCTTCCTGTCGGTTGGCCTGGTAACTATCTTCCAAATTTCTTGGCATATGCTAGTGAGCACCTCCAGGGCTGCATTTGCTTGTTGAAACATCTCAACTGGCATTCCATCAATTCCTGGAGACTTATTTTTAGCCAATGTCTTCAGTAAAAAGCTTGGAATTCTTCCTTCAATACTAGTGGTTCTTGATCATATGCTACCTCCTGAAATGGTTGAACATTGACCAAATCTTTTTGGTACCGTAACTCTGGGTATTGTATCCATCTTCTTTTGATGCTTCCTGCATCGTTCAATATTTTGCCCATAAACCAAAAAACCAAACCCATTGCCTACAAGTCGATTCCAACACATAGTGACCCTATATGACAGAGTAGAGCTGCCCCATGGGGTTTCCAAGGAATGGCTAGTGGATTCGAACCACTGACATTTTGATTAGCAGCCAAGCTCTTAACCACCACACCACCAGGGCTCCGTAGAATCCTTCAATACTGCAACTCATGGCTTGAATTTTTTATTTAGTTCTTTCGGCTTGAAAAATGCTGAACGTGTTCTTCCCTTTTAGTTTCTAAATCCAGGTATTTGCACATTTCATTATAATACTTTATCTTGTGCAGCTGTCCTTTGAAATCTTCTGTTCAGCTCTTTTATTTCATCTTTTCCTCCATTTGCTTTAGCTACTCTACGTTCAACAGCAAGTTTCAGAGTCTCTTTTGACATCCATTTTGGTCTTTTCTTTCTTCCCTGTCTTTTTTAATGATGTTTTCCTTTCTTCATGTATGATGTCCTTGATTTCATCTCACTGCTCATCTTCAGTCATTAGTGTCCATTGTATCAACTCTATTCTTGAGATGGTCTCCAAATTCAGGTGGGATATGCTCAAGGTAGTATTTTGTTTCTCATGGACATGTTTTAATTGTCTTCAGCTTTAGCTTGAATTTGCATATGTCAACTGATAGTCTGTTTCATAGTCAGCCCCTGGCCTTGTTCTGACTGTTGATATTCAGCTTTCCCATTGTCTCTTTCCATAGATGTAGTCAGTTTGATTCCTGTGTTTCCCGTCTGGTGAGGTCCACGTGTATAGTCACCATTTATGCTGTTGAAAAAAGGTATTTGGAACAAATTAGTTGTTGGTCTTGCAAAATTCTATCATGTGATATCTGGCGTCATTTCTATCACCAAGGCCATATTTTCCAACCAACAATCCTTTCTCTTTGTTTCCAAACTTCACATTCCAATCACCAATAATTATCAATACAACTTGATTGCATATCTGATCAACTTCAGACTTCAGAATTTGGTAAATACCTTCAATTTTTTCATCTTTGGCTTTAGTGGTGGGTGTGTAAATTTGTAAATTTATATGGTCTTCCTTGTAGACATTGGATATTATCCCGGATATTATCACCAACAGTGTTGTACTTCATTCAGGATAGATCTTGAAATGTTCTCTTTGGTTATGAATGCAACGTCATTCCTGTTCAAGTTGTCATTCCCGGCATGGTAGACCATATGATTGTCTGATTCAAAATGGCCAATACCAGTCCATTTCAGCTCCCTAATGCCTAGGATATGGATCTTTATGCGTTCTATTTCATTTTTGACAAGTTCCAATTTTCCTAGTTTCATACTTCGTACATTCCTCATTCTGATTATTAATGGATGTTTGCAGCTATTTCTTCTCATTTTGAGTCGTGCCACATCAGCAAATGAAGGTACCAAAAGCTTGACTCCATCCACGTCTGTAAGGTCAACTCTACTTTGAGCAGGCAGCTCTTCCCTAGTAGTATTTTGAGTACCTTCCAACCTGAGGGGCTCATCTTCCAGCACTATATCAATGTTCTGCTGTTATTCATAAGGTTTTCACTGGCCATTTTTTTTCATAAGTAGACCACCAGGTCCTTCTTCCAAGTCTGTCTTTGAAAGCTCCACTGAAACCTGTCCACCATGAATGACCTTGTTTGTATTTGAAATACCGGTAGCATATCTTCCAGCATCACAATAGCATGCAAGCCACCACAGTACAGCAAACCGACAGATGCATGGTGGTCCATGAAACTAGTAAATAAAAAAGCAGGGGTAGCCATACTGATATTAGATAAAATAGACTTTAAATCAGAATCTATTATAAAAGATAAAGAACGATATAACATAATAATAAAAGGGTTCATTCATCAAGAAGACAAAACCATTGTAAATATATATGCACCTAACATCAGTGCTCCAAAATATATGAAAAAAATACCAACTGATATGAAAGGAGTAATAGACGACCCCTCAATAATTCGCAACTACAATACACCACTTTCAATTCTGGACAGAACATCTAAAAAGAACATCAGTAAAGACATTTGGTACTTAAATAATACCATAATCAAACTAGACCTCATGGACAGATATAAAACATTCCTTAGGTACAGGACAAATCAGAACAATACACATTTTCCTCCTGTGCACATGGATCATTTCCCAGAAGAGATCATACGCTAGGCCACAAAACAAGTCTCAACAAATTTAAAAAGACTGAAACTATATAAAGTATCCTCTCTGACCACAAAGGAATAATATTAGAAATTAACAGCAGAAGCCAAACTAGAAAATACACAAATTCATGGAAATTAAACAACGTACTATTAAATAACTACTGCATCAAGGAAGAAATCAAGAGTGAGATTATTGCCCTGAGAAAATATTTAAGCCATAAACCGAAAAAATCCCTTTAAATCATCTTAAAACCCAACAATAGTTTAGCTTAACTAGTAAACAAAGTCTGCCTTGACCATCATGCTTTTAAAATAACTATCTATATGTGATCAAATTAACAACAACGACTCTAAAGTTTAGATAGGAACCTTAGGGGGCAGTGAGTTGATGTTAATGAGGGAGGAATAACTCTGAAAATGAGGGTGAGAATGGTCGCACAACTTGAAGAAAGTAATCAATGTCTCTAAATTGTACATGTAGAAACTGTTGAATTGATGTATGTTTTTCTGTGTATATTCTCAACAACAGCAACAAAACAAATAAAATTTAGAAAAATAAGAAAAGAAGGAATGCCGGGGGCAGAGCCAGGATGGTGCCTAGTCAGACATGCTAAGACATCCCACCGCAACAAAGACCCAAAAATCAAGTAAAACAGATACAAACATCAATCCTGGAACCCGAACCTTAAGTGAAGGGATAAAGTATTAGATCGGAAGCCACTGAGAAAAAGAAACTGATAGAAAACAGTGAACAAGTAGAGATACTCAGTGGAGGCTCCCAAACAAATAGCATGACACAGCGTGTCCATCGTGGAATAAATCAACAACCCCACACAAAGAACACAGAAAGTCACCTTCATGGAACTCCCAATAGGAGATAGAAGTATGGCATGGACTCACCCAGGGCTAAGTAAGACCACATTTGATGATTGCAGGTCAAGGAGGAGCCCCGAATCTTACAGTAACCACAGGAGTATACTCCTACTACCCCCACATCTCTGGTGAATAGCAGCAAGAACCACCCCATCCTGGAAGCCCTAACTGCCAGGGATTACAGTACCAATCCAAACTATTGCCCTCCTCTATCTAGCCCCCTCCACCCCTGCCTTTGTCTCCCTCTTGCCTCTCTCCTCTGCTTTGCCAGCTAGATCCCAGCCCCTCCCTGCTGGCTCCAGCCCCACCCCAACTCATGCCATTGCTCTGAACAGAACTGGTCCTGCTCCAGCCCCCAGGCCTGGGCCCAGTTCATGCTGCAGACACAAAACCCATCTACACCACTTCCACCCCTGCTGGACTGGACCTCCTGCAGCGTTCCTAACCAACCAGCCCTGCCTACCCAGACAAGGTGGTGAGAACTATCATGCCTATAGACGAGCAAGGAACAAAGCAGTCCAAACCATCTACCCAGACATAACAAAACAAAAGAAAAAATCAGAATGAAACAAACATACCTACAATCAATAAATAAAGAAAATAATACCTGAATGTCTTGGAGACAGAAGGCAATATCAAAACATTAAAAAACAGGACAAGATGGCTCCAGAAAGTGACAAAAATAGAGCACCAGCTGACCTTTTGGTAGAAGAAGAGGCACTGGAACTACCTGATAGGGAAATCAAAAGTCCAATATTCAGGGCTTTCCAAAAGATTAGAAAAGAGATCAAGGAAAACAAAGACAAAACTAGGGAAAAAATAGACAAAATCATGGAAAATACAGACAAACCAACCAAAACATAGCCAAAATCAAGGAAAACACAGAAAAAGCAATAGAAGAATTCAGGAAAATAACACAAGAATGAAATATCGAAATAAATATACAATTAGAAATCATACAAAAACAGCGATTAGAAATCCAAAAGATAAACAACAAAATTTCAGAAATGGACAATACAATAGAAGGTTTAAGGGGCAAATTTGAAATGGTGGAAGACAGAATCAGCACAACTGAAGACAAATCCATGCATACCACTTTGTTTGAGGAAAAATCAGAGAAAAGAATTTTAAAAAATGAGGAAAACCTAAGATCTTTGTGGGATACAATCAAGAGCAAAAATTTGCACATGATCGGTGTTCCAAAATGGGGAGAAAATGAAAAACACATTGAAGATTTGCTGACAGAAAACTTCCCTAATATCATAAAAGATGAAAATCTGGCCATCCAAGAATCTCAATGAACCTGATATAGGATAGACCCAAAAGAAAATCACCAAGAGATATCATAATCACACTCTCCAAAACCAAATTCAAAGAAAGAATTCTGAGAACAGCTCAAGAAAAATGAAAACAATAAGACTAAGCTTTGATTACTTAGCAGAAACCATGCAGGCAAGAAGGCAATTGGAAAACGTACATAAAACCTTGAAAGAAAAAAATAGCCAAACAAAAATAATATAACCTGCAAAACTCTCTCTCAAATATGATAGCGAAATTAGGACATTTCCAGATAAACAGAAATTAAAGGAATTTGTGAAAAACAAACCAAACTTACAAGAATTGTTAAAGGGAGTCCTTTGACTAGAGAACCAACATCAGACAAAAACCAGAATCTAAGACACTGGTCAGTATCAGTGAGATACCAAACTAGGTAATGAACTCTCAAGGATAAAACAAAACTAAAAGATTTAAAAGAGGAAACCAGAGTGAACGACTTGTAAATGATGACAATGCCAGAACAATAAAAGGGGGAATACACAGTGTAGATATAAAACTTTCAAATGAAGAGGAAGCCAAGGCAATATCAAGTAATAAAAGACTGGTTTAAACTTAGGAATATAAGGGTAAATTTCAAGGTAAACATAAAGAAAGTTAACAAACCTACACATCAAAATAAAGAAGAAAAACATAAAGTCTCACTAAACACAAAATCTACAAAAATGAAAGAAACAAAAAGAAATTTCACAAACAAAAAGAACTCAGCACAGGAGAGTGACAGGAACAAAGAAAACACCAGCATCACAAAAAAAGCACTACAATATTACAGCAATAAACTCACCTATTGATAATCACACTGAACATAAATGACTTAAATGCACCCATAAAGAGAGAGGGAAAGTGACAGAATAGATTAAAAAACCTGACCAATCTACAAGACATAGACCTTAGACACAAAGACACAAATATATTGAAAATAAAAAGTTGAAAAAAATATATCAAGCAAATAGTAACCAAAAAAGAGCAGGACTGGCAGTACTAATCTCAGCTAAAACAGGCTCTAAGGCAAAATACACCATAAAAGACAAAGAAGGACATTATATAATGATTAAAGGGACAATCCACTATGAAGACAAAACCACAATAACTATCTAGGGACCCAACGTCAAAGCTCAAAAATACATAAACTCTAACAGCACTGAAAAGAGTTTTCAAAAGACATTTCCACAATAATAATAGGAGACTTCAAGACACCACTCTCGGTAAAGGACAGAACATCTAGAAAGAAACTCAACAAAGATACAGAAGATCTAAAGGCCACAAGCAACCAGCTTGACCTCATAGACATATATAGAACACTCCACCCAACAGCAGCAAAGAATACATTCTTTTCCAGCACACATGGAATATTCTCCAGAATAGACCATATTTTAGGCCACAAAGCAACGCTCAATAAAATCCAAAACATTAAGATAATACAAAGCATCTTCTCTGATCATAATGCCATAAAAAAAGAAATTAATAACAGGAAGAGCAAGGGAAAAACATCAATTACATGGAAACCGAATAACATCCTCCTTAAAAACCACTGGGTAATAGAGAAAATAAAAAAAATTCGTAGAATCAAATGAGAATAAAACACATCATATCAAAACGTTTGGGACACAGCAAAGGCAGTGCTCAGAGGTCAATTTATAGCAATAAATGTACACATCAAAAAAGAAGAAAGGGACAAAATCAAAACGTTAGTTCTACAACATGAACAAATAGAAAGCAAAGCACAAAGAAGCCCACAGGCACTAAAAGAAAGGAAATAATAAACATCAGAGCAGAAATAAATGAAATAGAGAATAGAAAAACAGTAGAAAGAATCAACAAATCCAAAAGATGGTTCTGAAAAAGATCAACAAAATTGACAAACAGTTGGACAAATTTACAAAAGAAAAACAGGAAAGTAAGCAAACCACCCAAATAAGAAATGAAATGTGAGACATTACAACAGACCAACTGAAATAAAAAGGATCATAACAGAGTACTATAAAAAAACTGTACCCCAACAAATTTGAAAACCTAGAGAAAATGGACAAATTTCTAGAAATAAACTACCTACCTAAACTAACACAAACCCAAAAAGAAAATATAAACAGACCCATAACAAGAGAAAGATTGAAGAGGTAATAAAAAAAAAAAAAAAACCTCCCTACAAAAAAAAAATCCTTGGTCCAGATGGCTTCACTGGAGAATTCTACCAATCATTCAGAGATGAGCTCACGCCGGTATTACTCAAACTATTTCAGAATATACAAAAGAATGGATATCTCCTAATTCATTCCATGAAGCCAGCATAACCCTGATACCAAAACCAGGTGAAGACACTACAAAAACAGAAAATTACAGATCAATATCTCTCATGAATATAGATGCAGAAGTTCTCATCAAAATTCTACCCGATAGAATTCAACATCATATCAAAAAAATAATACACCACAACCAAGTGCGATTCATACCAGGTATACAGGGATGGTTTGACATTACAAAATCAATCTATGTAATCCACCACATAAATAAAACAAACTAAAGAACCAAATGATCATCTCAATTGACATAGAAAAGGCATCTGATAAAGTCCAACACCCATTCCTGATAAGAACTCTCAATAAAATAGGAATAAAAGGGAAATTTCTCAACATAATAAAGAGTATCTATACAAAACCAGGAAACCCTGGTGGCGTAGTAGTTAAGAGATACAGCTGCTAACCAAAATCTTGGCAGTTTGAATCCACCAGATGCTCCTTGGAAACCCTATGGGGCAGTTCTACTCTGTTTGATAAGGTAGTTATGAGTTGGAATCAACTCGATGGCAATGTTTGTTTGTTTGTTTGTTTTACACAAAACCAACAGCCAACATCATTCTCAATGGAGAGGGGCTGAAAACATTCACATAGCGAATGGGAACAGGACAAGTATGCGCTTTATCACCACTCCTATTTAACACTGTGCTGGAAGTCCTAGCTAGAGCAATAAGGCAAGAAAAGGAAATAAAGGGCGTATAAATTGGTAAGGAAGAAGTAAAACTATCCCTATTCGTGGATGATATGATCCTATACATAGAGAACCATAAAGACTCCACAAGAAAACTACTAGAACTAATAGAAAGATTCAGCAGAGTAGCAGTGTACAAGATAAAAACATACAAAAATCAGTTGGATTCCTATACACCAATAAAGAGAATTAGAAAAAGGAAATCAGGAAAGCAACACCATTTATAATAGCCACTAAAAACAAAATACTTAGGAATACATCTAACCAGGGATGTATAAGGCATATACAAAGAAAACTACAAAACACTACTGCAAGAAACCAAAAGAAATCTACATAAATGGAAAAGCATAGCATGTTCATGGATAGGTACTCTCCACATTGTGAAAATGGTAATGCTACACAAAGTAATCTACAAATATAATTCAATCCTTATCCAAATACCAACAGCATTCTTTAACATGATTGAAAAACTAATCATTGACTTCATATGGAAAGGAAAGAGGCTCTGAATAAGTAAAGCATTATTGAAGAAGAAGAACAAAATAAGAGGTCACACACTATCTGACCTCAGAACCTACTATACAGCTATGGTAGTCAAAAAAGCCTAGTACTGGTACAATGACAGACACAATGACCAACAGAACAGAGTGGAAACCCAGATGTAAATCCATCCACCTATGGTCACCTGACCTTTGACAAAGGCCCTAAGTCCATTAAATGGGGGAAAATACAGTCTTTTTAACAAACGATGCTGGCAAACTGGATGTTCATCTGCAAAAAAATAAAACAGGACCCATACCTCACACTATACACAAAACTAATTCAAAATGGATCAATGACTTAAATAGAAAACCAAAAACTGTGAAGAGAATGGAAGAAAAAATAGGATCAACACTAGGAGTATAAATAGGATACAAACCATAACTAACAATACAAAAACACCAGAAGATAAACTACATGACTGGGATCTTCTAAAAATTAAACACTTATGCTTATCAAAAACTTCACCAAATGAGTAAAAAGAGAACATACACACTGGGGAAAATTTTTTGGATACCACTTTTCCGACAGTTCTAAACTCTAAAACCTATAGGAAAACCCAATACCTCTATAACAAAAAGACAAATAATCCATTTAAAAAATGGGAAAAGTAAACTAACAGACGCTTCACCAAAGACATTCAAGTGGCTAACAGACACATGAGGAAATGCTCCCAATTACTAGCCATTAGAGAAATGCAAATGGAAACTACAATGTGATACCATCTCACCCCAACATTACTGACATGAATTAAAAAAAAATAACAAATGTAAGAGAGTTTGGAGGGGATTGGAACTCTTATGCACTGCTGGTGGGAATGCAAAATGGTACAACCACTTTGGAAAATGATATGACACTTCCTTAAAAAGCTAGAAATATAAATACCATATGATTCATAAATCCCAGTCCAAGGAATATATCTTAGAGAAATAAGAGCCATCACACCAATAAACCTATGCACATTCATGTTCACTGCAGCATTATTCATAATAGCAAAAAGATGGAAACAACCTAAGTTCCCATTAACAGATGAACAGATAAAAAGATTTTGGTATATCTACACAATGGAATACTATGCAATGATAAAGAACAATGAAGAATCTGCGGAATATTTCAACGTGGATGAATCTGGAGGGCATTATGTTGAGTGAAATAAGTGAATCACAAAAGGAAAAATAACATTCAAGAAAAGGTTTACACACAGAAAGAAACAGTCTTTGATGGTTACGAGGGAGGGAAGAGGTGGGGAGTGAAAAATACTAACTAGATAGTAGAGAAGTGGTAACTTTGGTAAAGGGTAAGACAGTACACAATACTGGTGAAGTCAGCACAACTTGACCAAGGCAAAGTCATAGAAGCGTCACAGACACATCCAAACTCCCTTAGGAGTGAGTTACTGGGCTGAAGGCTGGGGACCATGGTCTCGGGGGACATCTAGCTCAACTGGCATAACATAGTTTATAAAGAAAATGTTCTACTTCTGACTTTGGTGAGTAGCATCTAGGGTCTTAAAAGCCTGCAAGTAGCCACCTAAGACATATCTATTTGTCCTATACCAGCTGGAGCAAAGGAGAATGAAGAAAACCAAAGACACAAGAGAGAGATTAGTCCAAAGGACTCATGGACCACAACTACCACAGCCTCCACCACATTGAGCCCAGAAGAACTAGATGGTGCTTGGTTACCACCACTAACTGCTCTGTCAAGGATCACAATTGAAGGTCCTGGACAGAGCGGGAGAAAAATGTAGAACAAAATTCAAATTCACAAAAAGAAAACCAGACTTACTGGTCTGACACAGACTGGAGAAACCTTGAGAGTATGGCCCCTGGACACCCTTTTAACTGAAGTCACCCCCGAAGTTCATCCATTAGCAAAAGATTAGACAGGTCTATAAAACAAACAGTAACACATGTAAGGAAAGTGCTTCATAGTTCAATCATGTATAGGAGACTAAATGCACACATGAGCCCAAAAGCAAAGACAATCTGGCAGGAAGGGACAGGAAAACTGGACGAATGGAAACAGGGAACCCAGTGTGGAGGGGAGAGTGTTGACACATCACGGGGTCAACAACTAATGTCACAAAACAATTTGTGTATTAACTGTTTAATAAGAAACTAATTTGCTCTGTAAACTTTCACTTACAGCACAATAAAAAAGGAAGAAATGTCACATAGGTCTGCATGTAACAAAAGATATTGACTCAAAATTATACCTTGGAAAAGTGTTAGTCTTTTTATACACATGTTCTTCTATAATCTCTCAAATTATGGAACACATTTACCAATTATTTTACTTTGAAGAACATGATACTTCTGGAAGACAACACATTATCTTGAAATGACCTCAATCAATACCAACTTTGGATGTTTATAGAGGTCTCATGATAGAATCAGTAAACAAAGAAGCAAGGAAGTTTAACACACATTTAGTAATTATTCCTGGGAGTGTGGACATCTCATTGCAAGTGTTGGTTATCATTATAAATAAGACTTGTAATGTCACTTTAAAATGAAACAGAATAAGAGCTTATATTCTGCAGCCAAAGGACACAAATACACATAATAAATGATAAAAAAAAAAAACTGTTCATGCTTTTCTTATCACAAAAGTCAAGATAGTCTTACTGTGAGTAAAGGGGAATGAGTTTTGATCTTTTGAGGGCCGTAAATATTCTATTTCTTCATCTGGGAAGCTATGACAAAAAGGTTCACTTTATAATTACCTGTTGAGCCTTTCACATGTTTTGGGCATACTTCTATATTTTGTCATGTTTTCAGTAAAAGAAAAGGTGTTCTAAAAGAAATAGCTGGAGATAAATGAAAATGCAGACATATCACATCAAAAGTTATGGGACGTTGCAAAGGCAGTCCTCAGAAGAAAATTTATAGCAATAAAAGCCTACATTAAAATGGAAGAAAGGTCTCAAATAAATGAAGGTTTTAGGAGCAAATTTGAAATAATGGAAGATAGGATCAGTGAAAGTGAAGACAAATCCTTGGATACCACATTGTTTCAGGAAAAATCAGAGAAAAGAATGAAGATAAATGAAGAAGCCCTGGGAAAAATATGGGATACAATCAAAAGCAAAAGTTTGCATATGATCAGAGTTCAAGAACAGAGGGAGAAAATGGAAAACACAGAGAGGATCATTGAAAATTTACTTACAGAAAACTCCCTTAATATCATGAAAGATGAAAAGCTGACCATCCAAGAAGCTCAGTGAACCACATATAGGATAGACTCCAAAAGAAAAACACCAAGACATATTATATAATCACACTGCCTAATACCAAATACAAAGAAAGAATCCTGAGAGCAGCTTGAGAAAAACAAAAAGTCACACACACAGAGGAAACAATAAGACTAAGCTCTGATTACTGGGCAGAAACCATACAGGCAAGAAGGTAATAGGGTGACATATATAAAACCTTGAGAGAAAAAAAAAATTGCCAAACAAGAATAATATACCACTCAAAACTCTCACTCAAATATGTTGGTAAAATTAGAACATTTCCAGATAAACAGAAATTAAGGTAATATGGAAAAAAAAAAACCAAACTTACAAGAATTATTAAAGGGAGTTCTTTGGTTAGAGAACCAACAACATCAGACAACACCCTGAATCTAGGACACAAGACCACATCAGACAGACACCAACCTAGGTAATGAGCTCTAAAGGACAAAACAAGACTATAAAATTTACAACAGGGACCCAGAGATGTCAATCTGTAAATGACAAAAACAGAATAATACAAGAGGGACAAAATGGTGTAGGTATAACACTTTCAAATGGAGAAGAAGTCAAGGTGATATCAAGCAATAAAAGACTTGTTCAAACTTAGGAAGATGGGGTAAATTTCAAGGTAACCAAAAAGAAAGTTAACAACCTACTCATCAAAATAAAGAAGAAAAACATAAAGTCTCAGTAAACACAAAATCTACAAAAACAAAAGAAAGAAAAAAAAATCCACAAACAAAAGGAATCCAGCACAGGAGAGTAAGAGGAACAAGGAAAACATCATCACCACAAAAAAGTACTACAATTATGACAGCAATAAAGTCACACCTATCAATACTCACATTGAATGTAAATGGGCTCAATGCACCCACAAAGAGATGGAGAATGACAGAATGGATACAAAAACAGGACCTATCAATATGCTGTCTACAAGAGATAAATATATGAAGAATCAAAGTATGGAAAAAACATATCAAGCAAACAGCAACCAGAAAAGAGCAGGAGCGGAAATACTAATCTCAGATAAAACAGGCCTTTAGAAAAATACAGCATAAAAGACAAAAAAGGACATTATACTGAATAAAGGGACAATCCACCATGAAGATATAACCATAATAAATAACTACGCACCAAATAACAAGGCTCCAAAATACATAAAACAAACTCTAACAGCACTGAAAAGAGAAATTGACAGTTCCACAGTGATAGTAGGAGACCTCAACACACTACTCTCTGTAAAAGACAGAAAATCTAGAAAGAAACTAAAGAAAGATACAGAAGATCTAAAGGCCACAATCAACCAATTTGACTTCACAGATGTATATAGAACACTCCACCCAACAGCAAGCAGCAAAGTACACATTATTTTCCAATGCACATGGAATATTCTCTAGAATAGATCACATGTTAGGCTACAACACAACTGTCATCAAAATCCAAAAAACTGAGATAATACAAAGTAGCTTCTCTGATCACAATGCCATAAAAAAAAAGAAATTAATAACAGGAAGAACAAGGGAAAAAATCAAATACATGGAAACTGAATAAAACCATTCTTAAAAACCACTGAGTAATAGAAGAAATTAAAGATGGAATAAAAAATTTCCTAGAATCAAATGAGAATGAAAACATATCATACCAAAGCCAATGGGACACAACAAAGGCAGTGCTCAGAGATCAATTTACAGCAATAGATGCACACATCCAAAAAGAAGAAAGGAACAAAATCAAAACGTTAACCGCACAACTCGAACAAATAGAAAGAGAACAGCAAAAGAAGCCCACAGCCACCAGAAAAAGAAAATAATAAATATCAGAGTAGAAATAAATGAAACAGAGTATAGCGAAACAATAGAATCAACAAAACTAAAAGTTGGTTCTTTGAGAGGATCAACAAAATTGACAAACCATTGGCCAAACTGACAAAAGAAAAACAGGGGAGGTCATAAACAACCCAAGTAAGAAATGAAATGGGGGACATTACAAAAGACACAACTGACATAAAAAGATCATACAGAGTACCATGAAAAACTGTACTCCAATAAATATGAAAATCTAGAGCAGACAAATTTCTAGAAAAACACTACCTACCCAAACTAATACAAACTGAAGATGAAAACCTGAACAGACCTATAACAAGAGCAGAGATTGAAAAGGTAAAAAAAAAAAAAATTCCAACAAAAAGAGCCCTAGCCCAGGTGGCTTCACTGGAGAATTCTAACAAACATTCAGAGAAGAGCTTACACCAGTACTACTCAAATTATTTCCGAACATAGAAAAGGAAGGGATACTTCTTAATTCATTCTATGAAGCCAGTATAACCCTGATACTCAAACCAGGCAAAGACATCATAAAAAAGAAAATTACAGACCAATATCTCTCATGAATATAGATGCAAAAAATCTCAACAAAATTCTAGCCAATAGAATTCAGCATCATATCAAAAAAATAATACACCACGACCAAGTAGGATTCATATCATGTACACAAGGATGGATCAAGATTAAAAAATCAATCAATGTAATCTACCACATAAATAAAAGAATCAAATAATCATGTCAGTTGATGTAGAACAGGCATTTGACAAAGTCCAACACCTATTCCTTATAAAAACTCTCAATAAAATAGGTATATAAGGGAAATTACTCAACATTATATAGGGCATCTACACAAAATCAAACAGCCAACATCATTCTTAATGGAGAGAGGATGAAAACATTCCCCTTGAGAACAGAAACAAGGCAAGGTTGCCCTTTATCACCACTTCTATTTAACATTGTACTGGAAATTCTAGCTAGAGCAATAAGGCAAGAAAAAGAAATAAAGGGCATCCAAATCTATAAGGAAGAAGAAAAACTGTCCCTATTTGCTGACGATATGATAATATGTGGAAAGCTCAAAAGATTCCACAAGAAAACTACTGGAACTAACAGGAAGATTCAGAAGAGTGGCAGGATAAAAGATAAACATACAAAAATCAGATGGATTCCTATATACCAATAAAGAGAACTAAGAAAGGGAAATCAGGAAAACAATACCATTTATAACAGCCCCTAAAAAATATAAAATACTTTAGGAATAAATCCAACCAATGATGTAAAAGACTTATACAAAGAAAATTACAAAACACTACTGCAAGAAACCAAAAGAGATTGACATAAATGGCAAAACATACCATGCTTATGGATAGGTAGACACAACATTGTGAAAATGTCAATTCTACCCAGAGCAATCTACAAATACAACGAAATCCCTATCCAAATACAAACAGCATTCTTTAACAAGATGGAAAAACTAATCATTAACTTTATATAGAAAGGGAAGAGGTTCCAGATAAGTAAAGCACTATTGAAGAAGAATAAAGTAGGAGGACTCACACTACCTGACCGCAGAACCTACTATACAGCTATGACAGTCAAAACAGACTGGTACTGGAACAAAAACAAACACATTGACCAATGGAACAGTATTGAGAACCCAGATGTAAATACACCCACCTATGGTCACCTGATCTTTGACAAGGGTCCAAAGTACATCAAATGGGGAAAATATAGTCTTTTTAACAAATGGTGCTGGCAAAACTGGATGTCCATCTGCAAAAAAATGAAACAGGACCCATACTTCACACCATACGTAAAAACTAATTCAAAATGGATCAAAGACCTAAATATAAAACCAAAAATTATAAAGAAGAAAAAATAGGGACAACACTAGAGGCCCTAATACACGGCATAAATAGGATTCAAACCATAGCTAACAATACACAAACAGCAGAAGATTAGCTAAATATCTGGGATCTTTTAAAAATTAAACACTTACGCTCATCAAAAGTCTTCACCAAAAGAGTTAAAAGAGAACCTACAGACTGGGAAAACAATTTTTTGGTTATAACAAATCCCACAAAGTTCTAATGTCTAAAATCTACAGGAAAATCCAACACATCTACAACAAAAAGACAAATAATCGAGTTAAAAAACGGGCAAAGGATATGAACAGACTTTTCACCAAAGAAGACATTCAAGCAGCTAACAGATACATAAGGAAATGCTACCGATCACTAGCCATTAGAGAAATGCAAATCAAAACGGCAATGAGATACCATCTCACGCCAGCATTACTGGCAAAAAATTTTAAAAACTGTTGAAGAGGCTGCAGGGAGATTGAAACTCTTATGCACTGCTGGTGGGAATGCAAAATGGTACAACCATTTTGGAAAACGATATGGCACTTCCTTAAAAAGCTAGAAATAGAAATACCATATGATCCACCAATCCCACCCTAGGAATATATCCTAGAGAAATAAGAGCCATCACACGAATAGACATATGCACACCCATGTTCATTACAGCATTATTCACAACAGCAAAAAGATGGAGACAACCTTAGTGCCCAACAATAGATGAATGGATAAACTACGGTACATACACACAATGGAACACTGAGCAACGATAAAGAACAAAAGGACAAATATTGTATGAGACCACTATTGTAAAACCTCATGAAAAGGTTGACACGCAAAAAGAAACAATCTTTAATGGTTACAAGGGAGGGTAGGGGTCAGGAGGGAAAACACTAAGTAGACAATAGATAAGTGGTAACTATGGTGAAAGGTACACAATACTGGAGAAGCCAGCACAACTTGACAAAGGCAAGGTCATGGTACCTCTATAGACACATCCAAACTCCCTGAGGGACTGAACTACTGGGCTGAGGGCTGGGGGCCATGGTTTTGGGGAATATCTAGGTCAATTGGCATAACGTAATTTATAAAGAAAATGTTCTACATCGTACTTTGGTGAGTAGCCTCTGGGGTCTTAAAAGCTTATGAGCAGCCATGTAAGACACTCCATTGGTCTCACCTTGTCTGGAGCAAGAGAGAATGAAGAAAACCAAAGACACAAGGGAAATATTAGTCCAAAGGACTAATGGACCACAAGTACCACAGCCTCCACCAGACTGAGTCCAGCACAACTAGATGGTGCCTGGCTACCACCAATAACTGCTCTGATAGGGATCACAATAGAAGGTACCAGACAGAGCAGGAGAAAAATGTAGAACAAAATTCTAACTCACACACACACACACACACACACACACAAAAAAAAAAAAAAAAAAAAAAAAAAAAAAAAAAAAAAAAAAAAAAAAACAGACTTACTGGTCGGACAAAGACTGGAGAAATTCTGAGTATGGCCTCTGGATTCCCTTTTAACTCAGTACTGAAGTTACTTCTTAGGTTCACCCTACAGCCAAAGATTAGACAGGCCCACAAAACAAAATGATACTAAATGGGCACACCAGCCCAGGGGCAAGGACGAGAAGGCAGGAGGGGACAGGAAAGCTGGTAACGGAGAACCCAAGGTCGAGAAGGGGAGAATGTTGACATGTTACGGGGGTGGCAACCAATGTCACAAAACAATATCTGTATTAGTTGTTTAATGAGAAACTAATTTGCTCTGTAAACTCTCATCTAAAATGCCATAAAAAAAGACACTGGGAACTAGACAAGGATGCCTACTCACCACTCCTATGCAATATTGTACTGAAAGTCCTATCCAGAGCAATAAGGCTAGAAAAAGAAATAAAAGATATTCATATTGGAAAGCAAAGGATAAAACTATCCCTATTGACAGAGGAATTGATCCTATATATGGAAAATCCCAAAGCTTCCAGAACTAAAAAGCTTCTAGATCTAATAGAAGAATTTAACCAAGTTGCAGAATACAATGCCAACTCATTAAAATCAGTTGGATTTCTATACAGCAGCAGTGAGGAATCTGAAAAGGGGATTAAGAAAACAACTTCATTTACAATAGCATCTGTCTTAGTCATCTAGTGCTGCTATAACAGAAATACCACAAATGGATGGCTTTAACAAAGAGAAGTTTATTCGCTCACAGTCTAGTAGGCTACAAGTGCAAATTCAGGGCACGGGCTCCAGGGGAAGGCTTTCTCTCTCTCTCTCTGTCTGCTCTGGAGGAAGGTCCTTGTCATCAGTCTTCCCTTGGTCTAGGAGCATCTCAGTGCAGGAACCTCAGGTCCAAAGGATGCAATCTGCTCCCAGCACTGCTTTCTTGGTGATATGAGGTCCGTATGTCTCTCTGCTCGCTTCTCTCTTTTATATCTCAAAAGAGATTGGCTTAAGACACTATCTAATCTTGTAGACCTCATCAGTATAACTGCCGCTAATCCATTTTATCACCATAGTGAAAGCATTTACAACACATAAGGAAATCACATCAGATGATAAAACGGAAAACAATCATACAATACTAGGAATCATGACCTAGTCAAGTTGACAGATGTTTTTGGGGGACACAATTCAATCCATGACATACCACCCTTTAGCCCCCCAAAATTCACATGTAAAACATATTCACCCTATCATATTATAGCAAAAGTCTTAAATCAACTCCAAGTCCAAAATCCAAAAACTTCCTCTTCATCTGTGAAATCTAGAATACAAGTTATCTGCTTCCAAATGTACAATGGTAGAACAGGCACAAGCTAGACATTTCCATTATAAATGGGAGAAATTGGAGGGAAAGAAGGCATAATAGGCACCAAGCAAGTCAGCAGAACACATTACATTAGCCCTCAAGGTTTGAAAATAATCCTCTGTTTTCTGAGACAATTTACACAATGGCCCTACCTCCAGACTCTAGGTATTGGCTACACTCTTTATTCAGCCCCGGGCTTCAGCCCTGCCTTCCAGGCCCACTGGGACAGCAACTCTCCTCCCTCAGCTTTAGGCGCACCATTCTCCTAATCCATCTGAGTGGCGACTCCACCCTTAGAAACACCAGAGGCCATGGCTCCATCATTTGAAACCCCAGAGGTCACGGCCATACCTTTTGAGACTGAGGCAGCTCGGCTTCTTGTGTTTCTTGTCTCTTCAGCTTCTGCTTCCTGTGGCCTCTTGGCCCTCGGGCCTCACGCCCGCATCTGCCCTGTTGGGGCACGTGTTCCAAAACTCTGCACATCCACCAATAAGTGCCCGGAGGCCCCCTACTCTGCCAGGAAGCCTCCTGCGCACAGGCACTCAGTTGTCTTGCTCCATGTCTGGTGCTGCTCTCCTGGTTCTGCTGCTGCTGGTCCTCTGCCCTGCCACTTCTCTATCCATTCACAGTTTCAAAACCGCTTCCACATTTTAAGTATCTGTTAGAACAGCACCCTACTCTCAGTACCAAATTCTGTCTTAGTCATACAATACCAGGAATCATACAATCATACAATACTAGGAATCATGACCTAGCCAAGTTAACAGATACTTTTTAGGGACACAATTCAATCCATGACAGCATCTAAGAGAATAAAATATCTAGGAATAAATGTATCCAGGGATGTGAAAGACTTTTACAATGAAAATTATAAAATGCTGCTAAAGAAGACCTAAACAGATGGAAAGACGTTCCATGCTCATAGATTGGAAGACTTAATATTGTCAAGAGGTCAATATTACCCAAAGCGATGTACAGATACAAAATAATACCAATCAAAATTACTACAGCATTCTTTTTTATTTTTATTGTGCTTTAGGTGAAACTTTACAGCTCAAGTTAATTTCCCATACAAAAATTTATACACATATTGTTTTGTGACATTAGTTGCAAGCCCCACAATGTGACAGCACACACTCCCTTTTTACCCTGAGTTCCCTGTGTCCATTCAACCAGTTCCTATACCTTCCTGACTTCTCATCCTGCCTCCGGACAGGAGCAGCCCATTTGGTCTCATGTATCTGATTGAACTAAGAAACACACTCCTCAAGTGTATTTTTTTTTGTTTTGTTTTATAGTCCTATCTAATCTTTGTGTGAAGAGTGGGCTTCAGGAATGGTTTCAGTTCTGGGTTAACAGAGCGTCCGGGGGCCATAGTTTTGCAGGTTCCTCCAGTCTCTGTCAGACCATTAAGTCTGGTCTTTTTACGCAAATTTGAGTTCTGCTCC
Organism: Trichechus manatus latirostris; assembly: GCF_000243295.1. Taxonomy (NCBI): domain Eukaryota; kingdom Metazoa; phylum Chordata; class Mammalia; order Sirenia; family Trichechidae; genus Trichechus; species Trichechus manatus. Next base: position 9,746,361 of record NW_004443996.1, read on the forward strand.
ACACTTTTCTCCTGCTCCACCTGGGACTCTCTGTTGTGTTCCCCGTCAGAGTGGTCATTGGTGGTAGCAGGGCACCATCTAGTTCTTCTGGTCTCAGGCTGGTGGAGTCTCTGGCTTATGTGGTCCTTTAGTCTCTTGGACTAATATTTTCCTTGTGTCTTTGGTTTTCTTCATTCTCCTTTGCTCCAAGTGGGATGGGACAAATTGATGCATCTTAGATGGCCACTTGCAAGCATTTAAGACCCCAGACGTCACTCACCAAAGTGGGATGTGGAACATTTCCTTAATAAACTTTGTTATGCCATTTGACCTAGATGTCCTCTGAAACTATGGTCCCCAAGCCCCACCCCCAGCTACTATGTGCCTCAAAGTGTTTGGATGTGTCCAGGAAATTTCTTAGCTTTTGTTTTCATCCTGTTGTGCCCAGCAGCATTCTTTAAAGAAGTGGAGAAACTAATCTTCAGTTTATATGGAGAGACAAGTGACCCTGAATAACCAAAGCAATTTTGAAGAAGAACAAAGTAGGAGGCCTCAAACCTCCTGACTTCAAAACATATCACACAGCTACAGTAATCAAAACAGCCTGGTACTGGTTTAATGATAGACAAATAGACCAAGGGAATAGAATTTAAAATCCAGAAGTAAATCCAAACATCTATGGTCAACTGATTTTCAACAAGGGACCCAAATCCATTCAATGGGGAAGGAATAGTCTCTTCAACAAGTGGTGTGGGGAAAACTGGATTTCCACATGCAGAAAAATGAAACAAGACCCATACCTCGCACCATACACAAAAACTAATTCAAAATGGATCAAGGACCTAAATCTTAAATCTAAAACCATAAAGTTCTTGGAAGAATAGTCTTTTTGATAAAAGGTGCTGGGACAACAAGATATCTACAGGTAAAAGAATGAAGTTGCATCCATTCCTCACATCGTATACAAAAACTAATTCAAAATTGATCAAAGACCTAAACTAAGAACTAAAACCATAAAACTCTTGAAAAAAATAGGGGTAATGCCTTGGGACCTAGATTTCAACATTGGATTCTTGGATATGACATCAAAAGTGCAAGTAACAAAGCACAAAATAGATAAATTGAACTTCATCAAAATTAAAAACTTTTGGGCATCAAAGGACTTTGTCAAGAAAGTGAAGAAACAACCTACAGAATGGGAGAAAGTATTTGGGAACCATATATCTCATAAGGGATTCATATACAGAATATATAGAGAACTCCTACAACTCAACTACAAAAATACAAACAACTCAAGTAAAAAATGGTCTAAGTACTTGAATAGACATTTCACCAAAGAAGATATACAAATGTCTGCTAAGCATCTGAAAAGATGTTCAACATCATTGGTCATTAAGAAAATGCAAATCAAAACCACAATAAGATACCACCTCACACACACTAGAATGGCTATTATCAGAAAAACAGAAATTAACAAGTGTTGAGGAGGATGTGGAGACGTTAGAACCCTCATCCATTGCTGGTGGGAATGTTAAAATGGTACCGCCACTGTGGAAAACTGTTTTCTCAAACGTTATAGAATTACTGTATGATTCAGTAATTCCACTCTTAGGTATACGCCTAAAAGAAATGAGAGCAGGGACACAAACAAATACTTGCACATCAATGTTTATTTTAGCACTATTCACAATAACCAAAAAGTGCAAACGGCCTAAATGTCCATCACCAGATAAACAGATAAACAAAACGTAGCATATATCTACAATGGAATATTACTCACCCATAAGATAAAGTCCTGATAAATGTGACAACATGGACAAACCTTGAAAACATTATGCTGAGTTGAATAAGTTAGACACAAATATATGATACCACTTATATGAAACATATAGAAGAGACTAATGCATACAGACCAAAAGCTTATTAGTGTACCAGAGGTGGGCAGGAGAGAGAAATGGTGAGTTTTTGCTAAAAGACTACTGAGTTTTTGTTAAGGGTGATTAAAAAAATTGGAAATGGATAGTAGTGATGGTTGCACAATATGTTGAATGTAATTAAGGTCACTGAGTTATACATATAAAAATGGTTGAAATGGCAAATGTTTTGCTATACATATTTTATTTCAATAAAAATATTTAGAAAGTAAAAGGATGTACAAAATTACACCATGCTAACATTACTCCAAAGAAAGCTTAAGTAGATATAATAATATCAGGCAGGTGTATTTCATAGTGATAAATGGGTCAATTAAGTAGAAGACATAACAATCCTAAATATGTATGTATCTCAAAATAGACATTCAAACTAATGGAACTACTATCAGACAAAGACAAATTCACAATTACACATGGAGATTTCAATCTCTCTCTCTCTCTCAATAATTGGTAGAACAAGTGGACAGGAAATAAGTAAGGAGAGGTTCCAGTTCTGGGTAAGATGAAAAAGCCACCCTATTTTTCCCACTGAATGCAGCTATAAACCTGGACAGTACATATACAATAACTGTTTGAGGACTCTAAAAAGCAAACAGTAGCAGGTGGATAGGGAAAGAAGAACGGAATTCAAAGAATCAACAAGATCAGAAGTTAGTTCTTTGAAAAGATCAACAAAATCAACAAACCACTGGGCAAACTGACAAAAGAAAAGCAGGAGAGGAAGGAAATAACCTGAATAAGAAATGAGGTGAGGGAAATTGCAACAGAACGAACTGAAATAAAAAGGATCATAACAGAAAAATATGAAATATTGTACTGTAACAAATTTGAAAACTAGATGAAATGCACAAATTTCTAGAAACACACCACCTACCTAAACTAACACAAACTGAGGTAGAAAAACTGAACAGAACCATAAGAAAAGAAGAGTTTGAAGAGGTAATTAAAAAATTCCCAACAACAACAACAACAAAACCCTGGCATGGATGGCTTCACTGGAGAATTCTACCAAACAGAGAAAAGCGCTCACACTAATACTAACCAAGCTATTTCAAAGTATAGAAAAGGAAGGAATACTCCAAAATTCATTCCATGAAGCCAACATAGCCCTGATACTAAAGCCAGGCAAAGACACCACAAAAAAAGAAAGTTACAGACCAATATCTCTCATGAATATAGATGCAAAAATTCTCAACCAAATTCTAGCCAATAGAATTCAACAGCATACCAAAAAATAATTTACCACGGCCAAGTGGGATTCATACTACCTATGCAGGGATATTTCAACATTAGAAAATCAATCAACATAATCCACCACATAAATAAAACAAAAGAATTACATTATCATCTTAATCAATGCTGAAAAGGCATTTGATAAAGTCCAATGACCATTCCTGATACATATTCTCAGCAAAATAGGAATAGAAAGGAAATTCCTCAACATAATAAAGGACATTTATACAAAAACAACAGCTAACATTATTCTCAATGGATAAAGATGGAAAGAATTTCCCTTGAGAACAGGAACCAGGCAAGGATGTCCTTTATCAGCACTCTTATTCAACATTGTGCTGGATGTTCTAGCTAGAGCAATAAGGCAAGAAAAAGAAATGAAGGGCATCCAAATTTGTAAGGAAGAAGTAAAAATATCTCTATTCACAGATGATATGATCCTATACATAGAAAACCTCAAAGTTTCCACAAAAAAAGCTACTAGAACTAACAGAAGGATTCAGCAAAGTAGCAGGGTACAAGATCAACATACAAAAAATCAGTTTGGATTCCTCTACACCAAAAAAGAGATCTTTGAAAAGGAAATCAGGAAAACAATACCATTTACAATAGCCCCCCAAAAGATAAAATACTTAGGAATAAATCTAACCAAGGACTTAAAAGACTTATACAAAGTAAACTACACAACACTATGGCAAGAAACCAAAAGAGACCTACATAAACGGAAAAACATACTATGCTCATGGATAAGAAGACTCAACATTGTGAAAATATCAATACTACCCAAAGCAATCTACGGATATAATACAATCCCTATCCAAATTCCAACAGCATTCATTAACGAGATGGAAAAACTAATCACCAACTTTATATGGAAAGGAAAGATGCCCCGAATAAGTAAAGCATTACTGAAAAAGAATAACAAAGTAGGAGGCCTGACAATACCTGATCTCACAACCTAGTATAAAGTCACAATAGTCAAAACAGCCTAGTATTGGTACAACAACAGACACATAGACAAATGGAACAGAATTGAGAAACCAGAAGTAAATCTATCCACCTATGGACAGCTGACCTTGAAAAAGGGCCAAAGTCCATTAAATGGGGGAAAAACAGTCTCTTTGACAAATGTTGCTGGCAAAACTGGATGTCCATTTATAAAAAAAAAAAAATGAAACAGTACCCATACCTCACACTATACACACAAACTAACTCAAAATGGATCAAAGACCTAAATATAAAACCTAAAACTATAAAGATCTGGAAGAAAAAACAGGGACAACCTTAAGGGCCTTAATATATGACATAAATAGAATACCAAATGTAACTAAGAATGCACAAACAGCAGAAGATGAGTTAGATAAATGAGACTTCCTAAAAATTGACCACTGTGTCTTTTCCAAGCTGTCAGAGGACTGAAACTTTGGTTTGGCCTAAGCCACAGCACACTTGGGGTAGGGGAGGGAATGACAAGGAAAGATGATAGGCTTTTGCTCACCTTGAGGATGAACTGATAGGTTTGCTTTTGCTCAGTTGTTGGAAGGAGTAAAACCTCTGGCCTGAATCATAGCTCTCATGGGGCATAGAGGAAGTGGTGAGCAAAAATTGAAGGCTATGCCCATTTAAGAGTTTTTTACAGAAATTAGCACTTTTTAAAGCACTGTGTATGAAGGGGATTTGAGAAATCTAAAACATTGTATCCTTGAGACTATTGCCCTTAGACGCTCTTCAAACTTGAGACTGAAACCACTCCCAGAGATCACCTTTCAGCCAAACTATAGACAGACCTATAAAGTGAACAATAATACTCATGAGGAACGTGCTCCCCAGAACAATCAACCATGAGAGATCAGAATGACAGTATTTGCCCAAAAGCAAAGTTCAGAAGGCAGGAAGGGGCAGGAAAGCTGGGAAAATAGAAACAAGGACCCCAGGGAGGAAGTGTAGAGAGTGCTGACACATTGAGGGGATAGCAACCAATGTCATGAAGCAAGCTGTGCATAAACTGTTGAATGGGAAACTAATTTGCTCTGCAAGCTACCTCCTAAACCACAATAAAATGTTATAAAAATAGATAAATAATATGAGTCACAGTAGTGACTTGGTACTAATTAATGGGAAAAAAATAAAACGTTGTAATGTTATAATGTCCCAGATGAAACTAAAAATAAAAAGCACCCTAAGAAATAGAAAATGATGGCCCATTTAAAAGAGCAAGACAAATGGAGAGAAATTATCTCTATGAAAGCCTGGATAATTAACATTAGAAGAATAGAAAAATATTAAACATGCTCAAAGAACTAAAAGAAAACAGTGACAAATAACAAAAGGAAATCAGGAAAATGATGTATGAACAAAATGAGACTATAACTAAGAAATAGACACTATAAAAACAAACCAACCTTCTAAAAATCAAATACTTTTGTTCACCAAAACACTTTAACAAAAAAGTGAAAAGACAAACTACCAACTGGGAGAACATCTTCGGAAACCATATACACAATGAGAATCTAATAAGCAAAATATACACAAAACTTCAACAACTTAACAATAAAAAGACAAACAAATAAAAAAATGAGTAAATGAATAAACATTTCACCAGAAAGAATATTGAAATGACCACCAAACACATGAAAAGATGCTCAATGTCATTCACCATCAGAGAGAAGCAAATCAAAATCACAATTAGATCTCAGTCCTCCCCCAGTAGGATGGCTAAGATAAAAACAAAAACAAATACCAGAAAATAACAAATGTTGGCAAGGATGTGGGGAAATTGGAAACCTTGTCCATTGCTGATGGAAATGCAAAATGGTACGTCCATTGTGGAAAAGAGTGTGGTTTCCCTCAAAAAATTAAATAGAACTTCCATATGACCCAGCAATTCCGCACTTAGGTATATACACAAAAGACTTGAAATCAGTGACACCAACAGACATATGTACACCAATGTTTATTGCAGCACTATTCACAATAGTCAAAAGGTGGAAACAACCTAAATGTCCAAAAACAGATTAATGGGTAAACAAAATGTGATACATGCATGCAACGGAATACTACTCAGCCACAAAAAGAAACAAAGTCTTGATACATGCTACAACATGGATGCAGCTTGAAGACATTATGCTGAGTAAAATAAGGCAATCATAAATGGACAAATATTGTATGAACTCATTTATATAAAAAGACAAGAACAGGTAAAAGTATAGAGACCGAAGTTTATTGGTGGTTACCAGGGGTAGGAGGGAGGAGGAAAGGTTAGATTATTGTTTATGGAGTTTCTGTTTAAGGTGATGGACAATTTGCTTTGATTAAGGGTAAGTGTTGTACAGCCAATTAATGTAACTGATGTCAATAAGTTGTACACCTATAAAAATTTGAATTGGTAAATGTTGTGTGATATATATATTTAAAATAACAAAAAAAGAGCAGCTACTGAGGCAGTTTGTGTACAACCAAAACACCTAATGGAATTCTTGTTTTGGAGGTTTAGGGTCATGGTTTCAAGGGAAATCCCACTTAGTTGGACTAATATCATGTTTAGTGCTTCTGTTGTACCTCCTAGTTGTGTAGTGTCTGCAGTCTTTAAAGCTTTCAAGTGGCCATCCAAGGTACAACAATTAGTATTGATCTCTATTAGCCTGGAGGAACAGAGAAAGAAGGAAAGTCAGGAATAGGAGGAGGAAATAGAATGCATGGCTAATTGCCTCCATGAACAGCTACCTCCTTTGCCATGAGACTAGAAGAACTGGATGGTACCTGGTTACATTACTGAATGTTTTCCTCAAAGATTCTATAGAAGAGATGAATCCTGATCAAAGGGGGAATATGCAGAAGAGAATTTCAAATTCTCATGGAATCCAGATTTTCTGGAGCCATACAGGTTGGGTGAATTGCCAAAACTATTGCCCTGAAATAATCTTTACATTTTAAACCAAAAAATATCCCCTGAAATCTTCTTTAAACCAAACAACAGTTTAGTTTAATTAGTAAAGAATGTCTGTCTTAAGCATTGTGCTCTTTGAAGAACCATCTATATGGGATCAAATTGACAACACAACTCAAAAGATTAAACAGGAAGCTTAGGGAGCTGTGAGTTTATGTAAATGAGGGAGAAACAATTCAGAAAAGATGATGAGAATGTTTGCGCAACCTGAAGAATGTTATCATTGTCACTGGACTTTACGTGTAGAAATTGTTGAATTGGTGTATGTTCAGGTGTGTATATTCTCAACAACAACAAAAATAAATTAAATGTTTAAGATCACTTTGTTCTTTTTGCAATAAACCATGTGAAGGGAGGGAGGGAGGGAGGAAGGAAGGAAGAAAAAAAACAAATAGAAATATTAGATCCAAAATAATAACTGAAATGAAAAGCATATTGGATAGAATTAACAGCAGATGTGAGCTAGCAGAAGAAAGAATCAGTGAACTAGAAGATATGGTAATAAAAAATTATGGAATTTGAAGAACAAGAAAGAAGGATCAAGACTGCTGGATGTAGTCTAATAGAAATATGGGGCATCATCAAGCAAACTAACATACACATCATGGTAGCCCCAGAAGCAAAGAGTGAAAGGAAAGGACAAAAAGAATATTCAAAGAATATTGGCTGAAAATTTTCTAAGTCTGACAAAGGTCATGAACTTACAAATCCAAGAAGCAATGATCTCCAAGTAGGATAAACCCAAAGAGATCCACACTGACACACATTATAGTCAAGCTCTCAAAACCTTAAGATAAAGAATCCTGAAAGCAGCAAGGGGGAACCAAATTGTCACATACAAGAATCCCCAATAAGATTAAGTCCTGATTTCTCCCCAGAAACCTTGGAGGCCAACAGGGAGTAGAATGACATATTTAAAGTGCTGAAAGACAAGAACTGTCAATGAAGAATACTATATATGGCAAAAATGTCCTTCAAGAATGGAGATTAAATTAAGACATTATACAGAGTAAAAAAAAAAACAGCTTAAGGAGATTGTTACCACTAGACTTGCCCTACAAGAAATACTAAAGGCATCCTTCAGATGGAAAATAATAGACACAAGACAGCGACTTGAAGCAAAACATAGGGAAAAAAAAAGAGATTTCCATTAAAGGTAATTTAATAGGCAAGTATAAGGGCCAGAATTAGGGTGCTTTTTATTGATTATTCTAGTTGTTATATCTTTAATGCTTTATAATGACAAATGCATAAAAATAAGTATAAATTAATGATATAGGACATATGATGTATAAATATGTAATGGGTGATGTCAATAACATAAAAGGGGCAGTATAAGAATAGAGTTTTTATATGTTACTGAAGTTAAGTTGATATAGATTTAAACCAGGTTTTTATAAATGTAAGATGTTAAATGTAATCCTCATGGTAACCACACACACACACACACACACACACACACACACAAATATGCAGAAAAATACAGGAAAAGGAAACTAAATGGTTCACTACAAAAAATCAACAAAACACAAATGTTGGCAGTTTTGGGGGGAAATGACATACAAAGAAATTATAACCAGTTGCCATTGAGTCGATTCAGACTCATGGTGACCCCATGTGTGTCAGAATAAGATTTTTTTATTTATATTTTATTGTACTTCAGGAGAAGGCTTACAGAACAAATAGTTTCTCATGAAACAGTAGTACACGTGTTGTTTTATGACATTGGTTAACAACCCCACAACAAATTAACCCTCTAAGTTCTCAACCTTTTTTTTTTGGTGAAACTACACATAGCCAAAGATACACCGTTTCAAAAATTTCTACATGCACAGTTCAGTGACATTGACTATGCTCTTCCAATTGTGCTGTTATTCTCACTTAAGATGA
>NW_004443996.1:9759545-9774251 GCF_000243295.1 Trichechus manatus latirostris
TTTTTTGTGGTGCTGAAGTTTTCTTTGTTCTTCTTACTCTCTTGTGCTGAGTTACTTTTGTTTGTGTTTTTTTTTTAATTTGTTTTGTTTTTGTAAGTTTTGTTTTTGCCGAGACTTTATGTTTTTCGATAAGATTCTTTTTAAAAAAATAATATTTTATTATATTTTTGGTGAAGGTTACACAGCAGTTTAGGTTCCCATTCAACAATTTCTACACAAACTGTTCAATAACATTGGTTATATTCTTCACAGTGTGTGAACATTCTCATTTTTTCTGTTGTGGTTGTTCTATTTCCATTAATCTAGTTTCCATGCCACTTACAGTCTCTTTCTTTTAAAGTAATTGTTGAGCATTTAGTCTCATATAGGTGATTTCTTTAAAGGTGCGCAGTAGTTATGGGTGATAGTCATTATTTTGTAAGCCAATCTGTTATTTAACTGCAAGGTGACCTCAGAGCTAGTTTCAGTTCAAGGTTTGAAGAGTATCTCAGGTCAATTGTCTCAGGGAGTCCTCCAATCTCAACCAGTTCAGTAGGTCTTTTTTTTTCATTTTAGGAATTTGAGCTTTTGTTCCACATTTTTCCCCATTCTATCTCAGTCCAACTATTGTGATCCTGATTAGAATGGTCAGTAGTGGTAGCCAGGCACCATCTAGTTCTTCTGTCCTCATGGTAAGTGAAGGCATGGTTCATGTAGACTATTTGTCCTGTAGACTAGTTTCCTTTTTGAGTCTTTGTTTTCTGTCTTTCTCCTTTGCTTTGGATGAGTAGAGACCAATAGTTGTATCTTAGATGGTCTCTCACAAGCTTTTAAGATGCCAGACACTACTAGGATGTAGAACATAGTTTTAGGAATTATATTATGCCAATTGTCTGAGATGTTCCATGAGACTATGGTCCTAATTCTTCAAACCCAGGAAACCAATCTCATGAGGTTTTTGGTCATGTCTAAGAAGTATCTGTAACTGTGTCCTCTGTGTGCTTTATTATATATATGAGTATATATGCATACAGTCACATAGATGCATACACGTATACAAATGCATACACCTATAGATACTCACATATATACTCATATATGTACCTATACACATATATTCCTACATACTTAACATTTAGGTCTTTGATCCATTTTGAATTAGTTTTTGTATACGGTGTGAGGTACAGGTCTTGTTTAATTTTTCTGCATGTGGAAATCCAGTTTTGCAGTACCATTTATTGAAGAGACTGCTCCTTCCCCATTGAGTGGATTTGACTCCCTTGTTGAAAATCAATTGACCGTACATGTTTGGATTTATTTCTGGATTTTCAATTCTATTCCATTTGTCTATGTGTCTATCATTAAGCCAGTATCAGGCTGTTTTGATTACTGTAGCTGTGTAATATGTTTTTAAGTCGGGAAGTGTGAGGCCTCCTACTTTGTTCTCCTTCAAAATTGTCATTGTTATTTGGGGTCTCTTGTCTTTCTATACAAAACTGAGGCTTAGTTTTTCAATTTCTATAAAGAATGCCATCGGAATTTTGATTGGGATTGAGTTGTATCTGTATATCACTTTGGGTAGTATTGATATCTTGACTATAGTATGTCTTCTAATCCATAAGCATGGAACACCTTTCCATCTATTTAGGTCTTCTTTAGTCTATTTCAGAAGCATTTTATAATTTTTGTTGTATAAGTCTTTCACATTCCTGGGTAAATTTATTCCTAGATATTTTATTCTCTTAGATGTTATTGTAAATGGAGTTGTTTTCTTAATCTCCTTTTCAGATTTCTCGTTGCTGGTGTATAGAAATCCAACTGATTTGTGTGTATTGACATTGCATCCTGCAACTTTGCTAAATTCCTCTTTTAGTTCTAGAAGCTTTTCAGAGGATTCTTTGGGATTTTCTATATATAGGATCATGTCATATGCATATTAGGGTAGTTTTACCTCTTCCTTTCCAATTTGGACACCTTTTATTTCTTTTTATTGCCTCATTTCTCTGGCTAGGACTTCCAGTGCAATATTGAATAGCAGTGGTGAGAGTGGCCATCCTTGTCTTGTTCATGTTTTCAAGGGGAAAGTTCTCAATCTTTCTCCATTGAGTATAATGTTGGCTGTTGTTTTTTCATAAATGCCCTTAATCATGTTGAGGAACATTCCTTTTACTCCTATCTTTTAAAGAATTTTTATCAAGAAAGGGTGCTGGATTGTATCAAAGCCTTTTCTGCATCAATTGAGATAATCATGTGATTCTTTTCCTTTGTTCTATTTATGTGGTGTATTACATTCACTGACTGCTTAACGTTGACCAACCTTGCATTCAATAAATCCCACTTGATCATGATGTATATTCTTTTAATATGCTGTTGGATTCTGTTTGCTAGTATTTTGTAGAAATTTTGGCATCTATATTCATAAGCGATATTGGTCTGTAGTTTTCTTGTGGTGGCTTTGTCTGGTTTTGGGACCAGGGTGATGCTGGCTTTACAGAAAAAGTTAGAGAATATACCTTCTTCCTCCATGTTTTGGAAGAGTTTGAACAGGATTGGTGTAGATTCTTCTCTAAATGTTTGATAGAATCCCCTGTGAATCTGTCTGGTCCTTTTTGTGGTTGGGAGGCTTTTTATTACTGATTCAATCGCTTCACTTCTTATGGGTCTTTGGGGGTTTTATACGTCCTTTTGAGTCAGTTTATGTAGGGTTTGTGTCTCTAGGAGTTTGTCCACTTCATCAAAGTTAACATTTTTGTTGGAGTAGAGTTGTTCATAGTACTCTGTTATGACCTTTTTTACTTCAATTAGGTCAGCTGTAACGTCTCCACTTTCATTTTTATTTTGGTTATTTTTGTCTTCTCTCTGTTTCTTTGTCAGCCTAGCAAGTGGTTTGTCAATTTTATTTATCTTTTCAAAGAACCAACTTCTGGATTTGTTCATTCTCTCTACCATTTTTTCTGTTCTCCATTTCAGTTATTTCTGCTCTGATCTTTATTATTTCTTTTCTTCTAGTAGCTTTAGGTTTAGTTTTCTTTTTCTAGTTCCTCAAGCAGTATTGTTAGACTATTTATTTTATATCTTTCTTCATTTTTACTGTAGGCATTTATTGCTATAAATTTTTCTCTGAAGAATGCCTTCATTGCATTCTATAAGTTTTGTTAGGATGTGTTTTCATTTTCATTTGTCTCTAAGTTTTTTTTTTTTAATTTCACTCTTGATTTCTTCCTCTACCCATTAGTTATTTAATAGTGTGTTGTTTAATTTCCATGAATTTGTGCATTCTCTAGTTTTGCCTCTGCTGTTAATTTTTAATATTATTCCTTTGTGGTCATAGAAGATCCCAAAGAGACTTCAATGGCTGAGTTTTCAGAAACAGATCATCAGACCTTTCTTCTGAGGTGCCTTGTGTGGACTTGAACCTCCAACCTTTCAGTTAGCATCCAAGCATGTTAACCATTTGCACCACCCAGGGACTCCTCAGCAAAGGTATGTTGTTGTTAGGTGCCGTCAAGTTGGTTCTGACTCATAGCTATCCTGTAAGACAGAGTACAAAAGTCCCAAAGTGTTTCCAAGGAGTGGCTGGTGGATTTGAACTGCTGATCTTTTGGTGAGCAGCCGAGTTCTTAACCACTGCATCACCAGGGCCCCCAACAAAGGTATCAGACACACAAAAATCAAATAACATTATGGCAAAACTAATTCCTTCCTTATTGATTATTACTGTGACTATAAATAGATTATATGCTCTAATTAAAGGCAGTGGAAAAATGGATTTAAAAAATGATTCAACTATATGCTGCCTACAAGAGACACATCTTAGGCACAAAAGAACAAATAAGTTGAAAATGAAAGGGTGGAAAATATTCCATGCAAATAGTAACCAACATAGAGCTGGTGTGACAATTTTATTACCAGACAATATAGGCTTTAAGTCAAAATCTGTCATAAGATACAAAGAAGTAAATTATCTAATGATAAAATGGTCAGTATATCAAGAAGATAGTACAGTTGTAAGTATATATGCATCTAACATCAGAGCCCCAAAATATATAAAGCAAGCACTGATAGAATTGAAAGGAGAAATAGACATTTCTACAATAACAGTTGGAGAAGTCAAAACACCACTTTCAGTTATGGGTAGAAAATCCAGAAAGAAGATCAATAAAGAAATAGAGAATTTGAACAACACAATAGACCAAATAGACCTAACAGACATACATAGAACTTTTCAACCAATAACATCCCAATACATTCTTCTCAAGGGCGCATGGATCATTTTCTAGGATAGACCATATGTTGGATCACAAAGCAAGTCTCAATAAATTTTTAAAAATTGATACCATACAAAGTAACTTATTTGATTACAATTCAATGAAACTAGAAATTAAAAAGAGAAGAAAACCTGGAAAATATGCAAATATGTGGAAATTAAACAACTAATGATTCAAGGAAGGAATCGAGGGAGAAATCAGAAAAGACTTCGAGGTGAATGAAAATGAAAGCACAACATATCAAAACTAAGGAATGCAGCTAAGGCAGTGTACAGCAGGAAATTTATAGTGGCAAATGCCTACATTGAAAAAAGAAAGATCTCAAATAATTAACCTAACTTTACAACCTGAATAACTAGAGAAAATAAGAGTAAATCAAACCCAAAGCAACCAGAAAGAAGGAGATAAGAAACATCAGAGCAGAGATACATGAAATAGAGAATATAAAAACAATAGAATAAAATCAATGAAACCAGAAGTTGATTTTTTGAAAGGATTAAGAAAATCAACAAACCTAAAGAAAATAAAGATAGAAATTGCAAAAATCTAAAATCAGAAGTGAAAGTGGAAACATTACGACTGACACTACAGGAAAAAAATCATAAGAGAATACTATGAACAGATACCAACAAATTAGGTAATCTAGATGAAATGGATAGATACCTAGAAACACATAAACTTCCTACATTGACTAAAGAAGAAATGCTGTCAACAGACCCACAACAAGCAGAGATATTAAAGGAGTGATCAAAAACCTCACAACAAGAAAAATCTATGACCAGATGACTTCACTGGGGAATTCTATCAAATATTTATAGAAGTGATTCTGCTGCTGTTGTTGTTAGGTGCCATCAAGTCAGTTCCAACTCATAGCGACCCTAAGTACAACAGAATGAAACACTGCCTGGTCATATGCCATCCTCACAATCGTTATGTTTGAGCCCATTGTTGCAGCCACTGTGTCAATCCATCTCATTGAGGGTCTGCCTTTTTTTCGCTGACCCTCTAGTTTACCAAGCATGATGTACTTCTCCAGGGACTGACCTCTCCTGATAATATGTCCAAAGTATGTGAGACGTAGACTCGCCATCCTTGCTTCTAAGGAGCATTCTGGTTGTACTTCTTCCAAGACAGATTTGTTCATTCTTCTGGCAGTCCATGGTGTATTCAATATTCTTCACCAACACCATAATTCAAAGGCTTCAGTTCTTCTTCGGTCTTCCTTATTCATTGTCCAGCTTTCACATGCATATGAGGTGACTGAAAACATCATGGCTTGAGTTAGGTGCATTTTAGTCTTCAAGGTGACGTCTTTGTTTTTTAACACTTTGAAGAAGTCTTTTGCAGCAGATTTGCCCAATGCAGTGTTTCATTTGATTTCTTGACTGCTGCTTCCATGGGTGTTGATTGTGGATCCAAGTAAAATGAAATCCTCGACAACTTCAATCTTTTCTCCATTTATCATGATGTTGCTTATTGGTCCAGTTGTGAGGATTTTTGTTTTCTTTATGTTGAGATGTAATCCATACTGAAGGCTGTGGTCTTTGATCTTCATCAGTAAGTTCTTCAAGTCCTCTTCACTTTCAGCAAGCAAGGTTGTGTCCTGCATAATGCAGGTTGTTGAGGAGTCTTCCTCCAATCCTGACGCCTCACTCTTTTTCATATAGTCCAGCTTCTTTGATTATTTGCTCAGTATCCCGACTGAATAAGCATGGTAAAAAGATACAACACTGACACACACCTTTTCTGACTTTAAACCACACAGTATCCCGTTGTTCTGTTTGAATGACTGCCTCTTGATCTATGTACAGGTTCCTCTTGAGCACAATTAAGTGTTCTGGAATTCCATTCTTCTAATCTTTCCTAAATCCTTAAATTCATCTTAAAATTTTCCAAAAACTAAAGAAGAGGGAATATTTCCTAATTCATTCTGTGAGGCTATAGTTCCCTGATACCACAGCCAGACAAAGATACCATAAGAAAATAAAACTGCAGACCAATATTCCTTAAGAATATTGTCATGGATTGAATTGTGTCTCCCCAAAAATGTGTGTATCAGTTTGGCTAGACCATGATTCCTAGTGTTGTGTGGTTGTCCTCTATATTGTGATTGTAATTTTACGTTAAAGAGGATTAGGGTGGGATTGGAACACCACCCTTACCCATGTCACATCCCTGATCCAATGTAAAGGGAGTTTCCCTGGGGTATGGCCTGCACCACCTTTTATCTCTCAAGAGATAAAAGGAAAGGGAAGCAAGCAGAGGGTGGGAGACCTCATACCACCAAGAAAGCAGTGCCAGGAACAGAGCGAGTCCTTTCGACCTGGGGTCCCTGCACGGAGAAGCTCCTAGCCCGGGGGAACACTGATGAAAAGAAGGCCGACAGAGAGAGAAAGCCTTCCCCTGGAGCTGATGCCCTAAATTTGGACTTTTAGCCTACTTTACTGTGAGGAAATAAACTTCTCTTTGTTAAAGCCATCCACTTGTGGTATTCCTGTTAGAGTAGCACTAGATGACTACGCCAAATATAGATGCAAAAAATTCAACAAAATACTAGCAAACTAAATTAAAAAGAACATGAAAAGGATTATATACCATGACCAAGTGGGATTTATCCAAGGAATGCAAGGGTGGTTCAACATTAGAAAATCAATGCTTCAGGACTTGGTCTTCAAAAATGGATTCTTAGATATGATACCAAAACCACAAGCGACAAAAAACAAAACAGATAAATTGGATATCATCAAAATTAAAAACTTTTCCTCATCAAAGGCCTTTGTCAACAAAGTGAAGAGACAACCTACAGATTGGGAGAAATTTTGGGGGAACCATGTATCAGGTAAGGATTTAATATACAGAATATATTTTTTTAAAAAAACTCCTACCACTTAGCAACAAAAAGACAAACAACTCTATCAAAAAATGTTCAAAGAACTTGAATACACATTTCAACAAAGATATAAAAATGGTCAACATGCACATGAATAGATGCTCAACGTCATCAGTCATTAAATCAAAACCAAACCAGTTGCTATTGAACTGATTCTGACTCAAGGCAGTCCCATGTGTTGCAGAGTAGAACTGTGATCCATAAGGTTTTCAAGGCTGTGGCCTTTCAGAAGAAGGTTACCAGTCCTTTCTTCTTGGTGTGTTCAAACTGCCAACATTTCGGTTAGTAGCTGAGTGCTTAACCATTTGTACCACCCGGGGATTTCCATTAGTCATTAGGGAAATAGGAAACTGTAAATAAAAACCACAATGAGATACCATTTCACTCCCACTAGGATGGTTATGATAAGAAAAATGAAAAAACAACAAGTGTTGTCAAGGATGTGGAGAAATTGGAACCTTTATCCACTGCTGATAGAATTGTAAAATGGTGCAGCCACTATGGAAAAAAATTGGTAGTTCATCAAAAAGTTAAACATAGAATTACCATATGATCCAATAATTCCACTTGTAGGCATGTACCCAAAAAAACTGAAAGCAGGCATGCAAACAGACACATCAATGTTCATTGCAGCACTATTCACAATAGCCTGAAGGTGGAAACAATCTAAATGCCCATAAACAGATGAATGGATAAATAAAATGTGGGACATACATAAATGAAATATTACTCAGCCATAATGAGAAATGACGTCCTGATACAAATGGATGAACCTTTAAAATATTATGCTAAGTGAAATAATGTCACAAAAGGACAAATATTGTATGTTCCCACTTATATGAAATGTCTAGAATTGGCAAATGTATAGAGACCAAAGTTTATTAGTAGTTATCAGGGGCAGGAGAGAGTCAGAAAGGAGGAGTTACTGCCTACGGGGCACTGAGTTTCTTTTAAGAGTGATAGACAAATTTAGAAACGAATAATGGTTATGGTTGCACAACATGATTAATTAATGTCACTGAATATTACACAAAAAAATGTTGAAATGGCAAATGTTTCATTATATATACTGTACAATAAAAAGCGCTACATGTTTTCTCCTCCACTCCTAGTGGTCCTACTACAGCCCCTTTGCTGATTTCTGATTTTGTTACCACCCCACCTGGCTCTTGGTCTTTTTATTCATTTTGTAAACAAATACTGTTGAGCGCCTACTGCTTGTCTGAGAAGAAATCCACACTTTCTGTGCTCAAGGAGGTAACTAGTTAATTAAACAATTACAACACAATGTGATTTGTGCTGATGATAGAGATATGTGCAAGATGTCCTAGGAGTGCAGATAGCTCCAATAATTGACTTTGAATTTACCTATATCCTTCTAGTCATCTCTCAGACTGGATTCACCTCTGGCTTTATCATCACCACCATCAGCACCCTTGCAGGTAGATCCAGACAATTAAAATCAACATGGCAATAATTTTTAAAAAATTAAATTCATTCCAAGAAATACAAAATCATGTTAACCTTCAAAATATTTGGCTCTCATTCCCTATTTTTTTAGTGCTCTTGCTTGTAATTCCCACCCTTAATCTGTTATCTGACAGAAGAATAATAATATCTTAATGAAAATCAATACCTTAGCAAGAGTTTCAGCTCTGTATGGTGTGGCAAGAAGTAAAGGTAGAGAATTAAAGTTTGACCTGGACTGTGAAGACTTCTGTATACTTTTCTGAAGAGTTTGGATTCCATCCTGCAGTCAACAGAAAGTCAGTGAAGGTCTTTACAGGGAAGAGTGGTATGATTTGATTTATTTTTAGGAAGAAAACTATGTTAAACTGTAGAGAATAAACCAGAATACGGAGAGGTTCATGTTAGGATGGCTAGTTTGGAATCTGTTAACAGTCCTGGAGAAATATGGTAAAGGCTCAGTCTAAGGCATAGATGGAGAGAGTCCAGATTAGGGCTGAACTGCCATTATTTGCTATATAGTGAGGATGACTGTGAGATTTCTAGAGTGAAAGACTAGGTGAACCATTTACTGCGATAGATAAATACAAAAGGACAAGCAGATTTGGGGAAATTGTTAGTGAGATTTCAGACATTTAAATTGTCTTCTTTGTTTTTCACCCAGCTTCTTTTGCACCTTCCCCCAACGAGGTATTTTAGTAAGCGCTGCTGTTCCAATTTTTTACATGTTGCTGTAAAAAAGTTAGCATAGCACGCTTACGAAAATACTTCGTGGGGGAGGGCGTGGTTGGCAAATGAATGTAGAAGGTGCACGTTGTTCGCATAAAAATACAGTAACTCAGGACATCTTTTATTTTCACTACCTTCTTAGAGTTCTTTTGGTTAATTTTCACAATTTCAGGCCCTCACGTTTCAGAGTTTCCATAGGCTTAAACTTTCAGAAAGTCAGATTTCTAGTTCCCCTGGTGGACAGGTCATAGTTAAAAAACTTTGGGCCAAAAGAAATCTCAGAGAGTTTTCTCTTACTTTTTAAAACCTGTACCATATTCAGCACTATATCTCCACCAACATGAAATTTGGAAACTGCAAGTTTATTTACAGGTTTATTCACTGATTTGCAGTAAATTTTTTGCAGCACTGAGAAGCTGCACAAAGGTAGGGCAATTTATATGTCCTAAAATTTTAGAATGCTTAGCTATAAGTACGCATTTTGTGTCATAAAATTAAGAGGCAGCACCCAGTGCCCAGATCTTGCTTTCTAGCTGCCATTCTCCAATTAAAGCAACCAGGACTCGTTAGAGAAATGATTAATTCTAGGACTAGGGCAGGAAAAATACACGATGAAACTGAAGCGTCTTGTAGTTACAGAAACTAAGGAAGTGCTCAAGAAACCAAATGATGAAAGCATCTCAAAGGCACACACGAGCTGGCCTGAAAGAGTTCCCCATGGCCAAATTTATAAAAATTTGAACAAAATAAATATTGTACATTGAATTATAACCCAAAGTATAAAATAAATATTCATGAGTCTATACTAATAAAAATAAATGGTTGAATAAATAAATGCAGGAGTAGAGACAAATCCTCCATACAGAAGAATTCCAAATGATATATGCAAGTACTCTGCCTCCCCTCCTCAAAGAGATGGAGCTTACTCTCACCCCTTGAGCGAGAGCTGGAATTAGTGACTAGCTTTCAAAAACAGTTAGGAAGGGAAATACAGTGACTTTACAGTGGAGACATGGAAGATACCACTTTAACCAAGTGATCAAAGTTAATATCACCAATGATGCCATGTTGATACCATATACCTCCTGATATAATGTGATAAGAATGGCATTTCACCTCTGTGATATTCTTCCTAAAAACCCATAACCACAAGCTAAACATGAAGAAAATATCAGACAAACTCAAACTAGGGACATACTACAAAATATCTGACCAAGACTCCTCAAACCTGTTAAGGTCATGTAAAACAAGGAAATATTAAGAAAGTGTCACAGATCAGAGGAGACTAAGAAGACATGATAACTAAATACAATGTGGTATCCAGGACTCAATCCTGGAATAGAAAAAGAGTATTAGTGAGATAACTAACGAAATCCAAATGAAGTCTGAAATTCAGTTAATAGTAATGTACCAGTGTTGGTTTCTTAGTTTTAACAAATATTCCATCTTACATTACTGTAAGATGTTAATAATATGGGAAACTAGATGAAAGTATAGGGGAATTCTCTGCACTATCTCTGCAACTTTTCTAAAAATTTAAAATTATTACAAAATAAAAAATTATTTAAAAATTACAAGATGGGGAAGTCTTACGGGTTTTTGTTCCAATGCTGTGCTACAGCTGGCTTGCACTGACTCACAAGATAAAATTGCTAAATTTTCAGGAATTTTAAAAGCTGGTTGTTAAACACACCATTATTAATAATTAAATTTTATAAAATTACAATTAAATAATATTAAAAAGAACGGTAATAAGTACTCAAAAGGCATTACTTCTTATTTTAGTACACTTTATTACTATCTATGCTCTTGATGTTATTTATATCTATTTTACCTGTATCTTGAAAATGTATAATTATGTTCATCCTTCCCAACTCCATCTTCAGTGACTTCACATAGGTAGCTTGAAATTGCCTCTGGTTAGAATATTTACACCACAGATGTCAGCAAACACTACAAATCGGGGCTTCCCCCCCACGCTGCCTCTCCAGCCTCACTGAGAGCTAGTTGTTAAGCATTTACCAACATATTATTGATGTTGACAGTATAAAATATCCTTTATATTAGCAGAATCTTGATCCAGGAGATGTTCTGACTTGCTTTGCCTGTAGACACCTGATCACCTGGTTTATCTCTAAAGCCACTAGGAATCCCTTTGCTGCTAGGGATTTTAGGCCTTGGAAAAAATATGTAGGTAGTACTTTGTGTATAATGATATTTATGGGATTTGTGTTGTGAAATTTGGGAGTTTCTGCTACTATCTTTTCTCCCTCATCCTCTTCTCCAGTTGGCTCCTTTTATCCCATTAGCCATCTAGAGTTAGAATCATACTAATAAGGCCATAGATTCTTAGTCTAAGATCCACAGATGGAGTTCAAGGTTCTGGGAAATTCCTGAAATTGTATGTAAGATTTGGCATATATGTGCATTTGAAGAGGGTTCACAGCTTTCATTAGACTTTCAAAAAATTTGATGACTGAAACAAGATTAAGAAACACTGATATTGAGTATCTTTTTGGAAAGAACTATGTGTACACTGTAAGATGATACAGACAAGAAAAGCCAAGTGACATATCTCACTTACTATTGTATGGTAAATGAAAAACTAACATCTGGTAGTTACTTAGCTGACCTTCCAGCCACCTGTCCTTTCACCATTATATTTCTAATCCCCCTCCTGCCTAGCTAATCCCTCTCATTAGTTCAGAAATTTTTTTATGCTTTTTTTCACATTACAATTTTATTGTCCCCCTCCTCCTCCACCATTCTTTCTTTTCCATGTCTATAGTGCACACAGAAGAGACTATTGTTTCAATGTCTGGCTAATTCAATTTTTAAAATAGTAATTAAATTATATAAACTGATAATTAAATAAATCATGTTTAAAACCACCATTTAATCTAAAGAACTTATATCAAAACCAATGAACAAAGGATGTTCAATTATGAGGAATTCTTAATTTCAATATGTTTTACAGGGTTACTGTTGGAGGCTCGGTTCTCTAGGGAATCAATATCAGTGAAGCATACATATATAAAACCAAAAACCAAACCTGTTGCCATCTCACAGCGACCCTATAGGACAGAGTAAAACTGCCCCATAGGGTTTGCAAGGAGTGCCTGATGGATTTGAAATGCTGACACCTTTTGGTTAGCAGCTGTAGCTCTTAACCACTACATCACCAAGGTTTACACACACACACACACACACACACACACATATATGTAGAGAGAGAGAGATTTATATGAAGGAAACGGTTCACGCAGTTGTAAAGGCTGGAAAGTCCCAAGTCCATGGGTCAGGCTGGAAGCTTCTCTTGATTTACGTAGCTGCAGGGGCTGACAAACTCAAGACTGGCAGGTAAGATAGCAGATCTCTGGCTCACAGGCTGTGGAGGCCAATGAATCCCAAGATAGGCAAGTAAGGCAGCAGGCTGCTGGCTCACAGGCTGCAGAGGCTGACAAATTCCAAGATCAGCAAGTAAGCTGCTAGCTCAAGTCCGAAGAACAAAAGTTCACATCAGGAGCCAGCTGCAGGATCCAGAGCAAGAACTAGCCAGCAAGTTTTGCAAGAAAGTCTACATATATTGGATGCAGGCAACACCCCCAAGGAAAATCCCTTTCAACTCATTGACTGCTCATAGTAGATCTCATCATGGAGGTAAATACATTTTATCAGATCTCATTCTGGAGGTGATTACATCATTACATAGCAGCCAAATTACATCATAAACGCCAAGCCACTGAGAATCATGTGCCAGTCAAGTTGACACATAACCTTAACCATCACTGATGGTTATTTAGAAAATATCTTCATAAGATAAAGAGAAACTTTTGTGAAAATGTTTGTATCTAGTTGCTGGCTGAAAATCTAGTGGGAATATGAGGGAGAGAGTATAACAAGTAATGATCAAGAGCAAAGACTATGGAATCAAATGAAAATGCATACATAATCCCATTACTTGTCAGCTGTGAGATCTTGGGAAAGTCAATTAACCTCCCTAAACTTGAGTTTCCTCATTTTTAAAATGGGGAAAATAGTATTCTGTAACACACAGAAAAGTTTTCAGAATTGAATGAGATAACACACGTAGTGCTGGGAGAGGAGCACCTCACGTTAGAAGGCACTCAAAAGACGACTGGGGAAGAGATGCCTTCTCAAAGTAGAGTCAACTTTAATAACGTGGATGGAGTCAAGCTTTCAGGACCTTCATTTGCTCATGTGGCACAACTCAAAATGAGAAGAAACAGCTGCAAACATCCATTAAAAATCGGAACGTGCCTTTGATTCGTGCCAGTAATGCCGGGATGAGATGGTATCTCATTGTGGTTTTAATTTGTATTTCTCTAACGGCTAGTGATAGCGAGCATTTCCTCATGTGTCTGTTGGCCATTTGAATGTCTTCTTTGGTGAAGTGTCTGTTCATTTCCTTTGACCATTTTTTAAAAGGATTATTTGTCTTTTTGTTGTAGAGGTGTTGGATTTTCTTGTAGATTATGGAGATTAGATCTTTGTCTGACTTGCACTGTCCAAAAATTTTTTCCCAGTCTGTAGGTTCTCTTTTTTACTCTTTTGATGAAGTCTTTCGATGAACATAAGTGTTTAATTTTTAGAAGATCCCAGTTATCTAGCTTATCTATTGGGGTTTGTGCATTGATGGTTATGGTTTGTATCCTGTTAGTACCGTGTATTAAGGCCTGAAGTGTTGGTCCTATTTTTTTTTCTATGAACTTTATAGTTTTAGGCTTTATATTCAGGTCTTTGATCCATTTTGAAGTAGTTTTTGTATACGGAGAGAGGTATGGGTCCTGTTTCATTTTTTTTTGCAGATGGATATCCAGATTTGCCAGCAACATTTGTTAAAAAGACTGTCTTTTCCCCATTTGATGGACTTTGGGTCCTTGTCAAAGATCAGGTGGCCATAGGTGGATGGATTTACATCTGGGTTCTCAATTCTGTTCTATTGGTGAATGTATCTGTCGTTGTACCAATACCAGGCTGTTTTGACCACCATAGCTGTATAGTAGGTTGTGAGGTCAGGTGGTGCGAGTCCTCCTATTTTATTCTTCTTCTTCAGTAGAGCTTTCCTTAACTGAGGATTCTTCCCTTTACATATAGAGTTAATGATTAGTTTTTCCATCTCTTTAAAGAATGTTGTTGGTATTTGGATTGGGATTGCATTGTATTTGTAAATTGCTTTGGGTAGAATTGACATTTTCACAATGTTGATTCCACCTATCTATGAGAATGGTATGTTTTTCCATTTATGTAGAACTCTTTGGGTTTCTTGCAGTAGTGTTTTGTAGTTTTCTTTGTATAGGTCTTTTACATCCCTGGTTAGATTTATTCCTAAGTATTTTATTTTTTTAGGGG
>NW_004443996.1:9777390-9806466 GCF_000243295.1 Trichechus manatus latirostris
ATTATTTTCCTGAATTCTTCCATTTTTTTGTCTGTATTTCCATGAATTTGTCTATTTTTTCCTCATTTTTGTCTGCTTTTTGCTTCAACTATTTGATAATTCTGAGTATTAGACATTTGAATTCCCTATCAGGTAGTTCTAGTGCCTTTTCTTCTACTGGAAAGTCATCCGGTGTTTTATTTTGGATGTCTACTGGAACCATCCTGTTCTGTTTTTGTAAGTGTTTTGATATTGTCTGCTGTCTTTGGAGCATTCTGTAGTTATTTTTCTCATTTATTGATTGTAGATTTGTTTGTTTTGTCCTTTTTTTGTTTTATTTTTCTATGTCTGAGCAGGCAGGCTATGTGTTCTCTGTTGTTTGCTCCTCTTTGGGCACAAAACTTTTCGCCTCCTTCTCCAACTGGCAGGGTCAGTCGCTCAGATATGGTAGTGCAGGGCAGGTCTATCTGAGGAGGAGTTTCTAGGATGGGTTGTTGTGGCACTTACTATGGCCACCTATGTGGGTCAGTAATCAGTGCAGGGCAGGTTCCTGTGGGCCATGCCTGGGCTGCTTGTTGGTATGATGTTCAAACCACCGTGCAGGTAGGCAGGATGGAGGGGTGACATCGTGATGTGTGGAGCTAAGATGGGTATGGGAGAGAAGAGGGAGGAACAAGAGCCAAAAACAGACAAACAAAAAAGAATGCTAGGGGATCTTGCCATTGGAGTGGAGAGATGAGAGACTATGAAATGGAGGAAAACAAAAAGGAGAAGAAGGTAAAAATGAATAAATAAAAATTAGAAAGAAGAAAGAAAAGAAAAGCTCCCAGGGATCCCACCAGTGCAGCTACGAGGTCTGGGGAAATTGCTCCCAGGCCACGAAGTACAACCTGGCTAGAAGGTGTAGTAGTGTCACTCAGCGCCAGGTATTCAGGGGTCTGGAAGAGAAGGAAAGTGTAGAGAGACGAGAAACTGAGTAATGAAGAGAGACAAAAAGGGGAAAAGAAAAAAAAATTTTTTAAAAATTACAAGAAAAACCCCTCAAAAAACAAGAAAAAAAAAAAACAAGAAAAAAGAAATGCCCCCAGGGATCCATCTGTACATCTGCAAAAACTGAGGGGATATGTCCCAAGTCGTGCAGTACTGTCCAGCTGGAATGGACCCAATTCAAGAAAAAGAAAACAAACAAACAGTTCAAAACCAACAACAACAAAAAACCCTGGGATCCCACCAGCCTGGCAGCACAGGCCGGGAAGCAGTCTCACATTAGAGTGGCATTTCACAGCCTTTCAGGAAGAAGCAAAGATGATGCACAGAGCCAGGTATTTGAGAGAAAGTTGGGGGAGGTGGTGAGAGGTAAGGAAGAAACCTAAAGAGTGGAAAAAAGCAACACCAGCAGCCAACAGATGGCACTTAGTGAGCTGGCCAGTGCAGGTGGGTGGAATCCAAACAACACTGGGGTGAAGCCAATGCTTCCTGGCCAAGAGACTGTGGCCACAGGAAGCAGAGGAGGCTGAGTGGGGATGAAGAAGGGTGGGGGGTGGGAAAGCATATATCACTGGTTACTGGTTGTTCTGTCCCCTACTGGAAGCTCCGTGAAGCTGCTTTCTCGTACCCCCGTTCGCTGGTTTCTAATAGGAGTCCAAGATGGCAGATCCGTGCTGCATTAGCTGATAATGGACCTCCACCATGTATCTCTCCTTGCTCTCTGTTCTCTATCAGTTTCTTATTCCATTCGGTGCTTGGCTGAGTTCTTTATCTCTTCATTTGATGCTTAGGGTTTCAGGATTGCCGTTTTCTCTGTTTGGCTTAGTTTTTCAGATCTTTGCTGTGGAGAGATGGCGTGGTGCTTCTGCCTATAGCACCATGTTCCCCGGAAGTGATTTGCAAATACTTTTTTTCATGAACATAAATGGTGACTATACAGGTGGACCTCGCCAGATGGAATACACAGGAATCAAAACTACTACATCTGTGGAAAGAGATGATGGGAAAGCTCAATATCATCAGTCAGAACAAGACCAGGGGAAAGCTGCTGAACAGATCATCAATTGCTCATATGCAAGTTTAAGTTGAAGCTGAAGAAAATTAGAACAAGTCCACAATAGCAAAGAATGACCTTGAGTATATCCCACCTGAATTTAGAAACCATCTCGAGAATAGATTTGATGAATTGAACACTGATGACCAAGGACCAGATCAGTTGTGGGATGACATAACGAACTTCATACATGAAGAAAGTAAAAGGTCATTAAAAAGACAGGAAAGAAAGAAAAGACCAAAATGGATGTCAGAAGAGACTCTGAAACTTGCTCTTGAATGTTGAGTAGCTAAAGAAAACGGAAGAAATGATGAAGTAAAAGAGCTGCACAGACAATCTCAAAGGGCGGCTCAAGAAGACAAAGTAAAGTATTACAATGACATGTGCTAAGACCTGGAGTTAGAAAACCAAAAGGGAAGAACCTGCTTGGCATTTCTCAAGCTGAAGAAACTGAAGAACAAATTCAAATCTCATGTTGCAATATTGAAGGATTCCATGGGCAAAATACTGAATGACACAGGAAGCATCAAAAGAAGATGGAAGAAAGACACAGAGCCACTATACCAAAAAGAATTGGTCGATGTTCAGTCATTTCAGGAGGTAGCATATGATGAAGAACTGATGGTACTGAAAGAAGAAGTCCAGGCTGCACTGCAAACATTGGCGAAAGCAAGGCTCCAGGAATTGACGGAATACTAATTGAGGTGTTTCAACAAATAAATGCAGCACTGGAAGTGCTCACTCCTCTACGCCGAGAAATTTGGAAAACAGATACCTGGCCAACCGACTGGAAGAGATCTATATTTATGCCTATTAGAAACAAAGGTGATTAAACCGAATGCAAAAATTATTGAACAATACCATTAATATCACACACAAGAAAAATTTTGCTGAAGATCATTCAGAAGTGGTTGTAGCAGTACAGGGACAGGGAACTGCCAGAAATGCAAGCCAGATTCAGAAGATGTGGAATGAGGGATATCATTGCTGATGTGAGGTGGAGCTTGGCTGAAAGCAAAGAAGACCAGAAAGTTGTTTACCTGTGTTTTATTGACTATGCAAAGTCATTCAACTGTGTGGATCATAACAAATTATGGATAACGTTGCAAAGAATGGGAATTCCAAACACTCAGTTGTGCTCATGAGGAACCTGTACACAGATCAAAAGACAGTCATTCGAACAGAACAAAGGGATACTGCATGGTTTAAAGTCAGGAAAAGTACGCATCAGTGTTGTATCCTTTCACCATATTTATTCAGTTTGCATGCTGAGCAAATAATCGAACAAGCTGGACTATATGAGGAAGAATGGTGTATCAGGATTGGAAGAAGACTCATTAACATTCTGTGTTATGCAGATGACACAACCTTGCTTGCTGAAAGTGAAGAGGACTTGAAGCACTTATTGATGAAGATAAAAGACCACAGCCTTCAGTATGGATTACACCTCAACATAAAGAGAACAAAAATCCTCACAACTGGAGCAATAAGTAACATCATGATAAATGGAGAAAATATTTAAGTTGTCAAGGATTTCATTTTACTTGGATTCGCAATCAATACCCATGGCACTAGCAGTCAAATAAAATGAAGCATTGCATTGGACAAATCTGCTGCAAAAGACCTCTTTAAAGTGTTAAAAACCAAATATGTCACTTTAAGGACTAAGGTGTGCTTGACTCAAGACATGGTGTTTGCAACTGCCTCATATGCATGTGAAAGCTGGACAATGAATAAGGAAAACCAAAGAAGAATTGACGCTTTTGAGGTTTTGAGGTGTGATGTTGGTGAAGAATATTGAATATACCATGGACTACCAAAAGAACAAACAAATCTTTCTTGGAAGAAGTACAGCCAGAATGCTCCTTAGAAGCGAGGATGGCGAGACTTTGTCTCACATACTTCAGATATGTTATCAGGAGGGATCAGGCCCTGGAGAAGAACATCATGCTCAGTAACATCGAGGGTCAGTGAAAAAGAGGAAGACCCTCAACAGATGGATTGAAACAGTGGCTGCAGCAATGGGTTCAAGCATAACAACGATCATGAGGATGGCACAGGACCGGGCAGTGTTCCTTTCTGTTGTACATAGGGTTGCTATGAGTCAGAACTGACTTGACGGCACCTAACAACAACAACACAAGTAAAGTACAGGGTTTGGGGTAGTGTGGGCTTATTAAATATTAAAAAGACATGGGAACATCTAGCATATAGTATAAAAAAACAAACAAACAAAAAACCCATTGCTGTCGATATCAACTCGTAGCGACCTTATAGGTCGGAATAGAACTGCCCCCATTGGATTTCCAAGGATGTAATCTTTATGGAAGGTGACTTCCACATCTTTCTCTCATGGAGTGGCTGGTGGGTTTGAACTGCCAACCTTTTGGTTATCAGCTGAGTGCTTAACAACTGTGCCAGCAGGGCTCCTTGACAGGTAGTATAGCATCTATTAAATCAGTCATGAAATTCAAAAGTTTTATCATGTATTTATAAGTTTAACAATTTAAATAAAACAACCTTGATTAATAAAAGGTAGGCTGAAATTCAATAACCACAAATAGATCCTCATTTATAATAAGATCATGATAACCAGACCTGATTCTGATGCTGTTTTTGTTTTATTTTTGTTTTGAACTCGAAAATGGCCTTTTAAAGAAGACAGATTATATTTCAGAAACACTTTTTCATTAGCAAAAGATGTCAGACATAAAGACAAGACTAGAATTTCATGGTAATTAAATCCCTCCAAATAGCAAGAAAGACATCAACAGTGAAAAATAAAACTGTTTAAAAATTTTAAACTCTATGCAAAACACAGTATCATTCCTACATTCAATCTATCATCATGTCCTAGCAAGTCTCATCTAATGTCTCTCATAGCTGGCATTTGTTTTCCCTATTTCTATAGCCACCCACTTGTATTGATTTCATTAGTTAGCCTTCTATCTCGTCTCCCTGCCTTCAATTTATCCTACATTAGGTTGGCAGAATGAATAGTCTATCTCAAATACAATTGCCGTGGAAAAAATAGGTAACTACTGAGCACTTACTATTTGCCAGGAATGTTCTAAGTAATTTACATGTATGACCTCAGTTAACACTCACAACACTTTGATTTAGTTGCTGTTATTATCTCTATTTTACTGAAAATGAAACTGAGGTGTCGAGAGGTTATGTAATTTGCCCAAGGTCATACATTTTGTAGATAAAGCCAGAATTCAAACACAAGCTGTCTGACTTGAACTTCCATATTTTTAGCCATTCTACTATAATACAGAGCTCAAGAACCTATGGTTCTCTCTACATTTTACTGAATCTGATCTGTAATGTTATATAACCATAAACAAAAATTGTTGGAACCTTAGAGTCCATATAGTCCAAACCAAAAACCAGTTGCTGTTGTGTCGATTCCAACTCATAGCGACCCTATAGGACAGAGCAGAACTGCCCCATAGGGTTTCCAAGGAGTGGCTGCCAGATTCAAACTGCTGACCTTTTGGTTAGCTGCAGAGCTCTTAACCACTGCACAACCATGTAGTCCAGAGATAGCAAATTAGTAACCCGCAGACTGAAGATGGCTTACAGAAATATTTTTATTTGGTCTTCATGTTTTAATGTAAATTCCTTGTCAACAATTAAAAACTGAAGGATTTCACATAAAATCAAGATTGTTGGATTCTCTAGAAAAATAACAATATTGAGTCTGCATAAATTATTGTTATCTGTTTAAACAAGACATACATGCTTTAGTTAGACAGGTCTTGCAGTACAATTGGTTTCTCTTATATATGGCCCTTCTGACCTTGGGTTTATACTTTGCCAAAAATGATTGGCTGGGCCACAAACTTGCAGGGAATGATCAGTCTACTTTGCAAATACGGTGTGTTAAACCACCCAATAGGATTAAGTGATCTTTCTGGAATTGTTTTGATTACTATGCAAATTATGTGACTGTGGCTTACCAAGGGGATTGGTCTGTTAGTGGTCCTGGTGGAAGGAACATGCTTTGAAATTGACGTGAAGTGGGCTTACATGAGCGCTAATCCACCAGAGGTTGAGGGGGACCTCACTACCATAAAGAAGCACCTGGAATGCAGACCATCCTTTGGAGCCAGTGTCCCTGTGCTAAGAACCTCCTAGACACATGAGAGAGAAAGTTGTAACAATGGAGACAGTGTGAGACAGCGAGAAACTGTGGCAACCAGAACAGAGCCCAGCAGCAGAGAAATGGGGGGAGCAGTATGAGCAGTGGGAACTAGGAGACCATTGGGAGGCAGCTGCAGTGGACTTTCCAACCCACAGAGCAAATGAACGCTAAACGTCTTTAGCAGGAGGATCGCTGGTGGAGTGGGGTGCCTCTGGGCACTAGTCAGCAGAAGTAGTGAGTTTTAACCCTTGCCCAGTAGGGCAGAGACTGAGAGAAGGCCCAGCAATGAGCATGGCCAAGAGAAGGGCCGCCTGCTTGTGTGCACAGAAGAGAAGAAGCTGAGAGCTGTCTTGGTTGGAAGCTGTCCTGATTGAAGAACTATCTCCTGTCTCCTGAGTTGTGTCCTGTAAATTCTAAGTTGATCCAGATCCTGAATTGTAGCTTGTTACTTCCCTAATAAAGCACATAATTGTGAGTATGGTCTGTAAATTCTGTCTGACCATTTCAACAAATTACTGAACCCAGAAGAGAAGTAGAGGGGGCTGAGGGGAGAATGCCTGGTGTCATAAAATATGAAAAATTTGAAAAGTGGAGATATATTTGACCTCTACCTCCTCAAAGTAGAAAAAAAATCTGTTGCCATCGAGTAGATTGCAACTTATAGCGACCATATAAGAAAGAGTAGAATTGCCCCATTGAGTTTCCAAGGAGCAGCTGGTAGATTCGAACTGCCCACCTTTTGGTTAGCAGCTGTAGCTCTTAACCACTACGTCATCAGGGTTTCCCCTCAAAGTAGAGTAGATCTCAATGACGTGAATGGAGTCAAGCTTTTGCTACATTTATTTGCTGATCTGGCACAACTCAAAATGAGAAGAAACAGTTGCAAACATCCTTTAATAATCAGAACATGGAATGCATGAAGTATGAATCTAGGAAAATTGAAAATCGTCAAAAATGCAATGGAACGCATAAACATCAAAATCCTAGGAATTAGTGAGCTAAAATGGACTGGTATTGGCCATTTTGAATTGAAAAATCATATGGTCTACTATGCTAGGAATGACAAATTGAAGAGGAATGGCATTGCATTCATCATCAAAAAGAACATTTCAAGATCTATCCTGAAATACAATGCCTGAAGTCCATACGCCAACAAGGAAGACCAGTTAATATGACTATAATTCAAATTTATGCACCAACCACTAAGGCCAAAGATGAAGAAATTGAAGATTTTTACCAACTTCTTCAGTGTAAAATTGATCAAACATGCAATCAAGATGCACTGATAATTACTGGTGATTGGAATGCAAAAGTTAGAAACAAAGAAGGATCTATAGTTGGAAAATATGGCCTTCATGATAGAAACAATGCTGGAGATCGCATGATGGAATTTTGCAACACCAACGACTTCGTCATTGCAAATATCTTTTTTCAACAACATAAATGGCGACTATATGTGTGGACCTCACCGGATGGGATACATAGGAATCAAACC
Source organism: Trichechus manatus latirostris (assembly GCF_000243295.1). Lineage (NCBI taxonomy): Eukaryota > Metazoa > Chordata > Mammalia > Sirenia > Trichechidae > Trichechus > Trichechus manatus. The sequence continues at coordinate 9,785,056 of NW_004443996.1, forward strand.
GACTACATCTGTGGAAAGAGACAATGGAAAAGCTCAATATCAGTCAGAACAAGGCCAGGGGAAAACTGAGGAACAGACCATCAATTACTCATATGCAAGTTCAAGTTGAAGCTGAAGAAAACTAGAACAAGTCCATGAAAGCTGAAGTATGAACTTGAGTATATCCCACCTGAATTTAGAGACAATCTCAAGAATAGATTTGATGCATTGAACACTAATGACCAAAAAACAAACGAGTTGTGGAATGACATCAAGGACATCGTACATGAAGAAAGCAAGAGGTCATTGAAAAGAAAGAAAAGACTAAAATGGATGCCAGAATACACTCAGAAACTTCCTCTTGAATGTCGAGTAGCTAAAGCGAATGGAAGAAATGATAAAGTAAAAGAGCTGAACAGAAGATTTCAAAGGGTGGCTCGAGAAGACAGAGTAAAGTATTATAATGACATGTTCAAAGACCTGGAGTTAGAAAAGCAAATGGAAGAACACATTCAGCATTTCTCAAGCTGAAAGAACTGAAGAACAAATTCAAGCCTCTAGTTGCAGTTGCAGTACTGAAGGATTCTATGGGCAAAATACTAAATAACACAGGAAGCATCAAAAGAAGATGGAAGGACTGGGGAAGCCAGCACAACTTGTACCAGGAAAGGTCGTGGAAGCCCCATAGACACATCCAAACTCCCTGAGGGACTGAATTGCTGGGCGGAGGGCTGTGGGGACCATGGTCTCGGGGAACATCTAGCTCAATTGGCATAACACAGTTTATAAAGAAAATGTTCTACAATCTACATTGGTGAGTAGCTTCTGGGGTCTTAAAAGCCTGTGAGCAGCCATCTAAGATACTCCACTGTTCTCACCCCTTCAGGTAAGGGAGAATGAAGAAAACAAGATACAAGGGAAAGATTAGTCCAAACGACTAATGGACCAAAACTACCACGGCCTCCACCAGAGTGACTCCAGTACGACTAGATGGTGCCTGGCTACCACCCCTGACTGGTCTGACCGAGAACACAACAGAGGGTCTCAGACAGAGCTGGAGAAGAACGTAGAACAAAATTCTAACTCACAAAAAAAGACCAGACTTACTGGGCTAACAGAGACTGGAGAAACCCCAAGAGTATGGCCCCTGGACACCCTTTTAGCTCAATAATGAAGTCACTCAAGAGGTTCATTGTTCAGCCAAAGATTAGACAGCCTCATAAAACAAAACGAGCTTAATGGGGCACAACAGTCTGGGAGAAGGACTAGAAGGCAGGAGGAGACAGGGAACCTGGTAATAGGGAACCCAAGGTTGAGGAGGGACAGTGTTGACATGTCTTGGGGTTGTTAACCATTGTCATAAAACAATATGTGTACTGTTTAATGAGAAACTATTTGTTCTGTAAACCTGCATCTAAAGTACAATAAAAAGAAAGAAATAAAAGAAGATGGAAGGAATACATAGAGTCACAGTTCCAAAAAGAATTGGTAGATGTTCAGTCATTTCAGGAGGTAGCATATTATCAACACATTGCATTGGTCAAATCAGCTGCCAAAGACCTCCTGAAAGTGTTAAAAAGCAAAGATGTCACTTCAAGGACTAAGGTGCATCTGACCCAAGCCAGGGTGTTTTCAATTGCTTCATAGGCATGTGAAAGCTTGACAATGAATAAGGTAGACTGAAGAAGAATTGATGCCTTTGAGTTATGGTGTTGGCAAAGAATATTGAATACACCATAGACTTCCAAAATAACGAACAAATCTGTCTTGGAAGAAGTACAGCCAGAATGCTCCTTAGAAGCGAGGATGGTGAGACTTCAGGTCACATACTTTGGACGTGTTATTAGGAGTGATCAGTCCCTGGAGAAGGACATCATGGTTGGTAAATAGCGGGTCAGCAAAAAAGAAGAAGACCCTCAATGAGATGGATTGACACAGTGGCTGCAACAATGGGCTCAAGCATAACAATGATTGTGAGGATTGCACAGGACTGGGCACCGAACAACAATAGCAAAATGTTTATCATTTCAACCACTTTTACCAGTACAATTCAGTGACATTAATTACGTTCACCATGTTGTGCAACCATCACCATTATCCATTTTGAAAAATTTTCATTACCCTTAAATGAAACTCAGTACCCCTTAGCCATAACTACCCATTTCCCCCTCCCACTTGCCCCTGGTAACCAATAATAAACTTTGCACTCTATGCATTTGTGTATTTTTGATATTTCATATACATGAGGTCATGGACTATTTGTACCTTTGTGTATGGCTAATCTCACTCAGCATAATGCTGTCAAAGTCCATTCATATTATAACATGTATCAGAACTTTATTTCTCTTTATAGCTGAATAATATTCCATTGTATGTATATTGTTGTTGTTGTTAGTTTCTTTCAAGTCAATTCCAACTATTTATCCCATTCATCTGTAGATGGAAACTGGATGCTTTCCATCTTTTGGCTATTGTGAATAATGTTACAATGAACATTGGTGTACAAGTATCTGAGTCCCTGTTTTGGGTATATATACCTAGAAGTGGAATTTCTGAGTCATATAGTAATTCCATCTTTTACTTTTCGAGGAACTGTCACACTGTTTTTCACAGCTACTGCATCATGTTACAATCCCACCAACTCTTGTTATTTTCCATTTTCCTAATAATAGCCATCCTATTGAAGGTGAAGTTGTATCTCATTTTGGTTTTGATTTGCATTTTCCTAATGACTAACGATGCTGAGAAACTTTTCATGGGTTTATTGGCAATTTGTATAATCTTCTTTGGTGAAATTTCTAATTAAGTCCTTTGCACATTTTTAAAGTGAGTTGTTAGTCTTCTTGTTGTTGAGTTATGTAGGAGTTCTTTATATATTCTGGATATTAAAATCGTATCAGATACAGGGTTATCAAATATTTTCTCCCATTCTTTAGGTTGTCTCTCACATTGTGGATAAAGTCTTTTGATGTACAAAAGTTTTAATTTTGATGACATGTAATTTATCGATTTTGTCTTTTTTTGCCCATATTTTTGGTGTCATATCTAATAATCCATTGTTGAAAATTATTGTTGTTGTTGTTAGGTGTGTTGAGTTGGTTCCAACTCATAGTGACCCTATGTACAACAGAATGAAACACTGCCCAGTCCTGTGCTATCCTCACAATCGTTATGCCTGAGCCCATTGCTGCAGCTACTATGTCAATCCATCTTACCGAGGGTCTTCCTGTTTTTCACTGACCCTCTACTTTACCAAGCATGATGTCCTTCTCCAGGGACTGATCCCTCCTGATAACATGTCCAAAGTATGTGAGATGAAGTCTCACCATCCTTGCTTCTAAGGAGCATTCTTGCTGTACTTCTTCCAAGACGTATTTGTTCTTGACCATTTTGAGACAGCAGCAAACAACATCCCTGATTGAGGAGTCCAGGAAGTCAACGTCACTGAAAACACAGATGGATCAAATTTTGTATAAAAAAACCTAGAAAGAAATGAGGTGGGCAGTTGTGTGCCAGGTCTGAATCAGCCCAAGAAGGAGACATGTGGCAGTGTCATAACTTTGAAACTAGAGAAGCACAGTGAAGTTCTACAGAAGCAAAGTGAAACAGATTGAATCATCAAAGCCTCAGGACAGGTTTGATAAGACAGGGAGTGCACATCTACAGAGGGACAAGGATAATTCCAGAAAGGTTGGTGAGAGCTCCAGAGTCCCTGGTAAGTGCAGAGAAGGGAGGAACCTAGGAACCAGGGATGGGTTTTCCTATTAGTGATGGTGCCTGTCCATTTTGATGGGAGATATCCATTGAACAGTAAAACAGCAGAGTAATAACCCAAAATCCCCCCAAAACAGCCTCATACCACCCCCTTTTCTCCTACCATTTGTGCAGTCTCCCACTCCCAACAGCCCAGATGGAGTGGCGCTCCCAATGCCCCACCCATCATGTGCCTCTGTCCAGTCAGCACAGAGCGGCGGCTCCGGCGCTCTACCTGGCCCACATGGAGAGATGCCCCCAGTGCACCTCCCACCATCTGCCCCTCCCACATTCTACCTATTCCCTCAGGCCATCTTCACGTATGTGGAGGCCCTCTTCCCCTGTCCCTCTACTGGGACACCAATAAATACCTAAACAGAGGACCTGCCTCACCCACTTGAGTAGCACTGCCTCCCTGTGACTGTGAAGATGACCTGTCCTGCTCTCAAAGGGCTGGACTAATAGCTCATGCCAACACAGAAGTATCATGTGGCCACACGAGAGCTGCAGAGGGATCCCAACCACCTGACACCTGGTGTCCCTCATTGGAGAAGGGATGTGCTCTTGCACCTCCACACAATCCATAAAAGAAGACATACATGTCAAATATCAGAAGATTCCCATGTGTATGTGAACCACCATACCCATCAGTGAGAGAAAATTATACTCACTGGACCAACAGCACCAAAGTCATACACAGAACAATATTACAAAACAACAACAACTAAAATAATACAAAGGAAGGTAGCCAATCCAAAGGGAAAGGAAAGAAGCTATGCTCCAGATATATCAATGCAAAAACAAACAAAATAAATAAATAAAAAATAAAGATAAACAACCAAACATATAATCAATAAACAAATATATAAATAGATAAAATAAAACCTAAAGTCTCGAAGACAGTGATTACAAATCATATGAAGAAACAGGGTAAGATGGCTCAAGCAAGCAAACAGAATAAATGGATGGAAAAGCTTTCTGACAAAGAACTGCTAATGGAACTACCTGACAAAGACTTAAAAAAACTAGCACTAAGGCTCCTCAAATAGATTAAGAAAAACACACAAAAAATTCTAGATGAATTCAGGAAAACAATACAAGAACAAAATGATGAACTCAATAACGAAATAGAATACTTGCAAAAGCAACAACTAGAAATTCAGAAGCTTAACAATAAAATAACAGAACTAAACAACTCGATGGAAGGACACAGTGGTAGAATTGAAACAGTGGAAGGAAGAAGCAGTGAAATAGAGGACAAAATTGTTGCTATTACTCTATGTTAGGATTAAACAGAAAAAAGATTGAAGAAAAATGAAGGAAGTCTAAGTGTTATGTTGAACACCATCAAAAGGAACAATATAAACATATGAAGAGTCCCAAAAAAAGTAAGAGAGGAGGAAAAAGTATAGAGAGAATACTTGAAGAAATAATATCAGAAAACACCCCAAATATTATGGAAGATGACAAGATTTTCATCCAAGAAGCACAACAAACTCCACATAGGACAGACCCCAAGAGAAAGTCACTGAGACATATCGTAATCAAACTTTCCAGATCCAAAGACAAAGAAAGAATTTTGAGAGCAGCATGTGAGAAACAAAATATCACCTACAAAAGGGCCTCAATAAGAATAAACACTAATTTCTCAACAGAAACTATGCAGGAAAGAGGGGAATGGAATGATATATACAAAGATCTGAAAGAAAAGAATTGGGAAAAAAGAGTTATATATCCAGCAAAACTGTCATTCAACAATGAGGACAAAATTAGGACATTCTCAGATAAGCATAAATTAAGGGAATTTGTAACTACCAGACCAGTCCTACAAGAATTATTATCCTGAATTCTTCCATTTTTTGTCTGTATTTTCCATGAATTTGTCTGCCTTTTCCATGAATTTGTCTATTTTTTTCATTTTTGTCTGCTTTTTGCTTAAACTCTTGGATAGCTCTGAATATTAGAGATTTAAATTCCCTATCAGGTAGTTCTACAGCTTTTTCTTCTACTGGAAAGTCATCTCGTGTTTTATTTTGGATGCCTACTGGACCCATCCTGTCCTGTTTTTGTATATGTTTTGATATTGTCTGTTGTCTTCAGGACATTCAGTAGTTATTTTCCTTGTTTATTGATTGTAGATTTATTTGTTTCATCCTCCTTTTTTGCTTTATTTGGTTATGTCTGAGCAGGCGGGCTGTGCGTTCTTTGTTGTTTGCTCATCTGTAGGCACCATACTTTTCACCCCCTTCTCCAATGGGAAGGGTCGTCACTCAGGTATGTTACAGCAGGGCAGGTCCACCTGAAGGGAAGTTGCTGGGATGGGTTGTTTGTGGCACGTACTAGGGCTGATAGGGTGGGCCGGGAATCAGTGCAGGGCAGGTTCCCGTAGGCTGTGCCTGTGCTGCTTGGGAGTGTGATGATCAGTGCACAGTGCAGGTAGACAAGAAGGAGGGGGGAGACTGTGTTGTGTGGAGCTAAGCTGGATATGGGAAAGAGGAAAGGAGAGAGGAATAAGAGCCAAAAATATACAAACAACCAAGAGTGCTAAGGGAGCTTCCCATTGGAGTGGAGAGATGAGAGACAGAAATGGAGAAAAACAAAGGGGAAAAAAGAAAAAAATGAATAAATAAAAATTAGAAAAAAAAAATGAAAAGCCTCCAGGGATCCCACCGGTGTGGCTACCAGGACTGGGGAAGTTGCTCCCAGGCCATGAAGTACAGCCTCGCTAGAAGGGTAGAGGTGTCACACAGCGCCAGGTATTCAGGAGACAGGAAGAGAAGGTAGCTATAGAGAGATGAGAAAATGAGAAATGAAGAGAGACAAGAAGTGAAAAAGAGACAAAAGAAAACAAAGAAACAAACAAAAAAAAAACCCCAAAAAACAAAAAGAAACGCCCCCAAGGATCCCACTGCGTGTCTTTACAGAGTAAGGGAGTAGCTCCCAAGCTGCGCAGTACTGCCCAGCTAGAAGGGGCTCCCAAGCTGAGAAAAGAAAAAGAAAACAAGAAAAGAAACAAAATAAAGCCCCAAGGATCCCACCAGCATGGCAGCATGGGTTGGGAAGCAGTTTCACAGCCGAGCAGTGTTTCACAGCCTTTCAGGAAGAAGCAAAGATGGCACACGGAGCCAGGTATTTGAGAGAAAGGTGGGGGAGGTGATGAGAGGTATGGAAGAAATCAAAAGAAGTGGAAAAAAGCAACACTAGCATCCAACAAATGACACTCAGGGAGCCAGCCAGTGCAGGTGGGTGGAATCCAAGTGGCAGCAGGGTGAAGCCAGTGCTTCCTGGCCAAGAGACTGTGGCTGCAGGAAGCAGAGGAGGCAAAGTGGGGATGAAGAAGTGTAGGGGTGGGAAAACATATATCGCTGGTTACCAGTTGTTCTGTCTCCTGCTGGAAGCTCCGTTAGGCTGCTTTCTCATACCCCCTGTTTGCCAATCTCTGATAAGAGTCCAAGATGGTGGATCCATGCTGCGTTAGCTGATAGGAGACCTCTGTATGTATCTCTCCTTGTTCTCTGTTCTCTGTCAGTTTCTTACTCCTTTCGGTGCTTGGCTGAGTTCTTTATTTCTTCATTTGTTGCTTAGGGTTTCAGTATTGACATTTGTTTCTGTTTGACTTAATTTTTCAGATATTTTCTGTAGAGGGATGGTGTCGTGCTTCTGTCTATAGTGCCATGTTGCCTGGAAGTACCCTACAAGAATTATTATTATTTAGCAATTAAAATAAATCATGATGTTAACATTATTTACAGCAGATGTAGACTGATCTGTAGATATGAAAGATACTTGCCCTCATATTACTGTTCTATCCGTTCTACACAATTCAGCTCTTATCCTCATCGGTACTTTCTATTTTTAATTCATTCTCTTTTTGGAAAAGATCTGTGTTAGACCAAATTAAAGTCAGAGAATTGGTATGATGTTGATGGTGAAAATATGCAACAGAGGCTGAGGTGTTAGTATTTGTAATTATTTGAGTTTGTTGTTGTTTTTGTTAGGTGAGGTTGAGTCCGTTCCAACTTATAGCGACATTTTGTACAACAGAATGAAACACTGCCTGGTCCTGCAACATCCTCACAATCTGTTATACTTGAGCCCTTTTTGCAGCCACTGTGTCAATCCATCTTGTTGAGGGTTTTCCTCTTTTTCACTGACCCTCTATTTTACCAAGCAAGATGTCCTTCTCCAGGGACTGATCCCTCGTGATAACATGTCCAAAGTAAGTGAGACATAGACTCTCTATCCTTGCTTCTAAGGAACCTTCTGGTTGTACTTCTTCTAAGACAGATTTGTTTGTTCTTTTGGCAGTCCACGATATATTCAATATTCTTCGCCAAAACTGCAATTCAAAGGCATCAATTCCGTCTTCCTTATTCATTGTCCAGCTTTCACATGCATATGAGGCGATTGAAAACACTATGGCTTTGGTCAGGTGCACCTTAGTCTTCAAAGTGTCATCTTTGCTTTTTAACACTTTAAAGAGGTCTTTTGCAGCAGATTTGTGCAATGCAATGCGTCTTTTGATTTTTTTTTATTGTACTTTAGATGGTTTACAAAACAAACTAGCTTCTCATTAAACAGTACACGTATTGTTTTATGACATTGGTTAACAACCCCACGACATGTCAATACTCTCCCTTCTCGACCTTGGGTTCCCTGTTACCAGCTTTCCTGTCCCCCCCTGCCTTCTAGTCCTTGCCCCTGGGCCGGTGTGCCACTTTAGTCTCATTTTGTCCTATGGGCCTGTCTAATCTTTGGCTAAAAGGTGAATCTCCGGAGTGACTTCATTACTGAGCTAAAAGGGTGTCCGGGGGCCATACTCTCAGGGTTTCTCCAGTCTCTGTCAGGCCAGTAAGTCTGGTCTTTTTTTGTGAGTTAGAATTTTGCTCTACATTTTTATCCAGCTCTGTCTGGGACCCTTTATTGTGATCCCTGTCAGAGCAGTCAGTGGTGGTAGCCGGGCACCATCTAGTTTTACTGGACTCAGTCTGGTGAAGGCCATGGTCTATTAGTCCTTTGGACTAACCTTTCCCTTGTGTGTTTAGTTTTCTTCATTTTCCCTTGCTTCTGAAGGGGTGAGACTAGTGGAGTATGGCCACTAACAGGCTTTTAAGACAACAGATGCTACTCACCTAAGTAGAATGTAGAACATTTTTATAAACTATGTTATGCTAATTGAGCTATATGTTTCCTGAGACCATGGTCCCCACAGCCCTCAGCCCAGTAATTCGGTCCCTCAGGGAGTGTCTTTTGATTTCTTGCCTGCTGCTTCTGTGAGTGTTGATTGTGGATCCAAGTAAAATGAAATCCTTGACAACTTCAATCTTTTCTCCGTTTATCATGATGTTACTTAGTGGTCCAGTTATGTTTTCTTTATGTTGAGCTGTAATCTAGACTGAAGGCTGTGGTCTTTGATTTTCATTAGTAAATGTTTCAAGTCCTCTTTACTTTCAGCAAGCAAGGTTGTGTCATCTGCATAACACAGGTTGTTAATGAGTCTTCCTCCAATCTTGATGTCTCTTTCTTCTTCATATAGTCCAGCTTCTCAGATTATTTGCTCAGAATACAGATTGAATACGTATGGTGAAAGGATACAACCCAGATGCACATATTTCCTGACTTTAAACCATGCAGTATCCCCTTGTTCTGTTCAAACAACTGCCTCTTGATCTGTGTACAGGTTCCTTATGAGCACAATTAAGTGTCCTGGAATTCCCATCCTTCACAGTGTTATCTATAATTTGTTATGATCTACACAGTCAAATGCCTTTGCATAGTCAATAAAACACAGGTAAACATCTTTCTGGTATTCTCTGTTTTCAGCCAAGATCCATCTGACATCAGCTATGATATCTCTGGTTCCACTTCCTCTTCTGAATCCGGCTTGAATTTCTGGCAGTTCCCTGTTGATATACAGCTGCAGACTCCTTTTGAATGATCTTCAGCAAAATTTTGCTTGTGTGTGATATTAATGATACTGTTCAATAATTTCCTTTTTTGGTTGGATCACTAAATTTCTTGGCATAGACCAATGAGCATTTCCAGCCCTGTATCTGTTTGTTGAAACATCTCAATTGGTATTCTGTCAATTCCTGATCTTATACATAGAAAATGATCCTATACTTGAAAAATCCTTGAGCTTCCACAAGAAAGCTACTGGATCTAACAGAATAATTCAGCAGTGTGGCAGGGTAGAAGGATCAACACATAAAAATCAGTGGGGTTCCTTTACAAGGAGAACTCCAAAAAGGAAATCAAGAAAACAATACCATTTACAATGGCCATCAAAATGATAAAATACCTAGGAATAAACCTAACCAAGGATGTAAAAAGCCTACACAATGAAAACTATAAAACATTACTACAAGAGACTAATGGAATAACATTCTGTGCTCATAAATTGTTAGACTTAATATTGTGAAAATGTCAGTACTACCCAAAGTAACTTATAGGTACAATTCAATCCAAATCCAAATCCCAACAACATTCTTTACTGAAATGGAAAATTGAATCACCAATATTATATGGAAAGGAAAAAGGCCCAAATAGCCAAAGTAAAATTAAAGAACAAACTAGGAGGTCTCACACTCCCTGACCTCAAAACATAGTGTACAGACACAGTAATCAAAACGACCTTGTACTGATTCAATGATAGACACATAGATCAGTGGAAGAGAATTGAGAACCCATAAATAAATCAGTCCATTTATGGACAACTGGTTTTCGACAAGCTGTGAAAGTCCATTCAATGCAGAAGAAGCAGTCTCTTTAACAAATAGTGCTGGCAGAACTGGACATCCATTTGCAGAAAAATGAAACTGGAACCATACCTCATACCACACATGGAACTAACTTAAAATGGATCAAAGACCTAAATGTTAAAGCAAAAACTCTAAAATTCCTGGAAGAGAACATAGAGACAAAACTATGGGACCTAATATTTTCAAAAATGGATTATCAAACACAACTACAAATGCACAAATAGCAGAAGACAAATTATATAATTGGGATCTTATAAAAATTAAACACTTATGCTCATCAAAAGACTTTATAAAAGAGTAAAAAGACAACCTACAAACTGGGAAAAAACTTCAGGAACGACATATCTGATAAGGGTCTAATCTCTAAAATATATAGAAAATGTCAACAACTCAACAACAAAAAGACAAACAACCTGTCTTAGGCTTGGTTCTCTAGAAAAGCAAAACCAGTAAAGCATATAATATATATATAGAGAGAGATTTATATCAAGGAAATGGCTCAAGCAGTTGTAGAGGCTGGAATGTCCTAAGTCCGTGGGTCAGGATAGAGGCTTCTCTTGATTCACGTAGCCACAGGGGCTAGCAAACTCAAAATAGGCACGTCAGAGAGCAGGGCTCTTGCTCACAGGCTGTGAAGATTGATGAATCCCAAGATTGGCAGGCAAGACTGAAAGTAAGCTGCTAGCTCAAGTCTCAAGAACCAGAGGTCAGATGAACAGGAGCCAGCTGCAGGATCCAGAATGAGCAAAGGCCCACAAGCCTTGCCAGAATGTCCACTTATATTTGATGCAGGCCACACGCCCAAGGAAACACCCTTTCAACTGTTTGGCTACTCAAAGCAGATCCCATCATGGGGGTGATCACATTATATCAAATCTCATCGTGGAAGTGATCACATCATATGACTGTCAAATCACTGAGAATGATGGCCCAGCCAAGTTGACACACAACCTTAACCATCACACAACCCAATTAAAAAATGGTCAAGGGACATGAACAGACACTTCACCAAAGAGGACATTCAAGTGGCCAAAACATGAAAAAATGTTTGCGATCATTAGCCATGAGAGAGATGCAAATTAAAATTACAATGAGATAACATCTCACCCCTGTTAAAATGGCACTGATTTAAAAAAAAAAAAAAAACAGAAAACAACAAATGCTGGTGAGGATGTGGGGACATTGGAAATCTTATCCTCTATTGCTGGGATTGTAAAATAGTACAACCATTATGGAAAACGTTATGGCAGTTCCTCAAAAAACTAGAAATAGAAATACCTTATGAAACAGCAATCTCACAGCTAGGTATATACCCCAGAGATCTAATAAAAAGACATGAACAGATATACACACACCTATGTCCATTGTAGTACTATTCACAACAGCAAAAGGATGGAACAATTTAAGCGCCCATCAATAGACGAATGGATAAACAAGATGCGGTACACACATACAATGGTATACTATGCAGCCTGTCTTAGGCTGGGTCCTCTAGAGAAGCAAAAACAGAAAAGCATATAAGTATATATAGAGATTTATATCAAGGAAATGGCTCACACGGTTGTAGAGGCTGGAACATCCCAAGTCCATGGGTCAGGATAGAGGCTTCTCATGATTCGTGTAGCCACAGGGGCTGGCAAAACCAAGATCAGCAGGACATAGAGAAGGGCTCTTGCTCACAGGCTGTGGAGATCAACGAATTCCAACATCGGCAGGCAAAACCGTAGGTAAGCTGCTAGCTCAAGTCCCAAGAACCAGAGGTCAGGTGAACAGGAGCCAGCTGCAGGATCCAGAAAAAGCAAAAGCCCATAAGCCTTGCCAGAACGTCCACTTATATTTGATGCAGGCCACATGCCCAAGGAAACTCTCTTTTAACTGATTGGCTACTCACAGAAGAATCCATCATGGAGGTGATCACATTATACCAAATCTCATCATGGAAATGACCATCATACAACTGCCAACGCACGGAGAATCATGGCCCAGGCAAGTTTACAACCTTAACAATCACAGTTCACCCCTTGTCATCTTGGCACCTGTACACACCTCCTTAAACCATACATAATCTCTGAATAAAGATAATTATAAAGTCATGCTTGCGCCTGACATGATACAACAAACACACATACAATCGAAAATGCACTAGCCCTGTTTACGTCTTATATTTTATAGGTGAAGAAAACAAAAATACTTGATGCACACATATAAAGCAGAAACGCAGTCCTTGTTTCTGCAACTGGTCACGTGGTTGTAAGTGGTACTTATAACTACCTTCTTCCACCCCCCATTCCGTATTCTCTTTGCCCTCACCAAGCACCTCAGCTAGCAGTGGTTCTTTTCCTGGTGGGGTGAACCAAACCTTCATTCCTGAAGGGTGTGGGCCGTTAGTAGTCACGTCGGAATTGGGTTGCTATAGTTTTCCATTGACTTTAATCACAGGGCATGGTAGTACTGAGATGCCCTGAGGGATCTCCTGCATTCCAGACATGCTATTCTTTACCTCCATTATGTAATATCAATCCGATTTCCTCTTGGTAATCAGGATCAATCACACCAGCCAGTATGGTAACTCCTTTCTTTGCCCATTGATACAGAAGCATAAGGAGCCCAAAGTGGCCAGAAGGCATGCTTAGCTTCCAGTTCAATGGAATCAGTGATGTGTCTCACGTGGCAACAATCCTCACTTTGGAATTAAGACCTCTAGACCCACAGAGCATAAGGTCTTGGGAACAGGAAGCAAAAATCTTGTGAGTGGATCACTAGGGGTAATAGTGACTGGTGCCGCTCCCATCACCACCCCTTGATTCCTGGACTCATGAATCCTGGCTATGGGAGAAACAGCACTATATATTGGATGCTGTTTTACAGCATATACAGCCTCCTGGAGAACATTGCACCAATCCTGGAAGGTATTGCCGCCTAGCTGGTGCTGTAATTGTGTCTTTAGAAGGCCTTTCCATCATTCTATCAAGCCAGCTGCTTCAGGATGATGGGGAACATGGTAAGACCAGTGAATTCCATGAGCATGGGCCCACTGCCACACTTCATTTGCTGTGAAGTCAGCCCCTTGATCTGAGGCAATGCTGTGTGGGATACCATGACAGTAGATAAGGCATTCTGTAAGTCCACAGATGGTAGGTTTGGCAGAAGCACTGCATGCAAGGAAGGCAAATCCATATCCAGAGTGTCTATTTCAGCAAGGACAAAACGCTGTCCTTTCCATGATGGAAGTGGTCTAATGTAATCAACTTGCCACCAGGTTGCTGGCTGATCACCTTGAGGGATGGTGCCATAACGGGGACTCAGTGTTGGTCTCTGATGCTGGCAGACTGGGCACTCAGCAGTGGCTGTAGCCAAGTCAGCCTTGGTGAGTGGAAGACCATGTTGTTGAGCCCATCCATAACCTCCATCCCTGCCACCGTTGCTACTTAATTCATGAACCCATTGAGCAATGACAGGAGTAGCTGGGAAAGAGGATAACTGGTTTTCGCAGAATGCATCATCCTATCCACTTGATTGTTAAAATCCTCCTCTGCTGAGGTCACCCTTTGGTAAGCATTCACATGAGACACAAATATCTTCACTTCTTAGGCCCATTCTGAGAGGTCTATGCACATACCACTTCCCCATATCTCCTTGTCTCCAATTTTCCAGTTATGTTCCTTCCAAGGTCCTGACCATCCAGCCAAACTATTGGTCACAGCCCATGAATCAGTATACAATCGCACATCTGACAATTTATCCTTCCAAGCAAAGTGAACAACCAGGTGCACTGCTCAGAGTTCTGCCCATTGGGAGGACTTCCCTTCACCACTGTCCTTTGGGGAGGTCCCATAAATGGGCTATAGTGCTGCCACTGTATGCTTTCAAGTGGTGCCTGTATATCGTGCAGAACCATCTGTAAACCAGGCACAAGTTTTCTCTTCCTCAGTCAACTTATCATAAGGAACTCCCCATAAGGCCATAGGTGCAGACTGGTAGATGGAAGGTAATGTGACAGGAGTGAGGACCATGAACATTTGGGCCACTTCCTCATGCAACTTATTTGTGCCTTTAGGTCTTGCTCGAGCCCAATCTCATAAATACCACTTCCATTTAATGATGGAGTGCTGCTATGCACATCCAATTTTATGACTCTGTGGGTCAGACAACACCCAGTTCATGAAGGGCAGCTCAGGCCACATGGTGAATTGGTGTCCCATGGTTAAGCGTTCAGTCTCTACTAAGGCCCAGTAACAAGCCAAAAACTCTTTCTCAAAAGGAGAGTAGTTATATGCAGAGGATAGCAGGGCTTTGCTCCAAAATCTTAAGGGTCTGTGCTGTGATTCACCAACAGAGGCCTGTCAGTGACTCCAAACAGCATCTCTATCTACAACTGACACTTTAAGCACCTTTGTGTCAGCCAGATCATGTGGCCCAAGTGGCAGAGTGGCTTGCATGGCAGGCTGAACCGGTTGCAGAGCCTTCTCTTGTTCTGGTCCCCACTGAAAACTAGCAGCTTTTTGAGTCACTTGATAAAGAAGCCGGAGTAGCACACCCAACTGAGGAATATGTTGCCTCCAAAATCCAAAGAGGTACACTAGGCATTCTGCCTCCTTTTTAGTTGTGGGAGGGACCACATGCAATAACTTACCCTTCACTTTAGCGGTAATATCTCAATATGCCTCTCACCACTGGACCCCGAGAAATTTCTCTGAAGTGGAAAGCACCTGAGTTTTTGTGGGATTAATTTCCCACCCTCTAGCATGCAAATGTTTTAACAGTAAGTCCAGAGTCATTGACACTTCTTCCTTACTAAGTCCAATCAGCATAATGTCATCAATGTAATGGACCAGTGTGACGTCTTGTAGAAGGAAAAAGTGATCAAGATCGCTGTGGACTAAATTATGACATAGGGCTAGAGGGTTGATGGAGCTCTGAAGTAGGTAACTGAAGGTATATTGTTGGCCTTTCCAGATGAAGGCAAACTGCTTCTGTTGGTCCTTTTCAGGTATGGAGAAAAAGACATTAGCCAGATCAATAGCTGCATACCAGATGCCAGGAGATGTATTAATTTGCTCAAGCAATAAAACTACATCTGGAACAGCAGCTGCGATTGAAGTCACCACCTAGTTAAGTTTTCAATAATCCACTGTCATTAGCCAAGATCCATCTGTTTTTTGCACAGGCCAGATAGGTGAGTTGAGTGGGGATGTGCTGGGAATCACCACCTCTGCATCCTTCAAGTCCTTAATGCTGGCAGTAATCTCCACAATCCCTCCAGGAATGTGGAATTACTTTTGGTTTACAATTTTCCTAGGTAGGGGCAGTATTAATGGCTTCCACTTGGCTTTTCCTACAATAATAGCCCTTACTCCATTTGACAGGGATCCAATCTGGGGGTTCTGTCAGTTACTTAGTACATCTATTCCAATTATGTATTCTGGAACTGGGGAAATCACTACAGGATGGGTTCAGGAACCCACTGGAACTACTGTGAGACAGACATGAGCTAAAATTCCATTAATAACCTGACCTCCATATGCCCCCACTCTGACTGGTGGGCCACAGAGACGTTTTGGGTCTCCTGGAATTAGTCAGTTCAGAGCCAGTATCCAGTAATCCCCCAAAAGTCTTATTATTTCCTTTTCTCCAATGAACGGTCACTCTTGTAAAAGGCCGTAGATCCCTTTGGGGAAGGCTGGGAGAAAGATTAAGAGTATAAGTTTTTGGCAGTGTATTGGAGTCCTTCCTCAAGGGGATCTGGCCTCCCCTTCATTCCAGGGGTTGTGGGTCTTTAAACTTTCTCAGGTCTGAGAATTGATTGAGGGACCCTGGCTCCTTATTCTGGCAATTTGAGTTAGACTGCTGCTCGCTTGACCTAGAATTCATTCACATGTACAGATTAAGTATTTAGTAGATTTCCTATCTATTTGACTCCTAGGGACAGCATGACTAAGTAGCCAATGCCATTAATCCCTATAAGTCAGAATATTCTGATTCCTGCTTTGACTCTGCTGTCCATTATGGTAAGCACACCCGCTTTGTCTTTGTCGACTGAGTGCTGCCACTTGGCCCCTACTACCATGGGATCCAATCAACCTCAATGTAGTTAGGTGTCTTAATTCAGTTAGGGCAGTTCCCACTGTCAAATCTGACATACATAAGATAGCAATCACAGCAGTCTTCAAGGATGCTGGGGCTCCCTTCACTAATTGTTCCTCACTGTTGTGGTAAAAGATGTGTCTTCTGGGCTCTCCACGTGTGGGTCTCTGGGTCTAACCTGATAAATCCACACTAGCATGTCAATTTCCCTAAGCCTTTGGATACCATCTTCTACAGTATACCAAGGCAGGTCTGGTAATTCAACTTGATTTAGTGTAGGCCACCGTGTAATCCATTCTTCAGCGACCCAACCAAAAAACTCTTAGATCCTTTCTTAACTTCTCAAGCTGAAACATTGGATGAAGAATCTGTGCTTAGTGGGTGCATATCAATAAACTCTGACTGATCCATCTTTATGTTCCTTGTACCATTATCCCACACACTTAATAGTCATTTCCACGTATATTCCCCAGGTTTCCATTTCTACTTGTTAGGCAAGTCAAGCAGTTCTTTTGGAGAGAAGCGTACCTCCTCTTGGGTCAAACTTTTCTACTTCACCTTTTGGGGCTTGCTGGGAATTAAGTCTAGTTATAGATAAAGAAGCCGAAATTGGTGGTGTGGAAATGTTTTATTTATTTTTTATGGTACTTTAGATGAAGGTTTACAGAACAAATAGTTTCTCATCAAACAGTCAGTACACATATTGTTTTATGACAATAGTAAACAACCCCAAGACATGACAACACTGTCCCTTCTCAAACTTATGTTCCCTATCACCAGCTTTCCTGTCGCCTCCTGCCTTCTAGTCCTTGTCCTTGGACTGTTGTGATCCATTAGTCTCGTTTTGTTTTATGGGCCTGTCTAATCTTTGGCTGAAGGGTGAACCTCAAAGTGACTTCATTACTGTGCTAAAAGGGTGTCTGGGGACTGTACTCTTAGGCTTTCTCCAGTCTCTGTCAGGCCAGTAAGTCTTGTCTTTTTTTGTGCATTAGAATTTTGTTCTACATTTTTCGTCAGCTCTATCCGGGACCCTCTGTTGCGATCCCAGTCAGACCAGTCAGTGGTGGTAGCCGGGCACCATCTAGCTGTACTGGACTCAGTCTGGTGGAGGCCATTGTAGTTGTGGTCCATTATTCCTTTGGACTAATCTTTTCCTTGTATCTTGTTCTCTTCATTCTCCCTTGCTCCCGAAGGGGTGAGACCAGTGGAGTATCTTAGATGGCTGCTCACAGGCTGTTAAGACCCCAGATACTACTCACCAAGGCAGAATGTACATTTTCTTTATAAACTGTGTTATGTTATGCCAATTGAGCTAGATGTTCCCCGAGACCATGGTCCCCATAGCCTTCCTCTCAGCCATTTGGTCCCTCAGGGAGTCTGGATGTGTCTATGTAGCTTTCATGACCTTTTTTTGTACAAGTTATCCTGGCTTCCCTAGTATTCTGTACTGTCTTACCCTTCACCAAAGTTACCACTTATGTATTGTCTAAGGAAGTGCCATATCGTTTTCCAAAATGGATTTATCATTATGCATTCCTACCAGCAGTGCATAAGAGTTCCAATCTCCCTTTAGCTTCTCCAACATTTGTTATTTTCTGGTTTTTTTTTTTTTTGTTCTCTGCCAGTAATACTGGAGTGAGATGGTATCTCATTGTGGTTTTAATTTGCATTTCTCTAATGACTAGTCATGGCGAGCATTTCCTCATGTGTCTTTTGGCCGCTTGAATGTCTTCTTTGGTGAATTGACTCTTCTTTTCCTTTGCCCATTTTTTAATTGGATTATTTGTCTGTTTGTTGTAAAGGTGTTGGATTTTCTTGTAGATTTTAGAGATTAGACCATTGTATGACTTGTAATGTCCAAAAATTTCTTCCCAGTTTGTAGGTTCTGTTTTCACTCTTTTGGTGAAGTCTTGATGAGCCTAAGTGTTTAATTCTTAGAAGATTCCAGTTATCTAGCTTATCTTCTGGAGTTTGTGTGTTGTTGGTTATGGTTTGTATCCTGTTAATATCGTGTATTAGGGCCTCTAGCGTTGGTCCTATTTTTCATCTATAAACTTTATAGTTTTTGGCTTTATATCTAGGTCTTTGATACATTTTGAATTAGTTTTTGTATATGATGTGAGGTATGGGTCCTGTTTCATTTTTTTGCAGATGGATATCCAGTTTTGCCAGAACCATTTGTTAAAACGACTGTCTTTTCCCCATTTGATGGACTTTGGGCCCGTGTCGAAGATCAGGTGACTGCAGGTGGACGGATTTACATCTAGGTTCTCAGTTCTGTTCCACTGGTCAATGTGTCTGTCGTTGTACCAATACCAGGCTGTTTTGACTATCATAGTTGTATAGTAGGTTCTGAGGTCTGGTAGTGTGAGTCATCCTACTTTATTCTTCTTCAACAGTGCTTTACTTATCCGGGGCTTCTTCTCTTTCCATATAAAGTTAATGATTAGTTTTTCCATCTCTTTAAAGAATGTTGGTATTTGGAACGGGATTGCATTTTATTTGTAAATTGCTTTGGGTAGAATTGTCATTTTCACAATGTTGAGTCTACCTATGCATGAGCATGGTATGTTTCCATTTATGTAGATCCCTTTGGGTTTCTTACAGTAGTGCTTCGTAATTTTCTTTGTATAGGTCTTTTACATCCCTGGTTAGATTTATTCCTAAGTACTTCATTTTTTTAGGGGCTATTGAAAATTGTATTGTTTTCCTGATTTCCTTTTCATTGTTCTGTATATTGGTGTATAGGAATCCAACTGATTTTTGTATGTATATCTTCTATCCTGCTACTCTGCTGAATCTTTCTATAAGTTCCAGAAGTTTTCTCATGGAGTCTTAGGGTTTTCTATGTATAGTATCATATAATCCACAAACAGGGACAGTTTAATTTCATTACCAATTTGAATGCCCTTTATTTCTTTTTCTTGCCTTATTGCTCTAGCTAGGACTTCCATCACAGAGTTAAACAGGAGTGGTGATAAAGGGCATCCTTGTCTTGTTCCTGTTCTCAAGGGGAATGTTTCCAACTTCTCTCCATTAAGAATGATGTTGGCTGTTGGTTTTGCATAGATGCCCCTTATTATTTTGAGAAATGTTTCTTCTATACCTATTTTATACCTATTGTATTGAGAGTTTTTATCAGGAATTGGTGTTGGACTTTGTTGAATGCATTTTCTGTGTCAATTGAGATGATCATGTGAATCTTTTCTTTCCTTTTATTTATATGGTAGATTATGTTGATTGATTTTCTAATGTTGAACCATCCTTGCATACTTAGTACGAATCCTACTTGGTCGTGGTGTATTATTTTTTTGATATGATGCTGAGTTCTATTGGCTAGAATTTTGTTGAGAATTTTTGCATGTATATTCATGAGAGATATTGGTCTGTAATTTTATTTTTTTGTGGCGTCTTTGCCTGGTTTTTGTATCAGGGTTATGCTGGCTGCCTAGAATGAATTCTGAAGCGTGGCTTCCTTTTCTACATTCTGAAATAGTTTGAGTAATACTGCTATGTCTTCTCTGAATGTTTTGTAGAATTCTTCAGTGAAGCCATCTGAGCCGGGGCTCTTTTTTGTTGGGAGTATATTAATTAACCATTTCAATCTCTTCTCTTGTTATGGGTCTGTTAGATTTTCAACCTTTGTGTTAGTTTGGGTAGGTAGTGTTTTCAAATTTGTTGGCATATAGTTTTTCATAATACTCTGTTATGATCCTTTTTATTTCAGTTGGGTTTGTTGTAATGTCCCCCATTTCATTTCTTATTTGGGTTATGTGCGTCATCTCCTGTTTCTCTTTTGTCAGTCTGGACAGTGGTTTGTCGATTTTGTTGATTCTTTCAAAGAACTAACTTTTGGTTTTGTTGATTCTTTCTATTGTTTTTCTATTCTCTATTTCATTTATTTCTGCTCTGATCTTTATTATTTCCTTTCTTCTTGTGGCTGTGGGCTTTTTTTGCTGTTCTCTTTCTCTTTGTTCGAGTTCTGTAGTTCATGTTCTGATTTTGTCCCTTTCTTCTTTTTTGATGTGTGCATCTATTGCTATAAATTGTCTTCTCAGGACTGCCTTTCCTGTGCCCCAAAGTTTTGGTATGATGTGTATTCATTCTTGTTTGATTCTAGGAATTTTTTGATTCCATCTCTGATTTCTTCTATTACCCGGTTGTTTGTAAGCAGAGTGTTATTCAGTTTCCATGTAATTCATTTTTTTTCCTTGCTCTTCCTGTTGTTAATTTCTACCTTGATGGCATTGTGGTCAGAGAAGATACTGTGTATTATCTATATGTTTTTATCTTTTTGAGAATTTCTCTGTTGGGTAAGATGCTGTGTATTCTGGAGAATGTTCCATGTGCATTGGAAAAGAATGTGTACTTTGCAGCTGTTGGATGGACTTTTCTATATACGTCTATGAGGTCAAGTTGGCTGATTGTGCCCTTTAGGTCTTCTATATCTTTGTTGAGTTTCTTTCTAGATGTTCTGTCCTTTACTTGGAGTGGTGTGTTGAAGTCTCCTACTATTATTGTGGAACTGTCAATTTCTCTTTTCAGTGCTGTTAGAGTTTATGTATCTTAGAGCCCTGTCATTGAGTGCGTATATGTTTATTATGGTTATGTCTTAATGATAGACTGTCCCCTTAATCATTATATAGTGTCCTTCTTTGTCTTTATGGTGGATTTTGTTTTAAATTCTATTTTATCTGATATTAGTGTTGCCACTCATGCTTTTTTTTTTTTTTTTCAGAGTCAAACTCCTTATTTATTTATTCATGATTTAGGCTTTTTCCACAGTCCATTACGTTTTTTTTTTTTTTTTTGAAATTTTAATATAACTTTATTT